>NC_071622.1:25934553-26254053 GCF_014839835.1 Dryobates pubescens | reverse complement strand
TGAGACCAGACTTCAGAGCCTTCTGGCAACTCTTGTTATCAGTTCCGTGCTACTGCCAAGGGGGATACCTATACTGTGAACCTAGGCAGTGACCTGTGGGCTGATAAACCAGGGGACAGCCCCTAAACAGAGGAGGTTTTATGATCACTAGAATCAACTCCAAAAAAAAAACTAACATAAAGGCCTTTTCTTTCCTTTTTTTTTTCAAAATTTGGGAAATAAGAGAAGCAATGTAGACACAGAAATAAAGTTAGCTTCTGATCATGATAAAAATCCTGTCTCTAGATTTTAATCCTGGGGGGTAACTTCTTTTACATACTGGCTCAAGAGGAAATGGTTTGTCCAACACAGAGACAGGCACTTTTTAGTAGGGTTTTTTTCTTTTTCAAGTTCAAGTCACTGGTTGCCCAAATGAAATCCATGGAAACAGTGTTAGTTATTAAACAGAAAAAGGAACTGGAAGTAAATGTGTAGTGAAATGCTCTAGGAAGGTTTCTGCAGTATCTATTGCAGAATCTAAATAAATAAATAAAAGCCCTATTATGATGATTTTAACTTAAGAATGAGGTTTAGATATGTAACTGCTGTTTAAAATGTTACCAGGTTCTTTTTTTTCCCTCAATTTCATTATTGCTTTTTTTTTTTTTTTTTTTTTTTTAGGAAACAAAATCAATTTGAAAGCTGTAATAAGGGAAAATGTTTCCATAGATATAGACAGACAGATACAGACAACAGGAATGGAAAGAGTATGGACTGGAAAACAGGATAAAAAGTTCAGAAAAGTAGTGTAGCAGAGAGCAGGCAATACCAGCCACTTACCTCTGCCAGGGAATGTTTTTCCCAAATGTCCTGTTCAACTCTAGGATCAGGGTTAACTCTAGACTTCCTTGGCCCTCACTTTCCCGGGGCAGACAATGAAAATGAAAGGCAGCTTCTGAGAATAAAAATCCCATTAAAAATTTGCAGCCTCTGGGAGACAAGGGTCATAGCGGTCTAACACAGTAAGGAGAAAACCCAAGATCTCAAATGTGTATAGCTGTAACACCATAATAAGATGAAATGACCTTCCCAATCCAATCCAATTTAACAGACCAACGTGTTTCATGACACCTTTTTTTTTTTTTTCCCCCCTCTGGAGTCATGTGGTCTGTCACCTTCCCTAGATTATTTCTATCAGCAAAACAAAAATGTTTTTAAAATCAGAAGAATGACATAATTAGCCATCAAGGAGAGGGGGAAATATCCTAGCTGGTTGTGCACCCCCTAGAGAGAGTTTCAGAGCCAGCCGTGGGTTTTTCTGCTACATAGTGGGACCTCCCATAGCAGCAGGGAGGTGGAGAGAAGAACAGAGGAAGGACTGTTTTAACATTTTCCCTCTGACATTGTTGTTCTCCTGCAAAGGCGCTAGGCCAAGCAATGTCCACAAATGCAACAAGCATATCCACCACCAAGTGCAAAAATCACCTTTGTTCCTGCAAATGCAATTGTGCTTCCTTACCAAGCATCCTGTAGCATGTAGTATCTAACTGGGAAACAGGCTTTGACCTGCTCTTCTCCATCTCTAAATATTTTGGGATGATAAAGTTCAGCCTCAAGCACACATTCATTTATGGCAGTTCAGCTGTCACTTGTGATACAAATCAAGAGATGATGGATGGCAGAATCTGCCCAGAAGTCAATTCCTGCTGGGGTCATTCTGTCCGTAGCGACCACTTTTCCACACTAACCACATCCCTTCATTGGCTTACCTCACCATAAGTACTTTTTACCCAGAAAAAACACATATGTAGATGTGTATAAAATGTTTGGCTACCAATTACAAAATTTCTCTGGTCTGAATATTTTCAGCTGGCAGATTTGTTTACAGGCACTGTGCCTTCTGACATTATCGTATTTCCCACTGCCACATGAAAACAGAAAAAAAGAAAAACAAATCAGAGCATCCTTACGTTCTTCCTGTACTGCTGCTTTTTCTGTGGATGAAGCTACAAAGCCTGTATTTAGAAGGAGAGCTGGATGAATATTTAAAACATATTTGTGAACAGTATATGGATTAATTTCTCACTGAATAGATTTCAGCTCTGCTGTTTTGCAGCCTCTATACACTTACTTCATGGAAACATGCTGGTAGGAAAGTTTACTGGCAGGAATGCCTGTAGAAAAAAGGCATTTACAAAAATATTTACAGTAAGCAAATTTTCCATCTATACACATAATGTGCACATATATATATGCACATAAACTTGACTCCTCCAGCAAGAGAAACGTGACTGAACAGGTACCCAGTCAAAATAGGTCATGTTTAATTTGCAGCACCAAAGACTAGCAATTATGTGTCCACAGCCAAACTAGGGGTAATGAATTATTATTGAAGATATTAAACAAATAATTGCTAAATTACTACTCCAGTCTGCAGCCATGTTAATGCATAGGTTATTTCCCAGCTGAAAGGCACCTGTCAAATGAAGTGGTTCAGCACATGAAATTCATCCAGCTCTGCCTTGTACATTAAACACCCAGCACTGGGTGTGTAATTTTCAGATGAGTCCAAAGAACAGCATCTGGAGGGGACTAACCTGCCCTATGAGGAGAGGCTGAGAGCCCTGGGGCTTTTAAGTCTGGAGGAGAGAAGGCTGAGAGGGGATTTAATAAATGTTTATAAGTATCTGAGGGCTGGGGGTCAAGAAGGGCAAGGGGCAATGGATATAAACTGTGGCACAAGAGGTTCCACCTCAACATGAGGAGGAACTTCTTCGCTGTGAGGGTCACAGAGCACTGGAACAGGCTCCCCAGAGAGGTTGTGGAGTCTCCTTCTCTGGAGACTTTCAAGACCCATCTGGATGCATTCCTGTGCCAACTGTGCTAGATTCTATGGTCCTGTTCTGGCAGTGGGGTTGGACTCAAGGATCTTCAGAGGTCCCTTCCAACCCCTAACATCCTGTGAACGTACCTACCCATAGAATGGGGTTTTCTTTTTCTTGCCAAGGTAGCTCAAGTGTGTCTCAGTATTCTTTTGATGTGAATTATATTGCGATTATTTCAATCCTTCCAGTTGACAACTGACTTGATCTCGAACATATTCACCTCCATTGGCTCAGTAACGCTGGCCTTGTTGTTGATCCTCTTCTTGGCAGTTGTGGTTTCAGTCATCGCTGCCAACAAACGGGCGACTCAAGGGACCTACAGCCCCAGCCGGCAGGAGAAGGAGGGATCCCGAGTAGAGATGTGGAACATGGTGCAGCCACCACCGATGGAGAGGCTGATTTAGAAGAAAGCACTCCACCATTCTGGAATATGGCTGGAAAGGGACAGTGTACATATGTTAGATACATTAACTTTCATTCTGATACCAGGAATAACCATCACAAAGATTACAGTGACTTGGGGCTTTCAATATTTGAAATGTTTTATTGTTAAGTTCAATAACATTAAAATTTTTCTTAGCATTTAATTGAACCAATGACATTTGTTATTGTTTTGGACCAATGGGTCTGAGGACATTTTAAATCTGCACTGGAAACTCCAGCCCTGATAATCATCATCAGACATTACAGACAATAATGGTTCCTGGGATACATGGAAGTGCCTGTCCCAGATGCCACAAGAACAGCAGCTTCTCGTTTGTGCTTTCCTTTGCCTAGCAATCACTGCTGCAGAAGATAATGCAGACAAATCACATCAGCCTGTACAATAAAGACATTGTAATTCTGTTATCAAAGGGTTTTGCACTAGAGCTGTGCCTCAGCGTATCTACTTTCATCTGTTAATCAGGGATTAAAAGGAAGCTGTGTGAAAACTCTCCAAGATATATATGCTTCAAATGTAATTGGTTTTCTTTCCTCTAGTTCTCTCATTTTACCTGCTGCCCCTCCACCTTCTACTGAAGAGAGTATCCATCTCCACAAAAGCACATAATTCTCTGAGTCTAAAAGGCTGTGTCCTAAAACACCCAATGGACACAGCCTGACTTTTTTTAAAGAGATATGGAATCTAAACAACCTAAACAAATTCTGTGCATCCCCACTGCTGCCATTTTCTCACTACAGCATTACTTGATGGTCCATTTTGGAAAACTAGTGCTTTTCACACTGCAAACATACACTGGCTGCCAAAAAGCATGCTCAAAACTCTTTCCCAAAGTTCATGGAAAAAAAATGGGAGGAAAGAGGCATAAGTGGCCTGTAGGTAAACCACTGGCTTGGAAATAATTACGACAGACTTGGTGCTTCTCCTGGAACTCAGACTTCTCATATGATCACGGGCTAATAAATTTTTATGTCTCAATTTTCCTCTTTTAAAACAGGGATAATCCCATTTAACTACCTCATAAACTTCAGCAGCATAAGGCTTACAACTGCTTGCTGAAAAAGGAATAAACACAAAGTGTAGTGGAGAACTTTGGAAGAAATCCTGGAATTAAATAGATGTTTCAAAAATCTTCAAGCAGTTTAATGATCGTTCATGCAGTAGGGAAGAATGTGCTACAAATACTCCCAGGTCAAAGGGGTGTTTTCAAATGCAGAGGCAAATTTTAGCAGTAGCTTGGACAGTTAATTTTAAGATGTAGTCAAGAGCATAGACACCAGCCTCTGAGAGCAGCATCCAGAGACAAACCATCCCTGTGGCAGTTCAGCAGAGTGGAAGGAGTCTTTTTGTTCCCTGAAGCCAGGATACACATGGTGAGCAGAGCCACCCCTCTCACCAAACCAACTGATCTCTTGAGAGAGGCAGACAAGGCATGGGTGGAGCTGCAGCCTCAGCAGGCTCTTTCAATGCCTCAGGAGCAGGATTGAATGGGAGGAGTGTGGAGATTGAAATTAGCCCCCAACATAAAATGGCCAGACCAGCTCAGTTGGAAGCAAATGAATCAGAGAATCATAGAATTGTCAGGGTTGAAAGGGACCTCAAGGATCATCCAACTCCAATCGCCCTGCCATGGGCAGGGACACCTCACACCAGATCAGGTTGCTCAGAGCCACATCCAGTCTGGCCTTAAAAACCTCCAGGGATGAGGCTTCCACCACCTCTCTGGGCAACCTGTTCCAGTGTCTCACCACCTTCATGGTGAAGAATTTCTTCCTAACATCCAATCTGAATCTACTCATTTCTATTTTTGTTCCATTCCCCCCAATCCTCTCATTACCCGACACCCTAAAAAGTCCCTCCCCAGCTCTCTTGTAGCCCCTTTCACATACTGGAAGGCCACGATAAGGTCTCCTTGGAGTCTTCTCTTGTCCAGAGTGAACAGCCCCAATTCTCTCAGTCTGTCCTCATAGGAGAGGTGCTCCAGCCCTCAGATCATCTTCGCAGCCCTTCTCTGGACACATTCCAGCATGTGCAGATCCTTCCTGTAATAGGGGCTCCAGAACTGGATGTAGTATTCCAGGTGGGGTCTCACCAGAGCAGAGTAGAAGGGGAGAATCAACTTCCTCAATCTGCTGGCTATGTTTCTTTTGATGCAGCCCAGGATGTGACTGGCTTTCTGGGCTGCAAGTGCACACTGGTGGCTCATGAAGCTCTATTTACAAGCAAAACTACATTCTAGAAATATGGAATGCAATGAACAGGAACAAAATACACAAAATTTACATGTATTTACCATTTATAAACAACACAAGAACTCCCGTGGACAAAACCAGGGGCTTACCAACAGCTACTCCATCCCTGCTCCCTTCCCCCCACCCTATACAAGGGAAAAAGAAAAAGAGAAAATCAGAGTAGTTTGTCAATACTTAGCCACAAGAAGAATGCAGCCAAGGTCAGCAACAGCCAGCATAAGCAACCAGCTAGTATCTGCTAGAGCAAAGAAACCAAAAAGAGAAAGAGTTAGCTTGCACAACTAACTTTATGTTAGTAATTCCAACCATTGGGATTATTTAGACCTTATCATTATTTTCTCTTTTACATCCAATGGTAATTTATTTACGTTCTACCACTTTTCTACTCAATCTGTGGAAAATTTTCCTAGGCATCAGCCTAAAACTACCACAAGGGGCAAGTCATCTGGATGTGCTGCAGCAGTTTGCAGGGTTAGTCACATGGACAGGAACAGCAATGGTTGCAACCTGGCCGAAAGCTGGTAGCAAAGGAAATGTGGTGACCCAGACAGTGGCCCCACATAAACAGGTAGGTGTCCAGGCTCCAGGCTGCAAGGAGTTCCAAAGCCTTTCACTTACAATGGTGGATTGCAGGGATAACCCCTGTGTGCACTGTGAGCAAGTCAATGATCTGTCAGCCTGGTGGAGAGGTGAAAGGGGAGGTCGAAAGGCTGAGGACTGTAAGAGAGTGAGAAGGAGACAGACTGGCAGAGGTCATTGCTAGGCCACTCACTATCATCTTTGGTAAGTTGTGGGGAAGAAAGAAGGTGCCTGAGGACCGGAGGAAAGCAAATGTCACTCCAGTCTTCAAAAAGGGCAAGAAAGAGGGATTCAGGTGACTATAGATCAGCCTTACCTCCATCCCTGGAAAGGTGATGGTACAACTTACCCTCAGCATTGTCTTTAGGCATATAAATGATAAGAAGGTCATTGGGTGCACCCAGCATGGTTTTACCAAGGGAAAGTCATATCTGACCAACCTGATAGCCTTTTATGAGAGCACACCCAGGTGGATAGATGATGATAGAGCAGCAGATACGGTTTATCTTGATTTCAGTAAAGAATTTGACACCTTCTCCCATAGCATCCTTGCAGCTAGACTGAGGCAGTGTGGTCTTGATGATCAGGCAGTGAGGTGGATTGTGAACTGGTTGAAGGAAAGAAGTCAGAGGGTTCTAGTCAATGGGACAGAGTCTAGTTGGAGGTCTGTATCTAGTGGAGTCCCTCAGGGGTCAGTACTGGTGCCAGCACTGTTCAATATATTCATCAACAAGCTGGATGAGGGCACAGAGTGCACCGTCAGCAAGTTTGCCGATGACACAAAACCAGGAACATGTGGCTGACACACCTGGAGGCTGTGCTGCCATTCAGCAGGACCTAGACAGGCTGGAGAGCTGGGTGGGGAGAAGTCGAATGAAATACCACAAGGACAAGTGCAGAGTCTTGCATCTAGGAAAGCACAAACCCATGGACCAGTATAGGTTAGGGACTGACCTGTTGGAGATCTGGGGGTCCTGGTAGACAGAAGGATGATAACAAACCAGCAATATGTTCTTGCAGCCAAGAAGGCCAATGGCATCCTGGGGTGTATTAGAAGGGCTATGGTAAGTAGGTCAAGAGAGGTTGTTCTCGCCCCCTACTCTGCCCTGGTGAGGCCACATCTGGAATATTGTGTCCAGTTCTGGGCCATTCAGTTCAAGGGCAGGGAGCTGCCTGAAAGAGTCCAGCACAGAGCCACAAAGATGATTAAGGAGTGGAACATCTTCCTTACGAGCAAAGGCTGAGGGAGCTGGGGCTCTTAAGCTTGGAGAGGAGGAGACTGAGGGGTGACCTCATTCATGTTTATGAAAATACTGAAGGGCAAGAAGAGCCAGGCTCTTCCCAGTGATGTTCAGTGATAACACAACGGGCAGTGGGTGCAAGCTGGGGCATAGGAGATTCCAAGTGAACATAAGGAAAAACTTCTTCACTGTGAGGGTGACAGAACACTGGAACAGGCTACCCAGAGAAGTTGTAGAGTCTCCTTCTCTGGAGACATTTAAAACCCACCTGGATGCATTCCTGAGTGACTTCATCTAGGTGATCCTCCTCTGGCAGTGAGGGTTGGACTCGATGACCTTTCAAGATCCCTTCCAACCCCTTCTGTGAAATTGAAATGGAAAACACACAAACTGAACCCACAATACGGCGACGACAGTGTACAAAGCCCATGATGACATTTCTTTCTTCCAGCTTATTCGTCCCCACAGCTGTGAAACACCCAGACACAGGCATCAACCCCCAGATGGTTATTCCAGGAGTTGCGTAATACAATATGCACACTCAGTATCCATGAGTTTAAACCATTTTAATTAACGATCCCTTCAAAAATCAATTTAAATGAACTCCTCAAGGGTTTACTGAAGACCAAAGTCACAGTTATTTTTTTTGTATTAGATGATCAGCAGTAACTATGATACCAAGCCCACTCTGAGTTTTTTTGCAGTCCTCACTGATTTCTTCCCAAACAAGGCGCTACAGCAAATGTGAGTGGAAGGTAGGATTCAAGCCGAGTTAAAAGAGCAGAATGCAGTCACAGCAAAAATGCACAACAGATTTTATTCTAGCCCAATTTACAGTTTTACTGCTGAATCTTATTATTTTGAACACAATTGTTGTTGTACAGCTACAGTCTAAACCCAGAGTTCATATGGTAACTAAGGAAAGAATGAGTAACCAAAAAAATGAAGGCAGATAAGGGATAGCAGAGATTTCTAGGTAGTTCTTTTAAATCATAGCATTATGTAAGAACAGATGAAATAGCTTTTAATTCAAGCCCTTGGCTTAGCCCAGTCCTGTTTTTACCCTATGAGACACTGCTAAGGCACAATAAAGAATCACAGAATCAACCAGGCTGGAAGAGACCTCCAAGATCATCAAGATCACCCAACCTTATCTAATCAACTAGACCATGGCACTAAGTGCCTCATCCAGGCTTTTCTTCAACACCTCCAGGGACATCAATCCCACCACCTCCCTGGGCAGCCCATTCCAAAGGGCAATCTCTCTTTCTGGGAAGAACTTTCTAAGATTAAGCCTAAACTTCCTCCTGCACAGCTTGAGACTGTGTCCTCTTGTTCTGCCACAGGTTGCCTGGGAGAAGAGACCTACCCCCACCTGGCTACAACTATCCTTCAGGTAGTTGTAGGATGCAATAACATCTCCCCTGAATACAATAAAGTTTGTGAGGTGTGACAATTTCTAGAAAGAGACATAAAAGTTGGACAAAAGAAGAAATATGCTTAAAGAGCATACAGTTTGGGGTAGCAAGCAAGACAGCAGAGAGTGTGGCAGGATGGGAGACTGCAAGGGGAACAGGAGTAGTTTGTGGAGATTCTCAGATGCATTTCTTTAGCCTTACCCCAAAAAGCTGTGTGAGACCCAGAAGCAAGGTTAATTCTGCCTAGAAAGTGACAAAGCTGGAGAAGACACAGGAACCTCTAATAATGTGGACAAGCAATAAGTAAGTGGAGAATCACTACAGGGTTGCTGCCTGAAAAGTGCTTCAGGACAGAGAGTTCTGCAAAGTAGGGAAACTAGAAACACAAACTGGGCACAAGCAGCAGAAGCAGCTTTGAACTAGGAAAGTGGATGTAAAGAAGATGCTCCCACACACCTGCTTTGGGGTCTTGGATTGCTGATCAATTAGCTAAAAGAAGGAATAAAACTCATAGAGAATAGCAGAGATGAAGAAAGAAAACCAGAAATTAAGTAATTTCAGAAATCACAGTAAAATGTTTATAATAAAGATCTAACTTTGAAGTTTGTCCATCTTTGAGCATGTGCTTGGATAAGATTACATCAGCAGGTCCCTTCCAGAATAAAGTGTTACATGATTCAAAGAAAAATAAGAAGAGAGAAAGCACAGTTGAAAAGGGAAACTGTTTGCATGGAGAACTACCTTAAAGCATCATTGTTCATGGTAAGATAAAGCAATCACAAGGAAATGGCAGGAAAGTAATTCTGCTCTTCTCGGTGGTCTGACATTCTGGATGAAGCTTTGGAGGCAGTAGACAAATATTCTATACAGAGGTAATAAAACACTTGAGAAAGAGATGCCACAGAGAATCTATAGGGATGAGGAAGGTCCCCAGGAACATGTACAGAGGACGGACAAGCAGGGAAGATGAAAGCCTGAAGAGTTTTCATACAGAACAAAGAGAGCTCTGGAGGAATACATTCCTAAAGAATTAAAAAGACAACCATAAAAACACAACAAATGGGAAAAAAATCACAGATTGAAATACAATTGTGGTTTGCAGAAGGTAAGTCAAGGAGATAGAAGGCAGGGGGAAACCCTTTAAGATTAAATTGTGATTGCTGTCAGTCTCAGGGGAGAGGAAATTATAAAAATGAGTGATAAAAATTCACACAAAAGTGAGAGAAGAGGAGGAAATGAAAGTAGATGGCACTTGAGGAAGGCAGAGGCAAAAGCTGTATCATAGAACAGAACAGACCAGACCAGGTTGGAAGAGACCTTCAAGATCATCAGCAAGGGTGAAGATGTGCTTTCAGAGCAATGAGGCCATGAAAAAGAGAGAAGGATGATGATGAATCAGGAATGAGAAATGTCTACCAAAGCAGATCTGTGTGAGATAACTTGAGGGAGAATGTTTTGTTTCAAATAGGGATTCACATGTGAAATATTCAAAACTGTATTTATGGCCTGGTAAGAAACAAACAAGAAAAGGCACAAAAGGCACAAATGTCAGTTCCATATCCACTTCCCAAAAAGATAAATTATCAAAGCAACACCCACAGAAGGCAGGGAGGCAAATGCTGCAGCTCAATGGCAGCCTAGAGAAGCACAAAAAGTCCCAAAGCATTATCACCATGCTATAGTGACCATGAAACACATGGTGAGGAAGACTGAGCCTTCCAGGCCATGTCTCAACTGGGGAACAACAGTTTAAACAAAACAGAATACATTATAAAGAGCATCTAATACCGTCTTTGCTGAAATTTAAACCACAGATTAAGACTGATACAGCAGCTGTCAACTTATTTACTGCTCCTAAGCCTAGGGGTATAATAAAATGCACACAGAAGCACACAACATCTAAGAGTTGTGCTGCTACAAGCTGCAAAATATTGAGCTTGGCTTCTGGTTTACCGAAAGCAGTGAAACTCTCCATTAATATGGAGGTACATCCACACAGAGGACCTAAAATAGTTCAAAAGTACATTTTCTTTAATCTGTCTTAGTATTTGACCCAAAAGCTGAAGGAAAAAGTATTTTTTTCATGATCACTTGCAACATATTCATTAAAGAAAGAGATGTGCATTATACTCCCAAATCTCAAACATTTAAACTTTCCCTTCACATCTAACAGCCTTCCACAAAGAAAGAGCAGATGCTAAATTAGAACATGTGATCTGCTCTGCACCAAATCCCTCTGAAGATCCCCAGAAGCAGTGGAAGGATGAAGCACCTTCTTCCCCTTTCCCAGGCTATTCCCTTTTCCCTTGGAGAAAGGTGACACCCAGCCTGTGAAATAGTGAGGAGCACTTCCATAGTCCTAGGAATATTTACACTAGACAAACGTTGCAGCTGGAATTTGGCCAGCTCAGAATGATCATAGTGTGCGACTGCATAATGTGCCTTCTCATTTCATGTGAAATTAACTGATCCTTTTCTGCAAGTACATTGTATGTTTATAGCTTAGGTGTCATATTCATATTGCTCCTCTGTTGTGTACAGAATTAAAATGACCAATAAATAAGCATTATACTGAGCCACATGCAACCTATATACATTTTTTTTTTGCTTTATGGGATTATTTCATGATGCAATTGCAAAGGAAATTATCCCCAGGCTAGAACTATATTTGCAGTTTAAAAAGTCTGAATTGCCATTTGGAATCAAGTGATCAAGAAACATTTTCCATCCTTGGAAATGAGATGAATGTGCTCTGTGCTATGGTCCAGGCTGCCATCCTCAGCACTGCAATCTGCACCATTCTTTGACTACAAGCACACCAACTGATCGTCCTGTGCCCATCATAGGAAGGTGTTTTGTGCTGGGTCCCAAGGTGGCATGAATCACTGCAGCTTCCCTGGAGCTAACTGGTACAAGTTTAGACCCACATGCTCTGTGTTTTAAATTACTGCTGTCTTTCCAGCACTGTGGATGAGTGCAAGCAGGAAAATGGCAGAGCTACAAGAATTTTTTTCACTTAATGTAAGTCCCCTTCACAAGAAGCTTTCTGCTCACTTTGAAAGCTGCTTTGTTGCTTTTCAATAAATATCAGCCACCCCAGAAAACAAGTATCCTGTTGTCCCAAAGGCATCAGCTAGCTGTGACTGAAAGGGCCCCCTTGGAGGAATTTAGCTATACTGATGCTCACAGTTGTGCTACAAGCTCCCCTCCAGCCCAACCTGCCATGACCACATCCCCAGGACACCATCAGGTAAGGCAGATTTAAGACAAAGGAAACATTGTTCCTTCACTTTCCAAAGAAGGCACATGAAAGTGAAGGAACAATGTTTCCTTTGTCTTAAATCTGCCTTACCTGATGGTGTCCTGGGGATGTGGCCTTCTTTGGACCCTGCTCAGAGGGGCCACCTTAACAGCGGACTTTCCCAATAGCACAGAGCACTTCAGGGCTGCACTTAGAGGAAACTGCTAGCAGCAGTAAGATGCTGTGAGGAATTGTATCCCAGACCATTCTGCCTCACTTCTGATCACTTCCCATACTCTACCAGGCTCCCACCTGAGATCTGCCATTCCCATACCCTCCATCTTCTGATCCTCTTGAAAGGGGGACCTGTGTTCATCCCAGCCTTCTAAAGGACTGTTATGTAGGATGCTACAAATCCTCATACCTAAGAACAGCTCATTTGGTACAAATGCTACAACTAGGACAGCAGGTGATCATGACCTTTTTGGGGACAGCTTACCTTCTCTGCACGTTGACATGTACATTGGCTAAACTCAGCCACCAGCAGCCTGCTGTTTTACGACCAGAGCAAGGCACTCCAAGCACCTGCCAGATAATCACCCAGTGCAATCTGGTACAAACAAAACACACCACTGAGGAATTACTCCAGAGCAGGGCACTTCAAACACCTGCTAAATAACCACCCAGACAATCTGGTACAATCAAAATACACCACACTGAGGAATTCCTTTTATCTCCTACTTTGGTAAGTGTGTATCAGCTACTATTGCCCTGTCACATATTCCCGGTGAAGAAGTCTTGCAGGCTGCCCAATGCATCCAGGTGGGTTTTGAAAGTCTCCAGAGGAGGAGTCTTCACAGCCTCTCTGGGCAGCCTGCTCCAGTGCTCTGTCACCCTCACTGTAAAGAAGATTCTCTTCACGTTGAGGTGAAATCTTCTACGTTCAAGCTTGAACATGTCGTCCCTTGCCTTATCACCGAAAAGAGCTTGGTCCCCTCCAGTTGACACCCACCCCTCAGATACTTACACACATTGATCAGATCCTTTCACGGTCTTCTCATGACTAACAGCCCCAGGACTCTCAGTCTCACTTCACAGGGGAGGTGCTCAAGTCCCCTAATCATCCTCATGGCTCTCTGTTGGATTCTCTCCAGCAGTTCTCTTTCTTGAACTGGGGAGCCCCAGGCTGGCTCAGAAATCACAGATCAGAGAATTTTTGGCCAAGTTCCTTTTCCTGTGCTACTCAGTCACCTCTCAGGTATAGAAAACTGACACCTCTGAAAGCAGTTCCCAAAAAAAGAGTGTCAGATCAGACATTGCAAGTCCATAGAGTTGAACAGCGAGGAGCTGACAACACTAAAATTTTGCCTATTGCAAAACATCACAGCTGGATGACTGGATGGGGGCTTTCATGCCCCACTGAAGCATGCCCAGGCTTCAAACTACTGGCATGTGTCAAGACGCTGCAGAATCTCCACACTTATGAAAGATACATCTGGTGTGGACTTATTGGGAGCAGAGTAAGGCCTTGTTTAAATTGCACACATGAATTTGACGTGGGGAGAATGGGCAATGCCCTCACAGTGCCTCACAGTAAAAGCATGTTTTAACCTAAACTCTTCCATCTATAATGCATGCCATGAGGTGTCTTGAAGAACTCTTGCACATCGACAAGCCAGAGGGTAAATTATGAATCAAGGCACAGGTGGAGGGCTGAAAGCCAGACAGAATTCTCAGTCCAGCGGTGATTTTTCTAGGTTTATGTTCCTTCAAATGGTATTTATGGAATAAAAACATATCAGGGATTTTATATTGCAGTCAATTTGGGCAACTTTGTTATGTTTTGACTTGGTTTCACTAAAGTTGCTTTTAATTTCTGCTTTTATCAGGCTGTGATTTCCCTTGCTCCCCAAAATCACTTGGCAAAGTGATTGCATTTGTCAGCAGTTCACCTAAGTTTGTCAGACACCACCAAGACTGGCACAGAAAAGTAATGACTTTAAACCATCTTTCTCGATCAAGCTGCACAGGCCTTCATCTGGCTTTATGCTCTTGGTGGCACTGTGCAAGCACAGCATTTTCCTCAGCTCAATATTGTCCATGACAAATGGGTCCAGAGAAGGGTAACAAAGCTGGGGAGGGGTCTGGAGCACAAGCCCTATGAGGAACAGCTGAGGGAGCTGGGGCTGTTTAGCCTGGAGAAGAGGAGGCTCAGGGGAGACCTTATTGCTGTCTACAACTAGCTGAAGGGAGGTTGTAGCCAGGTAGGGGTTGGTTTCTTCTCCCAGGCAACCAGCAACAGAACAAGAGGACACAGTCTCAAGCTGTGCAGGGGGAAGTTTAGGCTTGATCTTACAAAGAAGTTCTTCTCAGAGAGATTGCCCTTTGGAATGGGCTGCCCAGGTGGTGGGGTCAGCATCCCTGGAGGTGTTTAAGAAAAGCCATGAGGCGCTTAGTGCCATGGTCTAGTTGATTAGATAGGGTTGTGTGATTGGTTGGACTTCATGATCTTGGAGGTCTCTTCCAACCTGATTGACTCTGTGATGACCTTTCAGCTTCCACCTGTAGCTTCAGCAAAAGCAGGGTTTTCACTAGCACGGATTGCAATAACTAGTGATGACCAAAAGCTGTGTTTCCAATTTAAACCCTCTTAGTTTCATTTGGCACCTGAAATAAACTTTACCTGGCAGCAGGAATTCAGACACACTGACAGCAGTTCAGGCACTGGTAGAGTGAGAGCAAGCTGAAAGGGCAGGCTCTGCATGACAGTCTTAATTACCTGTGGCTGTTTGGGCTGCAAGCCTTCCTCACCTGGAGCACAGCTATTTGCAGCCCAGCATGCTCACAGGGTACAGTAGTCACAGCATAGGCCAGCCTGGGGTTAAAGAGCTGCTTTCTGCCCCACAGAATAAATCACTTCATGCCTTTCATGCAGCTAGTACAAGGTATTAACAGAGTTTACCTCTAGGTGATTTCACAATCTTTGGTCAGATTAGAAAAGTCTGCAGGGAGGATGTGTGGGGTGTTCCCACTTATTTTTGCTCCCAGTACAAAACAGCTTAAACAATTAAATGCAGCTTTAGTTGCCTCCAAACCTCTCCTCTGCAAGCAGGCAAACAATGTCCCAACGACAAACTGCGTGCATGCAGTAGGGACAGGGCATTCTGCCTGAACCACAACAGCCAGCTTGAGACCACTGAGGAGCCCAAGGGTTATTTTGGAGTAAAAAGCACAAGGTTCTCCTTTCAGACCATCTACAGCACTGTTGTTTGAACACCACCTCAAGCCATGGATGAAATGACCAAGAAAGATCCACAGGAGTAACCTTGACTCTAACTCTAGAGACTGAGCAGTAAAGAAGCAGACCATGCAGGTGCACTGCTTTTCTTCCATGGTTTCTGGCAGCACACCCACACGTGTGGATGACCCCCAGCTTTGCCAGAGATTTAATTATTTCCTTGGGCACACCATTATGAGGTTGAGGTGAGGGTTGTTCCCAGTAAATCAGCGGGCTGACACACTCCTTCTCAACTCTTATCAAACCTCAGTGTCCAGTTGAACTACCCTAATGTCCAAGCATTTTCTTTCAGACAACTATGTTCATAGACAACTATGTTAAATTGGGAGAATGTAGCCAGGTGGGGGTTGGTCTCTTCTCCCAGGCAACCTGTGACAGAACACAGAGGACACAGTCTCAAGCTGTGCAGGGGGGAGATTAGGCTTGATCTTAGAAAGTTTTTCACAGAGAGACTGCCCATTGGAATAGGCTGCCCAGGGAGCTGGTGGGGTTGACATCCCTGGAGGTGTTTAAGAAAAGCCTGGATGAGGCACTTAGTGCCATGGTCTAGTTGATTAGATAGGGTTGGGTGATTGGTTGGACTTGATGATCTTGGAGGTCTCTTCTAACCTGGTTGAATCTGTGATTCTGTGAAATCTGGCCCCCAGGGAGAGGGAGGCTCTGCCAGGTTTTAACATGAGAAATGAAGCCTGAAAAAGAAGCTGCAGATCTGCCTTCAGGAGTGGCACAGTGCTGGCACAAGCAACTAAACCAGTCCAAGATCATTCTAGTCCAACAGAGGGCTACCAGGATGATTAAGCAACTGAAGCACTGCCCTATGAGGAGAGGCTGAGACCTGGGGCTGTTCAGTCTGGAGAAGAGAAGACTGAGAAGGGATTTAATAAATGTTTATAAATATCTGAGGGATAGGGGTCAAGAGGGAGGGGACAGGCTCTGCTCACTTGCAGCCTAGGATAGGACAAGGGGCAAAGGATATAAATTACAGCACAGGAGCTTCCACCTCAACATGAGGAGGAACTTCTTCACTGTGAGGGTCACAGAGCTCAGGAACAGGTTCCCGAGAGAGGTTGTGGAGTCTCCTTCTCTGGAGACTTTCAAGACCCATCTGGATGTGTTCCTGTGTGACCTATGCTAGATTCCATGGTGCTGCTCTGGCAGGGGAGTTGGACTCAATGATCATCAGATGTCCCTTCCACCCCATAACATCCTGTGAGCCTGTGATCCAGTTAAAACCTGTGGGTAACAGCGATCACCAGTTCAGAAAAATATGTGGCTGTGCTCAAGACCTGCATGGACTAGATTAGCCTGTGCTTATCAGTCACTCCTAGGATATATTTTCCTCATGTAGTTGGCCTGAGCTGTAGAAATCATTTATCAAACTTTCTATCACTGGGGAAAAAGAAAGGGAAAAAACCCACCCAATTACCCAAGTACTGGTCTGTTGACATTTAATACAAGACAAGGATGAACATTAAAAAAAAAAAATCTTGGTCCAGCAACCCAAAGGACCAAATACAAATCACAAAATAGGATGCAACTAATTAGGCTGAAATGCCAACAATGTTCAGTATAGCGTTCAAAGGAGCTGTGGTGTCAGGCTGCCACCATGACCCCCAGTTCGAATATGCCAAGGGGAAATGTAGGAAAGGACTGAATCAGGTAAGTTAAATACAAATATTTTAGAATGACATTTTAATTTCTACCTTAACCATTTTAACATTTTCGAAATTGTTAAATAAGCACAGTGCCTGTGCTCAGAGAAGGCCAAATGTCAGATGTTTGTATGTATTATTCAGCTCAACACTTGAAGTACAGAACCCTTCTCACTGCTAAACAGGTGGGAGGTATTGTATTAGCTAAAAGGAAGAGGGAGCAGAAAACTGAAAACTGCTGGCACTGTAAAATAGGATCCTGGGGTACATTAAGAGGAGTGTGTCCAGCAGATTGAGGGAGGCTCATCACCCCCTCTACTCTGCCCTAGTGAGGCCTCACCTGAAATATTGTATCCAGTTCTGGGCTCCCCAGCTCAAGTGGGACAGGGATCTGTTGGAGAGAGTCCAACAGAGGGCTACCAGGATGACGAAGGGACTGAAACTCTGCCCTATGAGAAGAGGCTGAGAGACTGTTTAATCTGGAGAAGATTGAGAGAGGATCTAATCAGTGCCTAAATATCTGAGGGCTGGGTGTCAGAAGGAAGGGACAGGCTCTGCTCAGTTGCATCCTGGGATAGGACAAGGGGCAATGGGTATCAACAACAGCACAGGAGCTTCCACCTCAACATGAAGAGGAACTTCTTCACTGTGAGGGTCACAGAGCACTGGAACAGGCTCCCCAGAGTGGTTATGGAGTCTCCTTCTCTGGAGACTTTCAAGACCCATCTGGATGCATTCCTGTGCCACCTGTGCTAGATTCTGTGGTCCTGTTCTGGCAGGGAGGTTGGATTTCAAGATCTCCAGAGGTCCCTTCCAGTGCCTAACATCCTGGGATCCTGTATATGGCTGAATGCAGAGTCAGTGCTACTACAGATCTGAACAAAAAGGTCTGCAGGGAGATTGGAGGGAGCAGCTTACAACTTTCTGCTGTACCTGTAATTTCTGAAGCACATTCCAAGGCACAGGGATCCAGAGTCTCCAACATTATCTACCACAGTTTACATTAAGTCTCCAATGCTAAATCACTCTCTAAAAACTCAGGCTCCAGAAGTTTTAAGTTTTAGGCCAAAACCTAAAAGTCAAACACGGTTTTTGTCTTTGGCCTTTGAACAGTCCAGGCTGAGAAAAGCACCCTCTGCCCACCATGAACTCACAGAAAGGTTCTTCATTATTTATCTTAAGATAAATCCAAGGGACTGATTTTATACCAGAACAAAACTACTTGTCTTGAAAAGTAATTGATTGAGCTGTTCACAGAACTATACATACCCGAAAAACAAACTCCTGTCAGCAAATAACTTCTGTGGTAAGCTCCACATGGTAGATGTCTCACCTGTGATACTGACTCTTGTAGGCCTTAACAATTAAAACCACACAACAGATCTAAAAGAAAAAGGTTTCCAATCATGTTGCATAGATTCTTTGTAGCCCCTGTTTTTCAGTGCTACTGTATGTTGGGCTTTGTGATGTTTTGTTGCTCATGTAGGTAAGAAGAAGACCTGAGAAAGAAAATTAGCGAGGCCATTACACCATCAGGAACGTGGCCTGTCGACTTTCAGGAAGAATGTGGAACAGGCAGCCACAGAGAGGAAATTATATATGGCCCATAGCATATTCCAAATGCCCTTCCCAAGCTCTGCTTTTAGAACTAGCACTTGTTTACATTTATCATACAGAATTTGTAACAAGATTGACAACCTCTGGGGTTTTGAAGCTTAAGAAGCTGCTAGCATTATTTTTTTTCCAACTGATGAAAATCTGCAGACTGATTGCTTGGCTTTATCTGGATACCAGCAAACCCGCACCACCACTCCAGGCATTGCTTAGGGGTTGGGGTTTTTGTTGTTGTTGTTGTTATTGCTTGTCACATCAAATAAAAATCTATCCTCATGAATTTGATATAAGTTACATTTCCTTTTGTGAGCATGAGGTAAACACAGAGTGAGCTCTGGGAAGAAAATGCAAGGCTTTGTCCATCCTTCAGGTGTGGCTGCAGCTGCACCTGTATCTTGCTGTATCTTGCAAAAGATACTTTCCAGCTGCTTTTGAAGTACAACCAAGAAGCTACTAATGCATGCATTCATGATTCCTAAAAGAGTCCCCAACAAGACACTGCTTGGAATTGTGTTTTTCCCTCAAATGCCACAATCCTTACTAAATGAGCCAGCTTTCTTTCTCTGGCTGCTGCCATGTGACTGATACACCAAACACCTCTGAAATAATTTCTCACAGACAAGAGGTGCAGTTGTATCAACAGGAATAGAATCCTGCTGCACCATCAGTATAAAATTATCCAACTTAACTTGGATTACCTTGTCAAGTCATTATCTCCTTGTTTTCTGAAACATGGGTTCCTCCCCTGGGAGGAGTCCTCCCCCTGAGGAGGAAGGGGCAACAGAGACAATGAGTGATGAACTGCCCACAGCCCCCATTCCTTATTGCCCTGCACTGCTTGAGGGGAGGAGGTAGAGGATTCAGAAGCAAAGCTGAGCCCAAGTAGAAGAGCAGATTTCATCAGTAATAAACTAAACATTTTATAGAACCATGGAATCAGAGAAATGTTCTGGTTGGAAAAACCTCTATGATCACAGAGTTCAACTGCTGACTTAACACCATCACGGTCATTAAACCACGTCCCAAAGTGCCATGTCTACGTATTTTTTGAACACCTTCAGATAGAGTGTCTTCCACCATCTCCTTGGGTAGCCTATTCCAATGCCTGACAAAAAGAAAAAAACCAGGAGAAGCGAAGGCCAGGACTGGGTAAAAGCTGCCCTCAGCTTTCTCCTGCACCTTGTCCACCAGGGACAAGGGTTCTTCTGCTGTCAGCTTCACTGAAGCAGAGAGAGGGCTGCTGCCACTGCTAGGCTCCAGACTCAGGGACACATCTGCAGAGCCTCTCTGCGCAGATTGAGTCTGTTTGCCTGTGACAGTAATTGCTGAGTCATCTCCCTGCCTCCATGTCAACCCAAGAGCGTTTTGTTGTATTTTATCTCCCTTGCCCAACTGAGGAGGAGAGTGATAGACAGCTTTGGTGGGCACCCAGCATCCAGCCAGAAAGTTCCAAATAAACTGCATTTTTGCTTTTATTTCTGATCACCACTGAAACCAAGAGGTGCTTCCTGCACCAGCCTCTCCCCACCAGCAGTACAGGGGAAACAAGAAAAGGGCACGAGACATGCCATGACAGCCAGAGTCATACAGCCCAATAGTGCCACCAGGCACAGAAGGGGCTGGAGCCAGAGCATGAAGGGAGTGAGGAAGGAAGAGCGGTTGCATGCTGAGTGAGGTGAGGTCCCAGTGGCTCTCAGCACCACACAGCATGACCCTTCAGCCAGACCTGATTACAGGAGGTCAGGCTCTTTCCTCAACAGCAGTAGCCTCCCTGATACCTTAGAATACTTGGCTGAACAGTACACAAATACTTTTAATACCCAATGTTAAAAGTTAAAACCATAGCACCCATCAGTTATTACTACTGTACCTTCTGTATGCATTTTCCTCTTGTATCTTAATTTCCTCATCTATAACATGAGATAATACACCTACTTTTTTTTTTTTGGCAAGAACCTGAAGATTTACAGACCAAAAGGAAAAAAAGCTGTTTAACAAATATGTATGATTAGATATGACTAAAGAAGCAAAACCACCACTACTGGAATCACGAAGGACACCAGCATGCATCTATTGTACTGGATAAACAGTAATTAATAAGAAAACACAGTAAGCATCTCTGTATTTAAGAAAATGAAATGATCATTCAGTGGAGGAAAAAGTTCCACTACAACACAGTATCATTGCCTTATTGCCTGAGAAGCATGAAATTCTATTCAGATCAACCCATCAAACAAGAACCTGCACCACCCATGGAATTTTGATATTGTTAAGTTTTATTTTTTTAGTACAGTGTTGGGCACTTTATGGTAATGTGGAGTTCACCAAAAAACTTCTACTGATGCCACAGGATTGAAAGGAAAAAGTGAAAAAACCCAAACCAAAACAAAGACCAGAACACACCACACATCACAGCTCATTTTCTACACCTACACAGTGCACTACTGACAGTAGTCTAAGGTTTGCATTACAGTTCTTGAGATGACTTTGAACAGTAGTCCAGAGGGTGCAAAAGCATGAAGTAAATTCTAGATTTGGCTCCAGTTTTACTGAAGGTCAGTAACTGATGAAATGTGTCAAGCTGTTAGGATTTAATGCTGGTTGGTTGGGGTTTTTTGCCTTTTTTTTTTTTTTTTTTTTGTTTAAATCTCCAGAATTATAGAAGTGATCAATAAAGCCTCAACATGGCCTGTATTTACTTTATGCCTTTCCCATAAGCATCAAAGGCTCTCAACAAGGACATTACCAGGAACAGTTTTCAAAGGTCACTACAAAAATTGTTGTGGGAAAAAAAAAATAACAAATCAGAAGGGTTGGGACAGAGAATGTTGCTTTGTTCTGTGTTGAGGCATTTCTCATTGGATCTGACACAGACCTAAAAATAACAAACAGAAACTGCCAGTTGGCTAAACAAGTAAGTATTTTACATTTCTCCTCCTCCTCCAAACCCATGAAGTAACAGACATGATGTGCTTGTGCATAAGCTGCACCAAGACTAGCTTTCTCCACAGTGCTTTATTGCCTCATTCAAGTATATTAATTTAAAGAAGTTCTCAAGGGAAAACCCAAAGTTTAAGCAAAAAAATGTACATCAATATACAAAGAAATTAATTTACAAGAAAATTAAAAGGATACTGGCGACATTAGTAAGAGATTTTATGTAATGACTTTTCATAATTATGGATGTCACAAACTGAATTCTTAGCATGCATGGTCATCACCATGAGCTCTCACCTCAATGGAGGAACTGGTAAAGCAATGCTTAACTCCTCTTTTGATCAATGATAAACAAATGATCAAATGGTGAACTAAACACTATAAACTTGAATATTTAAGCCTCGCTTCAATTTAAACTCATTTAAAGAATGACCTAGAACCGCTGGTATGCGACCATTGCCTTAGGTCTCCTTATTTCCATGAACTGTGACATCCATAACCATTCCCAGTCACTGGAAATATACATTTGCCTCATTAGAATATATTCTTCATTATTTTTTATGATACAACCCTATTTCAAAGGTACATGTCACTTTACACAATCTGAAAAATACTATTTCAAAGCCCTGCTTGAAAAGCAGCAGCTGTGCACTACTGAATTACTTTGAAACAAGGCATAATATTGCACAAAATTCACCAAAGATTTGAAAGTCAACAGGATTTCCCCCCAAGACCAAGTAGCTTTTTGAAAGGAACAGGTCAATTCACACAGCATCATTACAAATGCCAACTTACTTGAACTCAACTCACTTTTCAAATGCTAATACTGTTACTGGACTCTAAAAACAAATGTCATTAGCATCGACCTAAGTAATAGTACAAATGAATCTGAGTACCCTTTTACTACAGTACACCTTGGAATAACTTCCAGCTGTGTTAACTGCTTCATACTCCGACCCAGCAGAAAATGGCAATGGCCCTGCCAACTACACAAACAGTGGATGGCTCTCTTGAATAAGGTGGCTGTGGACTCATCTGACAACTCTGTTTAGAAGTGTAGCAGCTTCCAGGAAAGACCTATTAAATATTTTCAGTTAGCCACTGAGTAAAACAGTAAAACAGACATTACAAAGCAAACCAAGGAAGGTCTTTCACAAAAAACCCCCACCACAAACAAAAAAACCCTAGCATTCCTTTTCCATTCCTTTCTTTTCAACCACCCTGAAGATCATGAATTCTAGACCAGCTATGGTCCATGCTCCTGGGGTGAAGATGAGGACACATTCCATTCAGCACAGATCTGTTAACAGGTAAACAATGCTTGGCAAAGACATACACATCTAATAGCAGCAAAGAAGTTACTGAAGACAAGTAACATCATCATTCATACTGGGTTTGCTGGTGCATTTATTTCTACATTCATTCTCCACAGATTTAATGCAACACCTTGGGAACAGACAGCCTTCACCATCCCAACCTTTGCAACAAGGAAGCTGCTCACCTAACACAGAATTTTATTAGCCACTCTTCTTTAACCTGAAACATCAGGCTGGCTGGAGTTTCACAGCACCTGAACTAAAGCTTGGTGCCAAGAAAGAAAATGGTAACTCCCTTGGAAATAAAGGCTACCATGACCTCTCCCTGCAGCGGCAGGGTGCTCAGTGGTTATGGGGCTCTCTGCAGGACAGGGTACTACAGGCAGCATTACACAGGGGCTGCATTTGCAAAAGGGCCTCATGCTGGCACTTCCATTATTGCATGAAATGTTTCTTCAATTAAGTACATGCATAGAGAAAAGATTTTAAATGCTCCTAGCAATTCCATTAGACAGCTGCACCAATGAAAGATTGTTCTGTAGGCCTGAATATGATTGATTGTAGGAGAAAAAATTGAAACTGTTTTAAAAACCTGGCTTAACTGTTCTTTTGCATGGACTCTAAATTACAAGACTATGAAGCTGTGAGATAGCTCATTCTAAAACCTGAAAAGACATCTAAAATGTAATTATTTTTTTTTAGCTCTAAAACACTTTTCTAATAGATAGGGTGGGATTTTCAGAAACATCCAGCATGTGTCTAAAACTCCAGCTGAAGCCTGTGTTACAATGCCTGAGAGGGGACTTCAGCCAGTGCTGGGAGTTTCTGATGACCCCAACCCAGACAGCAGCAGTACCACTGAAATGCTAAATGACAATGAGGGCTTCAGTAAACAAGTTCTATGACAGCTTCTATGACTACATTTTTCCTTCAGAACAAGGCTATTTTTTGGAGCTACATAACACCCAAATATGTGGAAGAGCAAACTACTGCCTACTCTACACAGATTGCCCTCTGCATGCATAGAGGGTCGGTAGGGATCACCTCTGCATCCACAGTGCTGTCCTTCCCTGAATACCTGCACTGTTTTTCACCTTGCATCGCAATATACGTGGATGGGAAGGTTTTGACTGGGATGTTATCCATTATGCACAGGGGATTAATCCCATAGGCAATGTTACTTTTGCCTATGTGGCTGGGCTGGAGTCACTACCACTGAGCTACAACATCAAACAATATTCTGAAATCTGGATTTCCACAAACTTATCCCTCCTGAGGACTCCCAGGCTCTACTTCACCAAACCCCACTGGAACAACCCAGAAATACCTTTCTCCTTGTACTGCCCTTACTTTTTGCCTCCCAGACCAGAGGAGTGATACAGCTCATTTCAGGCAGACACCTTTGTAAAACAAACTTGAAGGTTCTAAATTCAAGTCCTAGTCTGACTTTCTTCCTCAGAAATCTGTTCCTGCATGTAAGTAACACATCACAAAGCTTAGTCAAACAACCTGGTATCTCCCTTAAAACAGGAGAAACAGAAAGAGTTATTTTGAGATCCTGAAAAAGAGAGACGACCACAGGAGCTCAGACTGAGTAGAATTCAGTTCTCACCAGCAGCTGGTGATGAATGTTGACATTTTTCAAAGACATTAGGAGGATTACCACAAATAAAAAGCATACAAGTATAAAACTTGTACAAAGTACTGGACCTGGACAATTTATCTTAATATAGAACCCAATGTGGTAATAAAAACACTGCATAAACAGCTTTACATTATCACAAGGACAGAGGAGAACAGTGTTGAACCGGAAACATCAGTTTGGATTCTTATCTATTTGGTAACTGGGTAATTCTGTTTAAGGCACAAAAATTAGCCTTTTCAAAAGATTACTGAAGAGTAAGTGGAAAAGATACAGTAATATTACTAAGTTAAAAATGTACCTAAATTCAATATAGAAAAAAAAGAGCAATTTTTTTAACCCATACAAGGTCCAAAACAAACAAACAAACCAACCATAACATTTAATGACTGTAAACACTCTGTGGGCTTTATAAATAGTAAGGAAACAACGTGGTATAAGCGGAGTAACTATTATTTTGACTGAAATAATCTGAGTTGAATTTTACCTTCCGTCTTCTAGCTCTTTTCAGCCTGCATTTTCACTAAAGAAAAACAGTGAATTATTACTACAATGCCTCAATTTCCAAAGATTCCACTATCAAACTTGCAGCCTCACAGGACTTTCATATTTCCTTCACAAGGGTAACAATAGGACAATCTATGAGACAACAGGAGTTCAGTGCCTAACTGTCATGCAAAGCCAGTAAGAGTTTTCTGTTAGAGAGGTGTTTTTGAAAACCATTTTCTGGCAGCATTCCTGGACTTACATGTTTGATGGTTCTGACAGTGATGGTGACCATAATGTGCATTTTTTTCTATTTTTCTCCTTAACATATCAATATTGTTTATTATCTTTAATAAATGAAGAAAACAAAATATCACCTGGGATGGAACCATGCACAGAAACACCATGTCAGATGCAGAGGGAAAAAAAAAAAAAAAGAGGTGAATTTTTAAATTCTTGTCCAAAATTATGCAAGGACATGAATGAAAATGGGTGAGAAATGTTACAAGAAGAAAAACCTTTGTGTTGCCTGTCTTCTCTTAGCCACACTCTTAGGACACATGCTACCTTTAGGGTAATGGTTAGTTCCAGCAAAGGAGAAGAATGGCCTCTACTGAATCATTAACACCACCTCTAAACAAGCATCCGTGAGCTTGCTCAGCAGCTTTCTCATCTGAACACTCAGGCCTATGCTAAGATCAAAACTAACCATTCATACCAAAGAGAAAGAAAGAAAGAAAGAAAGGTTTCTGACATGGATTTAGAAGAGCAGGAGAGCATTCTTCTCTGGCAGCCATTTTATATCCAGGTGCTACTTTTGCCAGCTACTTTTCAGGTGTTCTGCTGAAATTCACTTCATGTGTTTCCTGTCCTGAGCTACTGTGGAGGACAATGGTAAAGTGGAGAGGTGGAAAAAGTCAAGAGCAGGAATACTGAAAAGTAAAAAATAAAGGGAAGAGTTGCTCCATACAGCAGCAGGAATCTTCAGACTTTAAATATCCAAATAGTCCTCAGGAATGTTGCCAGAAGGTGGCCAAGTGCTTGTTCTAAATACAATATAAATCAAGTCCACTTAATTCTCCCTCACTGAACTTAAATGTTTTGGTTGCTCAACTTGGCTAAAATGTGAGTTGGATATATGCAGCCTCAACTTGAATCTGTAATTTTAGTTTTCTAGTGTTTCAAGTAATTTTTGGTCATGACTCTTTAATAATTTAATTAATTGTGACTTCTAACCAACAGTAATTAAATCTACCCTCAAAAAGCAAATAGTTCAGAGGAGGCACAGATTAAGTTTTCAAACAAGTAGAAAATAAAAAATAATAGAAATCGATCAATTCCACTTACACTTTCCTTTCTAAAACTTTTCAGGTGGAATAGTCTACATAGGGAAATCAGATAATCTGTCTTTAAAGTGTCTTAGTTGTAAACGAAAGTTAATCAATGTCACATTATAATTCAGCACTTCATGTCCTTTACAGAAGAGAGAAAAGCATGTGCTACCTTTTTGAAACCTGGAAGACAGGGCCACAGTTTTAGTTTGGAGTAAATTCCAAGTTACACTCAGAAGAAGTTCCTTAATCTGAAAAAAAAGTTCCCTTTCCTCCCTGCTTTGCTGAAGCAAATTCTCGCCATTGAAAATCATTATTGCTGTTTTGTACATACGTATGTGAGATAGTTAAACCTCTTCTCAAAAGATTAAGGCAATTATTATTCACCACAAATATTAACATTTGTACATTTCAGACAAATCAGATTGCTTGGTTCATTTCATGCCTAATGGGATTAATATAGTACCTTCAAAACCTGGTTACCTTTTAGGTGATACCTTTCCTGCTGCTTAGAGGAAGTAAATGCTAGGAAGCACCTACACCTGCTGTATTTTTAACACAAAGACTAACTAGTACCTGATTTAAGAGTGCATTCATATATCTAGTTCCATTTTGTGGAACTACAGCCAACAAATGAACTGAGTAAACATAGAAGCGGGTGTCCCAATGGTAGAAGATGCATACTCAGCTGAAAAGAATTGCTTTTGTAATCAAAGACCTCTTATTCCTTTTTCATCTTTTGGTTATCATGTTATATGGAGATATATGGAGTCCTGAGTAGTCTCTCCCTTTAATTTCTGATGGGAGTCAAGTTTCTCATTGTTTTCTTACGTTTTGTTTCCACTGCTACTGCTGGATAAGCTATCCTTTGAAATATTTAAACCATAGTGAAAAGCAGAACTCAGTTTACATAATGACACCACTTCTTGAAGAAGCCCACCCTCTTCCAGAGTTTCACTTCCTTCCTTTCCATCTTTCTCCCAAGGGACCAGAATGGATGGATGTTGAGTAAGACTTGCTGGGAGCTGATCTTCTGAGGTACTGCTTAGTGTTTCATTCTGCTTTGCATACTTGGAGGAAGAATAGCCTGCTGTGAAACTTTCTAGAGAAGCAAACTGGGCACTTGGTCGTACTGCAGATGGCAATGTCATACACCTGGTGTCCTCCTTGTCATTAATAAAGGTTTTGTCACTCCTTTCTTCTTCCAGCCTTGAGAGAGACTCTCTGTGGCCACCAGAAGAAAGCTGCTTCCTTGGTGACGGAGGGAGCTGCTTCCCGTGGAGGACACTGTCATCCTGACCGAGGTTCCACTCTGCTTGATCACTAGCACTGCTGCAGAGCAGGGTAAGGTTGCTCTCACTAGGTGCATTTGACTTGTTCTAGGAAGAAAGAACATGTGTTTAACGTCACAAGAAACATCTCTACACTGGCACTTTTGAAGCAGAAACTATCATGAATTTTGTGTGTTCTTAGATCATGTATCCCTTTTAGGTTTCAATGTTACAAAGCAACAACCCCAAGTACAACATCAGACCAAGTGTTTTTACACCAGAACATTCTGTCTCTTATCCTAAGGATCACCTTTGTGAAGAGGAAGGATTTCTGTCTCCGCTGTCCATTCAATCTTTGCCCAAGCAGTTTAGATGGTGAACAAAGGCACACTTTGCTGGTTTGTACCCATAAAATGAAAAGGAGCTGGACTAAAATTAAAGCCAGATGGTATTTCCTTTTTGCTTCAGTAATTGATTATACCAGCTTGCAATATTAAAGTTTTTTGGCCAAAGAAACAAAAATGGGCATTTTATTAATGTGACCCCTGTGTGACACTCTTAATAGAAAATTTTACAAGCTTTTTAAATATTTGCATCAGAATGTGGTGTTCCAGTAAGGAATCTTCTACTGTAAGATCCCTTTCAGCAAAAGTAAATGTTGGACAGCTGATACAAGCTGGAGTTCAAAAGCACTATTGTTTCTTTTGCCTAACATCACAGCAGTGACTTGGTGGGGGTTTTAAAGTTGCAGGCAAGCAGTTTGTTTACATGACAGGATCTGCACAGCTGTACCTAAAAACCAATCAAGAAACCCTCTTAGAAAGCTCTCTAATATTAATTCTATCAGTATTTCAGGTGTTATTATCACGTGGATCCCATAACTTAAAATGGAAACATCACCACATCACTATGAGTAGTTTAAGGATGCAAGGTCAAAATGGAAATAAACACCTTCTAAATTGCATTAAAAAAAAAAAAAAGGACTAAAACCAGCTCTGGGAATACCAAATTCTACATGTAAATACAGCATTATCTGATTAAGAATATTATTACACTGTTCACAGCTCTGAATGTGGTTACTGTTACAAGGGGGAAATGAGGTTCAAGCATGACTTGGTAAACTGGACAAAAGTGTAACCAATCTCATCTGGTCAAAGACCATCAGGCAGTGGCCAGCAAGGGTGTACTGTTACGGAGCCCTAGCAAAACACACTAATTGTTCTAAGGATGCTGCCGCCATATTTGAGCTGCATGTCACTGATTCTGCAAGTGCAGGATTCCACTGTAAAGGGATTGGAATTGTTTTTCAAATGAAAGCAGAAAACTAACCGCAGTCTTGTAATCAATGTCATCCATTGACCTAAAGAAATCCAGACTCTTTGCTCCTGAGAGCTTTCCTTGATCTGAGCTATGTGTGCTCAGCGTGTCCAAAATCTCCCCAAGCAAGTCCATTTCTCCTTGATGTTGAGGAGTTATTCCAGTTTCACCAGAATCATCACTGTCATAAAAGTAAGCAGAAGCTTCTTCACTGTCTTCTGATGATAACCTGAAAACAAAAACTTTTCCATCAGCTGGGAACATAAAAGACATTTTTTTTGCAGCCACTCATGAAAGAAAGTAGAAGAATGCATTCCAAATCTATTGAAAGGGAACATGAACCTGGAATTTCTTTATACTCAAGAGTTTTCCTGAACAGAGATGTATGATATCTATGGAGAGGCAGTAACCATTAGCTGGTTTCCCTGTCTCCTGGCTCTTCCCCAGCCACTGTAATACTTATTTCAAGTCACCTTAATGTGACTTCCCAAATCTTCCCTCCAAATATTACAGTTTCTCCAAAACTGGTTCCTCTTTTTCTTTATCTGTACCTTACATTTAGGTAAATGTAGCTACAGCTTTCCATCTGACCTAGACACACACTTTGTTCCAGTGGCAAGGCTCTCATACTGCAACTCTTCTTGTGCCACATGACCAGCTTTGCTGGAGTACTGCCTATGTCCCAGGAAAACGGGTGCTTTTGTCTCTTTGTCTCTTTTATTCACTGCAATACCCTTACTTCTGACCCCCATACTACTGCAGTCTTTCCCTATCACTGCCCACCCAGAATGCCATTTACAAAGGGTAATTCCATGGCTCAATGTTTAAATTATACCCTTTGAACACTTCCGTAGCTCCCTCTTCCCTACTACATGACAACTTAGGCTGCTTGACTTTGCTTTAAAGGTCCTTTATAGTTTATATATCCATATGTTCATTACCAAAAATAGACTCCTGAACTCAACCAGAGAATGCATCAATGTGACTTAAGCCTAAACTTCTGATTGTCCTCTAACTCACACACAGGATCACCTTGATATAGAACTCACAACGCAATACTTCTTTCAGACCCTTCAGAAAACTTTCCATTGTTATGACCACAACACAAGACTTGAAAAATAGATTAGCTGAGGTCACAGCCCATCATATTGGCATATTATTTTGATGCTGTGTTGTGTTATGAGTTGGTGAAGAGTGATGGTTATGTCAAGCTCTTCTAGGCAACGTGAATAATGGAAAAATATAACAGCCTGTCCCTCTTTCCAAAAACAGGTTTAATCTTTAACTACTTGACATCACCTAGATGGAGAATCAAGCTAGCAGCCTGGACATGCATCACTTGATCTGAGCTTTGCTCAAGAACACTTGTTACCCTTTCTCCAAAACATACACACACAACCAAACAGGCTTCTTACTTGCTTGTTCTCTCCATTTCATCATCATCCTCCTCATCCAAGGCACAATCTTGGTTACTGAGATGTTGGTTGAAACGAGTCTGGAGAACAGAAAATTAACATTGTAATGTTTGTTTATTTTTTCAAATTAAACATTACTTATTTGGAGACTGTCACTTTACTCATTAAGACTTCCAGAGCACTTGCTGAGGAAAACTGTATATAAATCAAGCCTTCAAAGATTGTTCTAAGAGGATGAGGATGTGTAGTCCTCAGGCATCATCAACTAAAGAGCATGAGAACTATTTTTCTTCACAGCCTGTGAAGGGCCTTATTATTTATGCAAAGCCTGGAGTGCCTTATTATTTATGCAAAACCTTGATTAGCAGAAGACTGGCAACTGGAGGAAAAGCAAGTCTAACAGCTACCCTTTCTTCAAGGCATATCATAAAAAAACACTGTGCTTTACTACTTTCTGACTGAAATAATTGGCAAGTACTGGCTGATGTGATCTACTAAGCATGAAGAAAACTGGGTTTTTGAAGTAGCAAATACAAGGAAGTCGGGAGTCTCTTTATATAGCTGTACTTATATTATGGTGTTAAACAGAACTGCAGAGTAAATAGTACGACAGCTCAAACCTCTTGCACTTAGAATGCCTTTGTGCAGGATAATTTACTGTAAATTACAGTTAACTCTGTGCTGGTCTACACTCAGAGCTTCCCATGGGGACGTTGTGTAGAGCAGCTGGTGTGCTGTAAATTCACACACTACCCATGCAGAGTACTCACTAACCTGTTATATCACATTATTATTTAGCAAACAGAACCAGGCTGAAGATTTCTACAGTACTTAAAAAAAAACGAAGTCTGTATCACGGCCAGAACATTTCAGTCAAGAATTTTAGTAACTTGTGTTTCATATATGGCTGTCATAAGGTCTGTGCATCTCTTATTTGGCATCAAACACCTGCAAAGGTTAACTATGCTGGCAATGATCAGGTGAAGAGATGGAAAAGTGGCCATAATTTAAAGACATATGTATAGAATTTGTGCAAAGGGAAAACAGGGTTAGCTAACATTAAAGAAAATCATATGCAAATAAAAAAACAAGTCCTACTGCCCACATCTCATCCCGCGGTTCATCAAATGCCTAAACCTACAAGAAAACCCTGATAGTAGGGATAGTATGGCCTTAATTTCAGACTACAAGGAGCTTGGAAAGCTTGTACTGTGAGGATTTCAGTACATCACCTATTACAGATGTTGTCAATTGTTCTACATGTACCAGGATACTCTCTTAACTTTCCCCCGCCCCTTATTGTCAGGAACATTTCTATGTTCACTTTTAACAGACTGACACATTTTTCTTGTTTAACAAGGGAAGATTTAATTAAAGCAGCAAGTTCTGATAGCACTTTGCCCCTAGTTCTTGATCCAGAAAAAGGAAATGTGATTCTTAATGCATTAAACCAGGTAGCAGTCGGTAGAAGATAAAAGAATTATTACACAACTGAAAACTATGAAAGAACCCAAACTAAGCTTCATACTGTGCAAAAGTTATCAGATGGAATGCAAAGAAAACAACTATTGCTATTTCTAACTCTTTACCAGTTTGGTGAGTTCTTTGTGTCATTCCCACCAGTGCTGTCAATCATATCACTCTTTGCAATTGAAAGGAGGTTAATCACCGTCTTCACTGATACTGTTAAGTGGCTACCTTGCTGATTACTGCCACAACTCCACTTACTGCTTTCAGTTTTATTTATCTTCACTGGGACAATTAAAATACTTTGTTTCTGTAACACTTGTAATCCACTACCTCCCCCAAGAAAATCCTGCTGTGGCATTCGTTATCATTTAAAGCTCTTAACTCTGAACTGACTTGTAAGGCAAAACCCTGCCGTGTCTCACTTTACGGGAATTTGCATCAGAATCAGATGCTGCCATCATATTCTCCTCTGCTAACATACAGCCAATAGCTGGCAGGAAAGAAGATTCTCTAAAAACGCTGAAAAATTTCAGAAACCAAAATCAAACCCAACTCCTGTGCATCTGTAGATGGATTAATTCTGTGAAGGGAATAAAATCCCATGAGATACAACTTGCTGACTTGTTGAAATAACAACAGTTTCAAACAGCATAGGTGGCAAAATTTTAAAAAATCAGAAAGGAAAAGAAAAACAAACAAACAAAAACCCCAACAACAACCAAAAAAAGGAAAAAAAGAAAAGGGAAAAAAAGATGAAACAGAAAGTTGTGCCTTTGAGAAATGAGCTGAATAAAATTAATTAGAATTAGCAAAAAGCCACAGGCAGTGGTCTCTCCTCAAAGTATCTACAAACAGTATCATGCAAGTGTTAGTGAAAGCAAGAATAAAGTCATCTAAAGGAATGTAACAGAGTACACACTGAGAAACCTCAAACTAAACAAAATTGAGAATGGCTGTTTCCTGATAGTCAAATTTGCTCTTTGAGAAACTACCTTTGTTATCAGTTTAAACAATTAGGGGTACAACATTACACAAGAAGGCTTACAAGAACCAGACCAAATAAAATGAGATTTACATACAAAGGAAAAGAAAAGCAAAAGAAGAAAGAAAAATACTTGGCTGTAAATAACAACAATCTCCAGAGTTTACAGTTCTGTAAGCTAGTCATGGAGACAAGAAGCAACACATGTTCCCGAATAGGTGACTTTCCTCTAGGAGCTGTAATAAAAACAACTGCAGAGGGGGATATGCAGACTACTTTGCACAGAAAGCAAGCAACTCTTAATAAATTCCAAAAGGACAACCATAAATTTTTTTCAGTGCTCCACTAGGCCAAGTGACACAGTGCCATGCACCTGCAAAAGCTGTCAAAGTCATTTAAGAAGTTTCCCCCCCATTACTGACGTACCCTGCTGTTTGCAGCTATTTAAGCTTTTAATTTCTGTCTTTTCTGCATTCTGAAGCGTGTAACCTTTTTCTATACCTTTTTATTAAAAAAAGGACAGACTTCTGTTTCCTTCCTGATCAGCATTCTAATAACAAGCAGACCATTTAAATCTATTACACCGCAAGAAGTGATATGGTAACACTTCTTTTTTGCTGCACCTGAACTTTATAAAGTCTTAATAGACTGCTGCCATGGCTTTTTCTATACAGTAATGCAACAAATGTCTTTAAAGTACTCAGTTGTTTTGCATTTTCCAATGTATAATATATCAAAAGATGAACTTGGGCTATTTCATTCTTCTCATCTTCACGTACACTGCATTGCTAGAACCCATCTCTCACCCTGCTCAAAATGTAAGAGAATTCAACATACTTAAACACAACTTCACACTCTCCACAAGGCACTACCAAGCGCCAAGCCGGTGTGTAAAGTAAGGCAAAGGAACAACAGCTGCTGTGAAGACCTATCTCCTTTTTGTATGCATCCTCTTTGTTTTCTGGCCCACTTCAAAAATCTCATTCTGCAAGCGGTGAGCTACCTGTACAGTTGCAGTAAATGCTGATCACTGAAACCAGGGAAAAAGAGGTGCTGACAGCATAAATTCAGGGAGAACCAATCAATGTGAGAACAGGTCTTTAAACTGTTCTGCTTGCTGGCAACCTCACAAGATGTACTACTTTGGTGTAAAAATGTAGACAAAATACGTGAATGCTAAAAGATTTAAATGTAAGATAGTTACATTCTTGATTGGGCACAGAAGTCAATCTGTGAAATGTCAGCTTTTCATTTAATGCTAGACCTTTCAGAAGCACAGCTTTCTGGAATGAATGCTTATTGATTGATGCTAAGGCAGGAAGTTTAACAAGGCTGCTGCTATTAATTGTCCTCGAAGTGAGAAACAAATAAACTCTTGATAAATGGCAGCACAGATGTAATTTCACATTTACTGGCTACTCAATACATCAACACGTATAAAGTTTCAAAAAAAGAAAAATATCTGCTATGGTCTAAATCTATGAAGTACTGTTTCTTTTTTCTTTTTCCTTAAAAATTTAGGGATTATTTATTCAGCACAAGAAAGCAAAATAAATGCAAGTGCCCTGTTATTTATGACTTAACATTTTATTTTACCTATCCTCCTCTGTAACCCAACCACAGATGTAATCACGGCTTCATTTTCAAGAGGGAGGCAAAAGACTTCTCTATCAAACTTTGTAGTTAAGCACAACCTGTTGCCTTACTTTGCAGTTAAAGACCATGGACTAAAGCAATGTATAAAAAAAATCACACTAAAATAGTTCACATTACATTCCACAGGGACTGGTACTGATGAGGAAGATGGAAAGAAGACATTTAAAAAGAAGTACAGTTTCTAATCTTTCTCTTCATTAATCCTCTTCTTTTTTAGGATATGGTACAAGCACAAGAAATGCTAGGGATAGCAATTAGCTATACAGACACCAGGCCAGGGTAGATCCAAACAATAATTCTGGATTATTTTTTAGAAATGAACCCTTCAAAAGACTACTTGTGTGCTTTTCCTTACAGAAAGTAACACAAAATAATGATGCATCACAAAACCATAATGCTCTGTTGTCAGAAAAGTTGTTCTAGATATTGATTAAATAGATGATCTCTAAGATGCTGTATTTGCTTTTTCATTCTACCTTTTTAATGACTATGACAGCACAGGACTCATGGATGATTTCAAAATCAACAATGTTAAATTTAAAAAATCTTCATCCTTCCTAGGGTAGAAACTTTCTGTGAACAGATTCACTCATAGAGATGATGCATTTGAAAGAACACTAAGTGGTTGGAGACATCCATGAGGCAAAACTGTCGTCAGTTCTGAGATCCTGCTAAAGTGATAGAGAGATACACACAAAAAAGTGAGTTCCAAATGTCAGAAAGAAATAATTTTCCGGAAAGCAGGAAATCTCCACACATACACAAAAAAAACCCCAAAAACCAAAACAAACCTAACACCAACCACCAAAAAACAAACACAAAACCCCAAACAACCCAAAATCCCAAACAACAAAACCCCATCTGTTTAGTGACATAGACAACCAGAAATGTGTAGGTTAGAGTCCAGGCACAGCACTCTGAAATGTAGACTGTAATGCAACAGAGATCTCCATTAACTTCTGTAAAGTTAAAGAAAACATCAATATCTGTGCTGAGGTAGAATTTGTTGGAAGGATGATACATGGCAGCCCAATTGTGGGCTCCCCAGTTCAAAAGGGACACAGGGATCTACTGGAGAGAGTCCCATAGAGGACTACCAGGATGATTGAGGGACTGGGGTACTGCCCTATGAGGAGAGGCTGAGAGACCTGGGGCTGTTCAGTCTGGAGGATATTGAGAAGGGATTTGATAAATGTTTATAAATATCTGAGGGATGGGGGTCAAGAGGGAGGGGACAGGCTCTGCTCACTTGCACCCTGTGATGGTACAAGGGGCAATGGATATAAACTACAGCACAGAAGCTTCCACCTCAACATGAAGAGGAACTTCTTCACTGTGAGGGTGACAGGGCACTGGAACAGGCTCCCCAAAGTGGATGTGGAGTCTCCTTCTCTGGAGACTTTCAAGACCTATTTGGATGCATTCCTGGACAACCTGCACTTGATTCTATGGTTCTGCTCTGGCAGGGGGGTTGGACTTCATGATCTCCTGAAGTCCCTTCCAACCCCTAACATGCTGTGATCCTGTAAATCTTTTGAGATATTTACTCATGGATAGCATATTACAATTACTCATGTTCTGAATTGGTTCTGTGGTGGAAAGTTAACAAATTCAAAGCTTCCTACTTTTTCTGTATGCTATACTCCTGAACACAGATAGTATTTAAGAAATTTCTAATACTGATTCAACTTGCTTCTGCAAATGTTGTGGATTTTCTTTTTAAAGACAGTTCTGTTTTCCTCCAGAATCACAAACAAATTCCCATTTTCTCAGAAGAATCACAGACTGTTATTCCCTCGGGAAGCCTGCACCATCTCCTGGCCCACTGAATCAGAGTGAGGCCTCACACTGCCCACAGTCAGATATCAGCTCCATATAGCCAGATTTCATTCATTCTTCTCAATGGCATAGAGGCTATTCTTAGCAAAACCAGCCATTTACAGCTGACACACTGTGGCACCATGCCACAAATCCTTCTAGCTGCAGAGTGCACCATCCGAAGGCAGCCTGGCTGCACTTTAATTTGCAGCAAGCAGCATTGTTAGTCTTTTAAAACAGGACACAGAGATTTTTCAGTGCTATTTGCAACAACTAAAGTGAGCAGCTCTTCTATAAAAAAAAAAAGCATTCTTCATGGATATTTTTTCTTTGGTGTGTGGACAATTTTAAGAACCTGATTCTCCCGAAGCAATTTCCAGTAAGTCTGGTAATTAGCAGAGAGATTTCTCAAGTGATGTTTACTGCAAAACTCAAAGAAGACCAGGCAGCCACAAGGTTCATCAGTGCAGAATGAACAGCAGAACCCTCTTGCAGAGACTTGCAACAGCCCTTTGCTTTAACCGTGGTGAGCAGAGATTAAGACAGAGAAAAGGAAAGAGCTCACACTAATAAAAATATTGAAATAATAATGAAAAAGCTTTACAAACTTGTACTGCTTCTCTTTTTCTTCAGATGTGTTCACTGACTGAATGAAAATCAGTCACTGTCACTGTTTAGAGGTTATATCTACTGGCTTCTTGGGGTGGTGGTGGTGTGTTTATACCTCCATGTTGCAGTGTACATTCCTGAAAATAAAACTATGCATGATACCTGAAAGCACCTAAATGTTTAAGCTGCACAAGCTCCAGTACAAAAAGAAATAAAGTAAGAGAGCACTGCCTGATTTCTAAGAGTTGCTGTGCTGTAAAAAGCCAGGTTTATAGACAGCAAAGGACACGCATGTGCCTGCAGCACTCCAGAACGGCATCAGAGCCACAAGAGGGCACTCTCGTAATCTACAATTCGAATTTTTGCTGCCTAGCTTTTTCTTCTTTAATTAGAAGGAAATCTGACTGTTTTGCAGAATGAAGAGATCTTACTGACACACCAAGACAAAATGTTTTTTTTTCTCCAATTTAAAGGAAGCTAATGATATCTACAATATTTTCGAATTATACCCCACTAGCTACAGAAAGAGAATTTACTCATCAACCAAAGCTTCTTTTGAAACTATTTTACAGAAACAAGACATAATTGACATTAAAAACTAGTTCTCAGTGCTTATGACATCTGTAAACTGGAATATTTTAGGCAATGAGAGCAGAAGTACCTTCAGGCAGATAACCAATATTATCTGTGGGTGTTAAGCATAGATGTGATCTCAAGCACATTTTCTTTATCCAAATACAGACGAATGCCCTTAATCGGAGCTTTTATGATTCTGAAATTATTGTGGAGTTGTCTGTAGGATTCTTTTTTTTTTTTTCCTCAGTATTCAGTCACCTTATACAGAACATATATATTCAGCACTGCATTATCACAAACATTTTGTCTCCTCTTTCATGTTCTCAGGAAAAAAAAGTCTGCAGAATAGCCTACTCTCACCACCTTTTTCAGGTTAGGAGGGTAATCAGTTAGTGGAAGCCCTTTGTAGCTAATGATTATGTCATTTATTTTCCTGGCCATTGTAGGGATACTGATACATGGGGCACTCCTGAAGGTAAGGTTATTCTGAACACATCTTCCTGCCTGACACTTGCTATCTTTGTTGAACATAACCAAAGTAAAGTTCCTGCAAGCTGAACTGCATGCTGTCTAGTTACTAGGACACAGTTCAATAAAAGTGTAAACGCTTTGACAGAAGACTGAAAAATGGTAACTGTCTTCTGTTTGAGAATACCAAGAAGAAACTTTAGTCTAACTTGGGATTTATTACCTTCTTAGATACTCATTTAGATCCTGCAAAGTCACAAGAAGTAGTTAATTTGGTTTCTTCAACATACAAACAGTATCACAGTATAACAAAGGTTGGAAGAGACCCCAAGGATCATTTAGTCCAACCTGTCTCGACAGACCTCACGACTAGACCATGGCACCAACTGCCACGTCTAATCTCCTCTTGAACACCTAAACATTTAAAGCAGTGCTGACACACAGATTCCTGGCCAATCCACACCTGGAATCCAAAGGCCTGTTTCCGTTATGGCTGCAAGGTATGCCCAAAGTGCATGCCCAAAGATACAGGTATTACACACACTTCCTTAGAGACAAGGGGACATCATTAACCTACTCATTACAAAGTATTCTGCACAGCTCCCAAAATGTTTTATTAGCCACTAAATACATCAGGACTACTGAAATGCTCCATTTTCAATAAGCTACACTATGACATGGTACAAAAGTAAAATGACAAAAATCATAGTCATGAAATCAGCTTTGTGGCATTCTATCCAGGTTCATGATGAACATGCTCACTTTTTAATCATCTGTTAATTAGGAATAATTTCACAGATCTCTCATTGCATTTAGGCCCCTGTCTCCCCAGAAATCTGCATTAGCTGGGAGCATATAGTGAAACAGAATTAAAACAGATGATGAAAAATCCGAATGCAGAGTGTAGTCTAATTCATGCACTGCTGCTCCTCCTCATCAATAGTTAAAGGAAGTCAGCAGCATCATTGGCAAGATACTGCAAACAGAGTCAAAGCAATCCCATGCTTCCATTAATTTTTATTTGAAAAATTTTAGCTGGTAATGCCTTTAATCTTAAATCTACACACTTAATTAATGCAGGAGATAACCGTACCAGAGACATAGCATTAGATCTAGGCATTAAATGGTTAAAAGCCATGCACATGCCAAGGTTTTAATAAGGCTTAACAATAAAAAGCTTCAATATTCCACTTTCACTAGATTTTGTTGTGGTTTTCCCTTGCTTAGGGCAATCCATCTGTTAATGTTGACTTGCAGTACAGTTAGGCTCACACACGTATAAAAAGCCCAGAGCAGCTAAGCCAAGCAGGAGCGAGCCCAAACGAGTGTTACAGGGATAGAACAATTCATCTTCAGCACAGATCCATGGCGCACGCGCCTGCACCCAGGCCTCAGCTCCCCTTAGCTCCTCTTTTAGAAAAGCCTTCCAAAATACAAATGATAGGAGGGCAAGCTGATCATTCCAGTCTGCAATAACACATTGAATTCTTTATCCTCCAATTAGGTTTTGACAGCTACTTTACGTGCCATGATTTGTTCTGATTTACTGTTAATTGCTATTGCTGATCTGGGGAAAAGAAAAACAAACTGAAATGACAACAACCAATAAAAACCCCCAAAACCCAACAACCCCACCAAAAAAACCACCAACCCCAAAATAGTAAAACCACTATGACAGCAGTGACAAAGCTTGGTAAATATTCATTGTTGAAAATGACTCTGCACTGTGACCAGTCCTGGTATTCTCACTGGACCAAACTGGCCTTGTTTTCAACAAAACCAGAGAAGTATCCTTTCCCCTGAGCCCTGTTAGGCTGAGGCTGCAGTTGGAACTGTCATCTTCACACAAAAGCAAAGGGGTTGGGTTTTACAAACGCAAAGCCTAATTGGGAGATCTTCATGGCTTTACCCTTGACATTTATTAAAGCCTCATCAACAAAACAGGAAATAACCGCACTAATTAGCAGACCCACATGCAAACTACTCTTTGTTGGAGGAAAAGTAGATTCACTTCCTATTGTAAAGGAAATGTTCTCCCAGACCCCAAAATCCTGTTATGAACCAATTATTAAAATGACCTTTTACAGTGAAACAAACTTTCCTATGATACACAATGCCTCCGTGTAAATATGTTTCACAGCATCTCAGACAACTGTTAGTGTTTAACTGTTTCCAGGAAGTGGGGAACAAAAAGCTCAGTGTATGCATCTAACAGGACATGAAGTGTAACACCAATTTTTTTACATTTACAAGCTTCTACATGTTTCAGTATGGAAGATACAGCAATAAACAAGGTGCCTCTTGTTTGGAAATGAGATGAGCATTAATAGCAATCTCCCTCTTATTGTTTGTTTGTTTAGCTGACGTTGCAATTTAATACCTGGTCCTTAGTTTAAATACACAAGGTGCAAGTACTGCATGTTAGTACTATCCTTATACTGCTGTGAACACTTACAGGCACCATTTTTGAAATCTGGCTGGACAGGTTCATTTGCAGGGTAAAGAGTTATAGGGGAAAAAAAAGAATTAAAACTGACAATAGCAATCTGCAAAATTCACTTCTTTGAAATGGTAGCCTCAGCAGTAGATCAAGCATAGTCTCTCTCACACACAGCCACTTACGAATATAAATACAGATCTTTATTGGATATTAAGTTGAAAATCACCACTGATCCACAGATTCTGTATTTATGTCATCTTATGCAAATACCAAGAATCATAGAATTGTTTTGCTTGGAAGAAACCTTTAAGATCATTGAGTCCAACCTTCCAACTAACACCATCACAGCCACCAAACCGCATCCCAAAGTGCCATGTCCACAAAATCAAAACATGAGAAGCAACAATAGACTATTGTTTTTTAGAAATAATTTGGTTTGTTTGCACTTGAGGAGGAGGAAAAGGTGGTAATATGTGAGCGAGCTGCAAAGGAAGCTGTGGAGAGCAGACTTCTTGGGAAGAGATCACCATTTGCTCCTTTCTGCCCACTAGGCTGAGGTGACATTGAGGATGAGAGCTGAGGAGAGCACATGGGACCTTCAGTTTGCAGCAGGGCAGAACTGCAGAGCTCTTAGTTACAACGGTTTCTAGTAAACAAACCCTCCATAGGTACATGTATATGCATGTGTGTACACATACACACTCATATGTATGTAAAGAAAACCAGATAGATATGCATTCCTGTCATGCTTTCAAAATTAAAGGACCACTGGTAGAAACAGCAACAGTGATATTGAAGGATTTAGCAGTACACAGCTGCATGAGCACAAAAGCATGGAGAAGCTAAATCGCTCTGTCTGAACACAGGCCTTCGAAAGAAATGTTTCACTGCACCATGGTAAATTATATTCCTCTGCAGCCCTAGACTCCTGTACCTAACAGCAGGCAGCACCACTGTATCAGTAAACTACTGCAGATCTCTTTAATAAAAGCAGCCTACAAGAATTCACTGACCTCAAGGGGACATTCATGTTGTATCTTTACACAGGCATCCACAATTGTAGATTTACCTAAACTAATTTGTGAATGTTAGCTTATAATGTATTAAAAGCTTTTTAGTACTTATCATTATCAAATTACTAGGGGGGGGGAGAGGAAGTTGCTACATATTGCAATGACAGATACCTAATAAATATTGTAATAACTGATCAGTTAAACTTTAGCTCTATATTAGAATAGAATTAACCAGGTTGGAAAAGACCTTTGAGATCATCAAGTCCAACCTATCGTCCAACACTATCTAATCAACTAAACCATGGCACCAAGCACCCCATTCCAGTCTCTTCTTAAATACTTCCAGGGACAGTGACTCCACCACCTCCCTGGGCAGCCCATTCCAATGGCCAAGCTCTCTTTCTGAGAAGAATTTCTTCCTAACATCCAGCCTAAACCTCCCCTGGTGCAGCTTGAGACTGTGTCCTCTTATTCTGGTGCTGGTTGCCTGGGAGAAGAAACCAATCCCCCACCTGGCTACAACCTCCCTTCAGGTAGTTGTAGACAGCAATAAGGTCTCCCCTGAGCCTCCTCTTCTCCAGGCTAACCCCAGCTCCCTCAGCTGTTCCTCAGAGGGCTTATGCTCCAAACCCCTTACCAGCTTTGTTGCCTTTCTCTGGACACATTCCAGCAACTTAACACCCCTAAACTGAGGGGTCCAGAACTGGACACAGGACTCAAGGTGTGGCCTGACCAGTGCTGAGTGCCAGAATGACCTCCCTGCTCCTGCTGGCCACACTATTCCTGATGCAGGCCAGGATGCCACTGGCCTTCTTGGCTACCTGGGCACACTGCTGGCTCATGTTCAGCCTACTATCATTTAAATGGTGCATCTTCTCTTCTGATACTCAGTGAAGAAAAATCTACTGTACACAAGATCCTGAAAGACTGCAGGCACCACAGCTGCCTATATATAAAGCTACACTGAGGTCACAGTTTAAAACTTTTTCACTGGCTTTAAGAGATCATGAAAACATGTACAATGTAAAACCTGCCAAAATAATTAAAGCAGAAAGTCTTTGTATTATTTGTAACCCTACTAAAAATAATTAATACTGATGTACAATTTCAGCATAATTTAGCAATAACCTTCCTCAGTTCTATCACATTTCTCAAACTTTACATTTATTGCAGGTAAAAACTAATTCAAGATCAAATTAAATAGACAATTCAGATTTTTATCACTGCAATATCTAAGGTAAAAAAATAAACTCAAAGCAAATAGTTAAATCAGATGGACTGCATTTATCTGCTTAATTATCATATGAGGAACATATATACATAAAAAAAATATCACATAATCACAGAACTGTCATGGTTGAAAGGGACCTCAAGGATCACCCATTTCCAACCCCTCTGCCATGGGCACCAACACCTCACACTAGATCAGGTTGCCCAGAGCCCTGTCCAGCCTGGCCTTACAAAACTTCCATCCATAAGCATTCATTACATGTATTAAGAACATGCAATAATGGTGTCATGTACAAATATATACTCACACAATAAAATATGTACAAATGCAGGTATACATTCCTAAAAAGGAAGTGTTGCAAAATCTATTTTGTCTCTGAAATACAACTGTCAAAATGAATCCAAAGATATTAAAACACTTGCCAAAGTTCTGACACTACACCTGTTACTTCAAATCAAGACTAGATAAGATTAGAGAACAAAAAGACAAGACACTGACATTGTATTAATTAGCTGATTTAGTAATAATAATATCCTACACAACTATCTGAGCAAGGTTAAAGGCCATATGACTACCACACCAAAGAGCTCCAGTGTAAGAAAATTAAAAAGATAACACAGATCTGTGAATAGACCAGAAAGCATTTGCTGCCCAAAGCCTGTTAACCACACTATCCAAAGACAGACAGTAAAATAATCTTAAATGATTCACTGATGCACTACCATAAATAGCAAAATATTTTCCTTCTTTGTGTATGAATAAGACCAGAAGTTTCAGGTATCTTACCTGTGCCAGCCTTCGTTTTTCTGAGTTTGCTCTTTTCTCGTAATGCAATGTGTAGACAGGAGTAGTCTGTACTGCACCAGCACTGCAATTTCCATAATCTTCCTCACTCTCCTATACAATAAACCAGATTTCAATTCCTTTATTTATAATCGTTATCTGCAAACGCATCCTCCAGATTATGCATGCAGAATGCATTCCAAATTATCTTGCCACAATCCATTACTGTCATGAAAATACCATCTGTAGTAAGAAAATCAAATCTAGCTTTTCAAGAAGCTGAATTATCAACATTGTAATTTAGAAGATGAATTGTTCAACCATCCAGGCAATATTTTTGTAAGTTTTCCTAAAATAGCATAAAATATATCTAAAAACTGATTCCTTCTCCTTACAGAAAAATCCTATTTGGAAACAAAATTTTAGATGGAAAGTATAAGCCCTAAAGCATCTTTTCTGATAGTACAATATTAATTTTGCAAAATGAAACTATTCCTTCTTGTTCATACATCTTATGAAACCAAACCGGACAACTACACCTTCTGAAATGCTCTGTACTGCAAGACTCTCCCTTCTCAAATTCTCAGCTCGAAGCAAAGGCTTCGATTGTGATATCAAAGCAATCAACTTTATGAAAACATACATCCTGTTAATGTATCTTTGAAGACCTCTGTTGTTCTATGATAAAATATGCAAACAATAAAGAGATTATTCCATGGATGCATAGAATGACAGATAATTGCCAGAGGGCTTGTTATGAAAAATGTATTGTTGAACAAAGGGCTAAGCATATTTCAAAAGTCATTAAAAACACAAATCTCATGTGATTTGTAAAGTACAAGCTTCAAACTGATACAGGAAGCAATGCAGGAGAGTAAAAAGTACACTACGTACCTTGTGTTTTAACTTACTCTTCACTTCTTTTATTCCTTGCCTTGCCTGATTTTTTGCCTAGAAAAACAAAAGGACCTAAGTAGCAAGACACTGGTTGTAGCCACTGAACATGTTTTACAATGCCATACTTATTTTAACTGCTTTTTAAAATTCCTGGTGGCATAAGGGGCAATAACCTTTACTACAAGTTTCATCCATTCATTTTAAATATATTTTGTATATTCCTGCTTAAGGGATTTTTTTTCAGTACATGCATGCCAGTGCTGTGAAAAATTCTCCAGCATTGCTAAGGACAGGCTAAAAATGGTTGCATACATCACCCCTTTATTTGAAATGGTCCTTTAAATTTGGAAGGGCAGTAAGGCATGTTGGAAAAATGTAAGATTTTCAAGATGACTGCTACAGTGTTCCAGTCTGGCAGCTTGCTGGGCAACATCAATCTTAAAAGAAATGAAGTGATTTCATATGCAGATGGAGATTTTTGCCCAGTGTTGCTGAACAGCATAGTGGGTGCTATTTAGGGGAGAATTCTGAATGTATTAAAATAGGCAGTCAAGGATCACTGTTGCATAGAAAACAGCCAAGAATATTCTTCAATAGAGAAATGAATTATCAATACAGAGTATCGTGTACTTATGCTAAAAAAAGAAAAAGAAGTATTTAAAAGAGAAAGGCAGAGGGAGGAGGGCAGAACAGAGAAAAAGAAAAGATGGGAGAACACATGACACCAAAATCCCTAACCAAATCAGAAAATGAGGCATCTTTCTCATAAAATATAGGATAAAAAATATAAAAGTTTTCAAGGTTCTCTTGAAAACAGGGCTTAAAAAATATATTCAAGGGTAAAGATATAAAGCCAGAGATATATTTCTATGGTTTCCTATACATATTCAGAAAAAGAAAACAATTTTCTGGAATCAAAAGGTCAGTGTGTCTTTTTGATCCTTAAATCATACATCTATAAGCTCAGTAGCAGCACAATGGGGTGCCATGTAGCAGATGCTAACCTAAGAGCCCCTTTAAACTTCTCAGATCATGCTCACTGCATTTGGATGAATTCTGGAGTGCTTTGTTTTAACTCTGAGGGATGGTACCAAGCACATACTCATGGCCACCAATCAATTATCTAACAATTAAGAAATGCAGGTTTCATTCCTTTAGTCATAGGCTTGATAAAAGGCAACAGCATAAGAATTTCAATGGGGTCTAAATAGGAACACCTTATGCACATAGTTCCCCACAAAAATTACTAGGGTCTAAGCTAGTGTGAACTGAACAAAAATAATTTGCAGATAACCTGTTAATGAACCATTTTTAAAGTTGTAAAGGAGCCTATGAAGTATATAATTAATACACCTGTTTCTCTCCATGGCTGCTATGTTTTCTACTGACATAAATTTAAAAATTCTGTTTGAAAACTTTACTTAAAAAAACACTAAGCTCAGACTGATGTACTGATTTATTCAGGACTACTTATCATGCATCCAACTAATGAAATATTTGGAAAAGCAAAAAGGAAGCCAAAAGTATTTTCCCATCTATTAAAAATGTTACCTGAAAATACTTTCCACTTCATTTTACACGATTGCTGCTTTTCTGTACTGTGTAATTGGTTTATTGGCTAGGCAGCCTTTGAAAACATGATCTTTTAAGCTCAAAAGTATAAGCATTAAATCCAGTTAAACCTGAGTATTCTAGTACAATCTTTAAAAGAGCAGATGACAAAAAGGCTGCACACATTACTGATGCTTTACCACATCTTTTCAGTAGCACAGCACTTAATGCCAAAGTGAAATTGCATCTGTGTAAGCCAGGAGCCCATTTGTCTGTATTTTAATCATGGCACCAGGTTAGGACGAGTTTAGAGTTGTGTATCAAATATCTAAATGATATCCAAAGGAAGCATCTATTATGCATTATGATTGAAATAAAACCAGCACAGAGGTGCTTTGAAAATGTCTGTTGTTATGTGCAAGCTATCTGGAAGATTCTGAATCAACTCTAAATCACAGTGCTGCATGAGAAAACAAATTAAGCTAAAAACTTTCTACAGGCTGAAGTGTTTTTCTGCAGTGCGTGTACAAAATGCTTAGGCTGTTGAATATTCAGGAAGAATGAGAAGTTATAAGAGGTTGCAGCATTTTTATGTATTATTTATTTGAAATAGATGATCTTACAAATTTATATGCTGTTTTCACAGCTGGAGTGGCTTTGGTCATTGCTGTGTTGATCAGTGCTCCACCTTTCTGAAATACACAAAAAAATGTATTTTAGTAACATCTTAGCACAAGTCAAACCTTAAAACAACAGGAAGGAAAATAAACAGTGTGGTGTAAAGAAATAACAATCTTCCTTTTAAATCAGGAAGAATAACCACAGCTGTGTTTCCTCCTCAACCTGCTGTCTGCAGCTACCCAAGGGTTACAGCACATCATTATCATAGCTGACACATTTATCAATGCATTCTAACAGAATGATGTATTTTCATTCTTCATTCATTGTTACCATTTCAAAATCAATTCAGAAGCTATGGTAATTTTTCACGTGTTCCTATCATATTTATCATGCAACTTAAGAATACTTTAACCTGACAGGAGGAAGTATCTTGTTTAATCACAGGAGAATTCACTAATCTAGAACAATATTTTTTTACTAATCTTGCAGAGTAACAAGGTTATACCAAGGGTCTTCTGCTAGTCAAATTGCACAAATATGTATAAGAAAACTGCTATTTACTAGAAGTGATAAACTTCATATCAAATTGCACTGTCACACCTAATTCACAGTTGTGGAACATAACACAATACAGAAAGCAGTGAAATCCCTGACGGTACAGACAGGAAAACCTTGTGCATTTTGGTATTGGTTTTGTGTAGGGGACTTTGGTTTGATTTGGTTGTGGGTTTTTTTTAATTTTCAAGAAAAAACAAATCAACACAACACCACACCAAAGTTATTGCGTATAACAAACACATTACTTCTTATAAAATGAACTTCTTCCTTGGAAATGAACAAATTTTTACCATTACATAAATGCAAGGAAAAGGACAAAGATGTAAAGAACATAATGGCTCCTATAAATACTTGACCAAGTTAATACCTTCACTGTATGCATCCACTGCTGATAAGATCTTGAGTTTCCTGAAATAGAAATATAAAGTGTAGCACAGTTAAACATCCAACATTTTAAATGTTTAAACCCTCTGCATAAAAAAATTCCCTTAGAGGATTATTCATTAATTTTATTTTTACATTCCTTGTTTATCAGGGAAGAATAAGAATATGTGTACACAAGGAAAAAAACTCCTAGGTGTCTCTTACTTCATGTTTTCTATTTTCCTTGTACAAGGAAACCTCTCCATCACACATAGATTTTAATTCCAATTGAGGCAGAAAGAGAAATTAAAACTACAGTAACACACTGCTATAAAGTCTGAAAAGAAAAATGTCAACTCAATGGAAAGAATAATATACAATGAACTACACTCAAGCATACTGATGCCACTGGACACAATCTCAAGAACAAAAATTACAGGTACTGCAGATGGAACCATCCCAGGGAAAAGTCTACGGATTAGACTCCTGTGCAGGAAAAATCCTTTTAAATTATTAACTGCATCCATTTTCTTTCACAAAGGGAAAACCTCTAAAAGGCAACTGAAAACTCTTGGCTTGCATAGGACTGCTGAGGACTACGCACCAGTAAGTGGGCCATGAGGACAGGGTTAAATTCTATTGATGAAGAAATGAATACTATTTCCCACAGGTGCTTCAGCTGAACACTGAAGACTGAGTCCCTGAGGTCTGAGGAAGTTTAAGAGTGTATCAGTCACTTGAACACCCCAGTACTGCGAGCTGTTACTGACCCCAGACAAGACATTCATGTTGACAGCAATGCTGAAGTTTCAAACACAGAGTTTAGTCACTTTGTAGGGATGTGCTGATACTTGCTTGACATGACAGACTTTTAATAGGAGTTCTCAAAACTTCTCCAGCTTTACAGTAATCAATTAAGGCTCTTGTGGAATTATTGCATGGGCTAGTGGAAAGCCAAGCATTCTCCAAGAATGTGGGCTGAGAACTAACTCCATAATTTTAAAAGTATTGCCAAGTTTCTTAAGGAGGTGAAAATAGCTAAGCTGTTTATGCTTCTATCAGCTACCTTTCAGCCCATTCATACAATCACTGTTTTAGTTGAAAAAGACCTCTAAGATCATCAAGTCCAACTGTCAGCCTAAAATCACTATGGCCGTTATACCATGTCCAAAAATGGCTTGTCCACTAATTTCTTGAACACCTCCTCCACCACCTCCCTGGGCAACCTGTTTCAATGCCTAACCACTCTTTCCATAAATGAGTTTCTCTTAATATCCAATCTAAACCTCCCCTGGCACAATTTCAGGCTATTTCCTCTCATTCTATCCTGACACTAGGGTGAAGAGACCAATGTGACGATCCTATCTCCAGTAAGAACCTCAAAGAGCAACCTGAAGCAAAAATGTCTTGTTTTTCACTTTTTTCCCCTCTTTTTTTTTTTAAATCTGGCTTCCTGGAACTACCAGAGAAGGCAGAATGCAAATAACATGTAAAAAGGTGAAATTTAACTACTGCTAGTGCATCAATGAAATGTCACTGAACCATAAGTACTTTCTCTAACATGACACTTCATAATTTCAAATTCTTATCAACAATATTCATACATCATCTGGCTTGTAGTATGCTTAACAGTGACTCTTTACACATCTGAGTTTTCTCTGTCACAGCCTATGACTTAACTACTAGCAAAAGTAAATGACATCACAGAAAATCACTAAGTTTAACTGTCTTCTAGTTGTAAAGAGAGATTTTAGGGAATAAATAGATACAAATACTCATCTACTGAAAAAGCCCCATCAATACTGGATGTCCACAGCTAGAGTTGAACCCCCTGAAATACTAGTAAGAAATCCTGATGAGTCAAACCAAATTATTATTAAAAGAGAGGTTCAAAGGTTTTCACATTTTCAGTTTTCCTTATACTAACACTGCTGATTATAGACCAAGTTAATGAATTGATTGGATATATTCTACAAGAAATCCCAGTGCTAAGCCAATCAGTCATCACTGTATTCCAGTATTGAAAGTCATGTAAAATTCTCGAGAACTAATAATTGCATAGAATAATGCATCTAACAGAAAGTAAAATTTTAAGTGTAAAACACAAAATGTAATAAAGATGGCTGATATTTTTTTCCCTTGCATACCGTCAAAATGAAATAACTTTTTACCACTTAACCAGGAAAAAAAAAAAAAAGAAAAAAACCAGAAACCAATGAAATCCAAGTTTTATTCTCCAATTTCTAGATTAATTTTATGTGCTGGTTTAGTTATGTTCACATATGTGGAAAAAAGAAAAGTGAAAAATGCTAAAGAAATGTTTCCTACTTGACTCAGTAATGTTTAAATTAGACTCTCCATAGCTAAGAATATGTCCACCTGTCCTTTCAACAGCTTGCAGCACACACTTTTCTGTGACTCCTCTGAAGGCTGCTTTTCACCTGTTTTTTTAAAACCCTGGGTTTCCTGATAAAGTTGATGGGAGTTAACTCTGCAAAGAGATCATAGTTCTACCCCATTAGCGTCATGAAATGTCACCTTCAATTGCATACATATTGTTAGCCCTGCACTTCATAATGATAATGAGACAGCGGTTATGTAAATACTGAATATGTGCCCTAAGCAATTTGTCCACAGCTTGGCAATATACAGCTTGTCTGACTTGAAAAGTATGCACGTGGTACAGCCTAGCCGAGAACTGCCAGTGCAGCCCAGCATTCCCTCCTGAGCGGAGCCAGGTGAGATGCGGTTCACAGGCTGCCAGAGTGCAGCCAAGAAACAAGCTTTATCTGCCTCCTATTGCAGTTTTATTGCGGCCTCCTGACCCCCTAACTGCAGTCAGCAAACGAACTCTGCATACTGACATCACCTATCTGAATAATGGATGCTCAATGCCTAAAATCTGTTTACAGAGCAGCACAGGTTCCCACAAAAAGGCAGGAGAGAAGTAAATCTCTGTATAACTAACCACATCTTTATCAAGAAAAAAACCCCACAAATTATCTGCTAGACACTAGCACAAGACACAGAGGGCAGGAGGAGGCAGTGAAAATCTTGAGACAAAAGGATTTATGTAATCTGAGTATATTTTGTAGAAGATGAAGATGGCTCTGCACCACTTGATGGCTTCTCTACGCAGGCCACATTATCTCCACTACATGTGCCTATTCAAGGGTAATCTTGCAAAAGGTCATAGGCAGCTATCACATGCTGCTATATGCAACTCAGTGGGTTTGTTAAAATCACATTACTTCCATTTACTGTGGAAGCTTCTAAACTACTCTCCAGATTGACAGCACAAATTGTATGTACACTGTGTTACGCATATTTTGATTCAGCATTTTGCTGGAACCTATGATCTCTCAAACAGCAATAGAGCTGTACTAAATTTTTAATGGGAAACCATTCAATAATCCTGTAATGATCACGACCGGATCCAGCATACGCTGTTCTATATGGGTTAACTTTTAGCTAGCTAATGTGGAAAACACTGTAACATTGGTTGGATGAGGCCCTGAGCAACCTGGTCTAGTGGAAGGTGTCTTTGCCAATGCCAGGGAGGTTGGAACTAGATGATGTTTAAGCTCCCTTCTAAACCAAACCATTCTATGAGTCTGAATAGTCAGTGAACATAACTGAAACAACACAAGGAAAAATATTTTTGTTTATGAAGATGGTAAACTTCCATTCTCAGATGATATTCAGGTATTTCCCTCATTTTTTAGAGTAACACATTTGTTGGAGAAAGCAAATTTCTTGCTAAGAATTCAGGAAATCACACTGATTTCTGCAGTGCAGAAATAATTACCTGTGAAAAATTTAAAAGGCTTATCAAAAATAACAATCTAGAAAAAGTTCAGGTGCCCAAATTTATTTTGTAAAATCATGTTTATATAGACTGTATCATATTATACAAATGTGCAGTTAAAAATGTAAGTAATAATAAAAGACACATCATATACAGAAATCCATCAATATTATTTTACTGAATTAAACCTACATACCTTCATTTAAGACACTGATATAGCTAGGTGCATAATGGTATGTGCCCCAACAGTGATTTCCCAAAGGCTAAAACCCTTCCAAGAATGAATGGAAACAATGAAGCAGTAACAAGATTAATGATGTCTAAAATTCACAGGACATCATGAGGACATCACCACATTGAGAAGCTCCCACGGAAGCAGCATCAATGACTGCACATATTAATCCTGTACCTCCAGAGAAGCCTCCTGCTGTGATTTCTTCTTCAAAAACATCAGAGAAGCCTCTTCCTGCATTTAATTTTGATAGACGACCATCTATAAACTGGGGGGAGGGGAAAAAAAAAAGAGTCACACTTTGTTTGCCCTCCTATTGCTTTATAGTGTTATAGTTTTGAGTGTGTACATTACAATGGATGCTATCTTCCAGACAACATATGGCTTAAGGATGACATACTACTTTTTGATGGATTTTGCAAGAGCAGCTGCACCTATAAGCAGCAGAAATTCAAAGTATTTTATAGAGATCGAGTAAATTATCTTTTGTTCAGAAATATTTTAAACAGTTCAAGCTTTTCTTGCCTTTCTAATGGAATGAAAAGATATAAATCTATTTCCTTACAAATGGTTACTATGTATTTGGAATCATTATCATGTAAAGGTCACTGAGACAGTCCTTGCATGTTCTGTTGTGAAATCTTAGGTTTACTTGGAAAAGACAAACAAACCTCTCTGGTCTCCTGTTTTGGTTATGCATCAATGGGCCCAAAGCAGAACTTGCTGTATACAAAAAGTGCCTTTTGAGCAACTGAAAATACTACACCATACCTAGTTCAAAGAATCAGCATGATGTTTACTTGAGGTCCATTAAAAGCTTGTGTTCTACATGGAAAACCACCCTGTAAGGACAGTATCTGGGGGGAAACTGTAGCACAAGCATCCAGTGAAACAGCAGAGGAAGGCTGTGGCTTGACTTCAAAAACAGAGGTAGCAGCAGGTGGGGTTTGACTGGCAGCATGCAAGCTTACTGAAAGGATATTTTAATTGACTGTATGGGAATGTGACACAAAGTGCCAAAACAAAGTAAGGCACAATGCCAAGGCAGACCCCTCTGACCCTCTCCACTTGACAGAGCACATTTCAGGATTTATACCACCATATTTTTAAATTCTAACACAACTGTTTGCCCTTTCGGGGGTCTTTAACTACCATTTTAGGTGCATCTAAAGATGAATGCTCCAATAGTTGCCCTCACACGCAATTTACAGCTGCACGAGCACATGGATTTATATCTACCTATAGGCATATAGCCAAAGACTGAAATGATCCAAATATGTCAGAAAGTCAAAATAAAATAATTCATGATGGATGAAACCTCCCAGAAAGAATGGATATATCCTTTCCAAGAATTAACAGGCTTCAAAGTACAAGGAGCACATTCTTAAAGGTTTAAAATCGTTTCAAGAAGCAACCCCTCCCTTTTTATGTTGAAAAGGCTAACTTGAGTCTGAGAGATAAAGTGAGAAAGCATTTTTCCAATTATACACAGCTGATCTTCCAGCAAGAATTATGAGTTATTCTCTGGTACTAAACAGTACATGGGAACTAAGCAAAATTAATTATTGGGCCATATCATATTTTACCACAGATTATCCAAACAGTGTCAGTGACAATCTGATGCTTGTCAATGAACAGATTAGTGACATGAAACAAATAACTTTCTCAGAGCACAAAAATTCCAGCAGCAAGAATAAGACAAGCACAAAGATAATAATTAATTTCTCTTTCTTGTCTAAATTCCTTCCTTTTTCATTTTCATCCAAGTTGGCTTTTTTCCAAATAGGTTGGTTCATGGTCAGACCACTGGATTATTTCACAGTAAGAAAAAGAGATAACAGCATCTTTAGCTACTGCTGTGGGGAAGGAGGGGGAAAAAAAGAGGAAAAAAAAAGAAAACCCACAACCTCACCACCCCCACCCCCACCCACCAACTCTCATCTCCCATTCCCAGCCTTTGAACTGCAAGACATTATCTCTTTCGGGAAAGTTATGAATTCATTCCATACTATAAACTAATGTAAGATTTATGGACATACTCATCATTTGGTACATTCTATCAACAGAAGGCTGAGACACTTTTGCCTGAATTTTAGTTTTTAGGGGATCACTCCAACTGAGTATTTAATGTAAATACTGTCAGAGAGAACTGCTAGCAAAAAGATATTAGAGACATTACTTAGCGGAAATGGTAAGTGTTAGTAGTTGTAGTAGTTACTACTTTTGAGTCATTTACTTTTAATGGTTGCACTTGAATTGCCACATGAAAAGAACAGCATGTGGAATTACTCATATACTTCATGGTTTCCTCCTTCCATTTTTCAAACTCATACTCTCTTGAAAAATCTAGGCCTGCTATTCCAAGAAATGCATTCACTTTGAGATCCAGAGAGGCCTTGGTTGACTACTGCTTTCAATGAAAAACTAATTCCAGGGCTACTCCTGGATTTTAAACTGACTAAGGACAGAACTACCATAACCCTTAAGTAATTTTGAATTCTAAGACCAAAATATATGCACTATATGCACTTAAAAAATAGCTTGTTGCACAGGTGATAAAGGGTAAGACATGGGAAATCAGAGATGATATTTGCAAGCTGAACTCAAGAATTTACAGGAGTAAAAATTCACCCATTCTGAAACCCAAAAAGTTGGTAGAAATAAACCACCATAGATGTGTTTTCCACAAAACAACTGCTCAATAGCTTGCCAGACAACTGCTCAACTTAAAGCCTGTAAATGGAATGTGAAATTACTAATAATTTTTCAAGACTTATGATTCTTCAAGTTCTAGTCCTGCATTCATTATTCATCTTGTTAGCACTTTCCATGATTTTAGGAATAAATCCCAATATATGTTGCAGAACACATTACTTGTAAGATTAGATTATTAAATGGAATAGTCTAGCATTAGGCTTTAACATAGTTCTAGGAATGAATCAGTATTTTCCCCAGACACTCATCAGAATTACTTGACATGTAATTATTTGACTATTAATTGCTTATCTTTGCAGCTCAAAAGAAAGATTAGCTACCATGCCTGTAGACTAAAGAGGAGCCTTTCTAAGGCTCAAAAACTGCCAGCAACCCCCTAGCATGCATATATACATACATATATATATCAGTAGAAATATCAAAGATATGGGAAAAAAAGGTGAGAAAAGTAGTAACCTAAGTATACAGTTTGAGAACTGACATTTAATCTGAAGTAAACCTGTCACAGAATATCTCATGGGGAAATAAAAATATTTCATATATAAATAATAGTTATTTTCTAAGAAAAATATATTTCTATTATTATATATCCTAATAGTTTAAGAATAATGATTACTATGGTTTCTAAAATTAAGCTTATTCAGGGAAGAAAACTAAAGCCAGCAAACTGAACTTTACATGTCCCTATAGTTGGGATCCATGTGAGGCTGCTGATTGTAAATTACTTCTACGGATTCCTAGAAAATGTACATTTTGTATAAGTGATTTGGTGTACTCAGTTTCATAGCAACAGTAACAGTCCTTTCAACATCAAAATCTGAAGTCAACAACCTTATGTAAAAGACAACTCCATAATTTATAAGTCTGAGAGAATGGTTTGAGGCTAAAAGATCTAGGCATGGTCCTCACCAAAAATATCCTGTCTCAATTTTCAGTAAACACTATGATGCTGAATAAGGGAATAAAAATAGAAGTGTTAATTAACATGAGATACAGAAATGGACATTACAATGCCTGAGGAATAAAACTTGAGTCAAAGACCTAGATTCACCTCTGTTATTCTAACCAGCAGGTAAATCTGGAAGGCAAAGGAAATTCAGCTGAAGTGAAGAATCACAGTTAAAAACCAAAAGCTGCTGGTATGACAGTTTGCCCTTAACAATTTGATGAGGCTTACAAACAGATTTTTTTAGGGGGATAATGGCAAACGACCAAATGTAAAGATATAATGTATGAGTAATCAAAACACTCGTTCTCACAGATTCTTTGACAATTTTTCTAGATAAAAGAAATGCAATTTATTTATCCCACAGAAAAGCCTCCTGCAAGTGCCCTGGAATACTAATTTGGGTACTCTGCTTTTATTTCATCTAAACAGTACACTTGAATTTTAGGTTAGATAAAGACTGGCTCAAAAAGGAGATCACAGATAGTGGCTTGTAATGAAAAGTGTCAGTCTGGAAGTGTCACCAGCCATGGTATCTAAGGGTAAGCGTGGGGACTGATGCTACTTACAGGTTAATTCATGACTTTGATACAAAGTTCTGGCATGTGCTGATATTTGGGAATATTATTAGAAAGCCTATCAAAATTCAATGCAAAGTAAGAAGCAGAAAATGTTGGAGATTAAAATAATCTAATTTGAAGTAACACAATTCATTTCACAATTTATTCTGACAGCAATTTCCTGGTACCTTTGTAAAAGAAAATTCTACTAAATCCAAAATTAAAAGTGTGGTTAAATACGAAGAATTAATGTGTGGTAGTGGAGGAGAGATGGGGAGAAGACTTTAAACCTACAAATAAAAAAGGACAGAGGAAGGATTTTATAAGATGGTACAAACAGAACTTACTTGTCAGCTATGCCAAGAAGGGCGAACTTAAAGCACCTATTTTCTGCTTGGTCTAGGTTTAAGGTTGATTGTAAGAACTATTTTCTGCTTAATTTTTTTTTTTTCTCAGAACAGAATAAAATATAGTTTAGCCTTTTAGAACACAAATAACTTTGCAAACAGCTCATTTGCAGTGGGAAAAAACAGAAAAGATGCAGCTGGGCTGAGGATTAGCTGAAAAAGTAGGAGTAACCTTCGCAGCAGAAATTACAGGAATGAAACAACACTACAATTACTACTACTAAGCTACACACATCAAAACTGTTATGATTTCCTAATCCTCTAAAATATATTATTCCCTTTAGCTGAAATAACCTTAAAAAAAGCTAGAAATAAACTGATTCTGATTAATTAAACCTGCATTAAAATGTAATAGGTAAGTACAGAGCAACACTGACAGACCCATTCATTTCAGTTGAGTTAAACGTTGTCCTTACAGCTGAAGATCTTGCTTTCATAGCAGTAGTGTGGCAACAATTCAGAAGCATTCCTTGTAGGCAGCTTTCTAAGAAAGTTTCACGCTAGCTTATCAGAATGAGATATACTGAATGTAAACATCACTACTCCATGATTTCTTTCCATTTTGATGATACGTGCTGGATACAAAAATCACAGAACTGTCAGGGTTGGAAGGGACCTCAAAGATCATCCAGTTCCAACCCCCCTGGCAGGGGCAGAGAAACCTCACTCTAGATCAGGTTCCTCAGAGGCCCATCCAGCCTGGCCTTAAAATCTTCAAAAGGTTTCAGATTTCTTCTTCATGTTTTTATGTTTTTATTTACATTCCTATGTTTTTGTATTTTTATTGTATAAAACACATTGAAATTAAAGGAGCCTAACTCCATAATCTGTATTTCCTTAGCTTTTATACATCTAGCAGAAGCATGTTTTCACAGGACTTGTACATACTATCATCCTTGCATAAATCTTTACTTTAGACAGTAGCGTCTGATTAACACCAAATGTTTTCTCAAAATCTACATATAATGAATTTCCCTTATCTCTCATGGTAGTATATCTTCGAAGAAGTCCACCAGATTATTTAAACGTGAACTCCCACACCTCAATCATTCCAGGTATTTTCAGGAAAATATATATAGTTTTATAAGTTTTCTGATTTCATCCAGATTTTCCTTGATTTTCCTAAGCTCTAGTAATATTTCTTACCACTCTTTCGATGCAATGGGGTCGTGTGATGAAAATGGAGGAGGAAAAAAAGAGTTACAGAATAAAATCAAAGAAAAAGAAATTTCTATGACTGTAGCAGAACTATTACTGAGCTTGCAAGACATGCAAAGGGTCTATTTCAAAATCCACGTTATCAGATCAGCTGGAATACTCTTCAGGCCATGCCTATAGTTTGGGTTTGTTACATTCTATGTGTGCATACTTAAGAAAGCTTTGCAATAAAAACTGCAACTACAGCATGAATCCAGTTCTCAGATAAAGCACCACTGAAGTCCAACAAGCACAATGCTGCTTAGGTGTTTTGGTTATGAGCTGAGAGATGAAAATTAAGTTCAATCATCAGTCTGGGAGATCCATGGCTTTTTCTTGTTTAGATGAGTTGCTGACTAGCTCTGAAGAGATGCTACACTTGCTCTGCAGCCTGGGGTTATTTTTCTGTTGAGTTCCCCCACTCTCCCCACTCTTTCTAACTCTGAAGATTTTAAAATAGAACAAAACTGAGATGACTTTCTGTACATGAAGTACTTGTACTTAGTTTTTTCACAGAGCTCCATAAGCAAACAGAAAAGAAAATGTAATTAAATATGGCTATGCTTCAAAGGGAAAATCATTAAACATGGGTCATGTACCCTCCCATACCTGTTTAAACAGTTGAAGATTAACAGCAGTTTCCAGGAACTGCTTAGTAGTACTGGAACGATGCTTCACAAAACTATTCTCACAGAAAGTTATAGGCTCTCCCTAAAAAAATTAAACAGAAAAAGTTAGATGACACCTAGAATATATAAATATGCTGATTTATTTAAAATTCTCCATTTATTTCTTAACAGTCGATATATAAAAATATTCCCTTTCAAGCATTCTTGACAAGCACACATCCCATTAAATAGAGGCAGTCAACAACAACAAGAAAAAAGCCTAAAACAATCATAAAATATTTAAATAGTTCTAAAAATACATGTTGCAATTGAACCTTTGCTTTATGAAGTCTGAAAAATATGCATTGCAAGGAAAAAACACAGCGTTTCACATTTGGTTCCTGTTACCTTTACAGAACTCTTCATTAAAAATTTCACACAATCACAGAACGTTAGGGGTTGGAAGGGACCTCGAAAGCTCACCCAGTCCAACACCCCTGATAGAGCAGGATCACCTATACCAGATCACACAGGAACACATCCAGGCTGGTTTTGAACATCTCTAGAGAAGGAGTCTCCACAACCCCCCAACAGGCAACCTGTTCCAGCGCTCCATCACCCTCACAGTGAAAAAAATTTTCCTCATGTTTACATGGAACTAAAGGAGTGGTTCGAATTTTGAGGAAAAGCAGATCCAGTGCTTCAAATAATTTCACAATTATTATTGTTCAAGAGTACTCTGATTTTCTGGCATGCTAAAGCAGCAACACTAACAAACCAAAATTCTAATCCAGTTCAAAACCATGGGTTTTATATTTATTGCACCAAAACGTAAATATAATGGAAATATACAGAAGGAAATTATTGAAATTGACATCTTTTTATTTTTACACAAAACAAAAGCTGTAATTTATATAATTTTTTAAAAAATATTGTTGTGGAGAAAGTCTGAACAGAGAAAATTAATGTTGAATACCACAAAATGTATTTCCCCCACATGAGAAAAGTGCATAGTCCATTGTCACCAAATACCTTGCCCTAAAACACTTGGATGACGGAGGAAGTGTTCATTGAAAATGAAGTGCTCACTGAAAAAAATTATTACTGAAAACAGTACTCACTTAGAGAGAAAAGATGCTAATAAGACTATTTGGAAATAATCAAAGTGATTCCTATATTATTCCCTAACTTCATTTAAAATTTGCTACCTTACGTGCACATTTCTGCTCAAAGTTTTCTCTCCAATTCTAATATTCTTGTCAAGACTTTGGAATGAATGTTTGAAGCTGTTTGAAGCTGGATAAATAATAGGTACATTGCAAAGTTTGTGATCATGTACCTGTGATCAAGGTACATGAACTGATTTAGTCATAAATCCAAAAGGCCTCTTGCACAAATTTACGAACCAAAATAATTAGAAACAATTAGCAAAGGTCTCAAAGATGGAAAATATGGAATCCAACAAAATGCCATACCTCAATTTATCATAGAATATTTCACTATACAAAAGCTACGTACACAGTGCGGGCCCACAACAGAATAAAAGACACCTCAGCCGCTCAAAAGAAAAACGATCAAAGACAGCTGCTATACTGATCTTTGCAATAGCTCCAACTGTTAGCCGCTTTAAAGACAAATTTATTCATGCCCATGATCACCACAGCCTTCTGCTTCTAACCCTGTTTCACTTCAGCCACACAGCCTACTTCACACATTTTCCTATCACTCTGGCTGACAGGGCAGTTATGTATTTCCAGAACAGTATCACAGAATCACAGAAACATTCAGGTTGGAAAAGACCCTCAGGATTACCAAGTCCAAGCAAGAACACTACTCTACAAGGGCCACCCCTAAACCATATCCTCAAGCACCACATCCAAATCACCTTTAAACACATTCAGGGTTGGTGACTGGGCAGCACATTCCAAAGCCTGACCACTCTTGTTGGGAAAAAGATGTTTCTAATGTCCAGACTAAACCTACCCAGTCATGGCTTGTGGCCAATCCCTATTGTTCTATCACTAATTACCTGTGAGAAGAGACCAACACCAGCCTCTCTACAACATCCTTTTAGGTAGTTGTAAAGAGCACTGAGGTCTCCCATTCAGAACATCATAGTGTTTGTTTGCATATGACCTAGGTGAGTTTCATGGAGTAGCTCTGAATAATTTTCAATTACTTTTATTCCTTGCACTTTGTTTTCAAATGGTTCCAGCATAATCCAAGAAAACATGGCAGTAAAAACATTCTGATGTTATTTTTAAATCCTGTTCTTATACCATCAAAAGCTTTCCTCTTTATTTTAATTCTTTCTTATAAGAGGTCAGATCCTACTCCACAAAGCACCATGTTTAGCTTTATGGAACCTCTGATTTTAGAAAAGAAACCTCACTGAAGGAGCTAGAAGCCATAAATTTACCAAACATAACTCTTCCCTTTTCATGGGGTAGCTGAAATGCTGTGATATACAATCCCATCTCAGTATCATATGCAGCACTGTATAGATCAAGTCTCTAGGAGAAGCATCCAAGTTACTACAGCCACTACTTATGCTGAGATAACTGGTGAACGCTGTACACATGCAGGACATGCTGGAACTGCCAAATAGCTTCAAATATTTGTGGTACTTTAAACAGCACTGCCTTCCTGACCCACTTTGCATTAGCTGTTCTTGAGCTCCTAAAGACTTTTTGTCTTAGGAAGATGACCCCAAGCTACTTAGCAAATTCAAAGTGCATCAGAACAAATGGAACAGTCTCCAGTGAGACATGGTGGTACAAGACATAGTGCTCCTGAGGGCAGACTCTCTTCTCAGTTCTGTCATTCTTCCAAAAAATTTCCAGGCAGCAAATTGTAACAACTCCTTATTTATATATATTTGTGGTTCTTTCTGCTACAGAAAAAAAATATTTCTGGAAATACAGAGGCTTTATGAGGATGCAGAACTGACTAGATGACAGCTCACAACATATTATCATAGAATCAATAAGGTTGGAAAAGACCTCAGAGATCATCAAGTCCAACCTGTCACCCAACATCTCATGACTAACTAAACCATGGCTTCAAGTGCAACATCCAATCCCTTTTTGAACACCTCTAGGGATGGTGACTCCACCACCTCCCTGGGCAGCATATTCCAATGGCAAATCACTCTGTGAAGAACTTTCTCCTCACCTCCAGCCTAAACTTCCCCTGGTGCAGCTTGAGACTGTGTCCTCTCACTCTGTTGGTGGATGCCTAGAGACCAACCCCCACCTGCCTGAACAATCTCAGCTCCCTCAGCCTCTCCTCAGAGGACTTGTGCTCAAGACCTCTCACCAGCCTTGTTGCCCTTCTCTTGGACACGTTCAAGTGTCTCGTCCTTCTTAAACTGAGGGGCCCAGAACCGGACACAGTACTCAAGATGTGGCCTAACCAGTGCCGAGTACAGGGGCACAATGACCTCCCTGCTCCTGCTGGCCACACTATTCCTGATGCAGGGCAGGATGGCATTGGCCCTCTTGGCCATTGGCACACTGCTGGCTTGTGTTTAGGCAGCTGTCAATCAGCAGCCCCAGGTGCCTCTCTGTTTGGGAGCTCTCCAGCCACTCCCACCCCAGCCTGTAGCTCTGAATGGGGTTGTTGTGGCCAAAGTGCAGCACCCAGCACTTGGACTTGTTAAATGCCATCATGTTGGACTCTGCTCATCTGTCCTGCCTGTCAAGGTCCCTCTGCAGAGCTCTCCTACCCTCTAACAGATCAACACCTGTTCTCAACTTGGTGTCACCTGCAACCTTACTAATGGTGGACTCAATCCCCTCATCCAGGTCATCAATAAAGATATTGAACAGGATTGGGCCCAGCACTGATCCCTGAGGGGCACCACTAGTGACTGGCTGCCAGCTGGATGTGGCACCATTCACCACCACTCTCTGGGCTCCGCCCTCCAGCCAGTTCCTAACCCAGTGCAGAGTGCTGCAGTCCAGGCCACGGGCTGACAGCTTGGCCAGGAGTTTGCTTTGGGGGACGGTATCAAAGGCCTTGATGAAGTCCAGATAGACTAGGAAATATTACATTTAGGGCCAAAGAGAGAAAATGTTATTTTCAAAATATACTATTTAGAAAAATTAAATCTAAGCTATGCCTCTACTGCCACTGTCTCAATTATCTTGGAAATGATGAAAGAGAGAAAAAGAGAGGTTATCCCCCAGCAGAAGAGAAAGCAGGCATGATTGCTTTCCCTTTCATATCAGAATGGGAAAAGAGAGTTTCACCTGATGGCACTTCCCCCACCCGAGCTGTGTACCAGAAGGCCAGGAAATGGTAGCTCAACACACACTTTTAGTGCATGGCTATAATATTTTCCCAAATACTTTCCTTTAATCGCTGGATGCTTCAGATACTTGGTAAGCACTCATGCATCTGTTACCTTATCAGTATAGTTCACAGACAGAATAACCAAAGATATTCCTTAGCTGAAAATTTATTTAGATCTGTAAGAAGTTCATGTCCAAACATCATCTATGTTGTCAGAACCTACTGACAGCAAGGTTGCTTTAAAAAATTCAGTATGTTTAAACCTCCTACCTGTTCAGCACATGGAAATGAGAAAATTTGTTGAAACCTGTAGAAATTCCACACTGAAGTTTTCTCAGAATATCTGCTCTAATCTTACTGAAATGGCATTAAATGATACAATTATCTCGTAGCTCTGTTTGTTCAAGTTGTTTTCCCAACAAAACTCTGACAAATCTTCAAGAATGTTATTGTAAAATTAAAGCCTTCCGTGGTGCTACTCTGAAAAACCTAATTATTGAATCAATATGAATAAAATCAGCTTCAGCAGTTTTTGTACATAAAGCTTACAACATTCTCATTTCTGCAAGTACAGCCAGGGATCTTTAGAAACTGAGTTTTGGAGGAATGTTCCACTGATGGTTAACTACTAGACCATCAAATGGCCCCTGTCGTATTGATCTACAATGTACTTTCAAAACAAGTTTGATCAAAACCCAGTGGGGACTCTATACTGAAAAGTAGACAGCTAATACTCAGACCAAACAATCTATGCCCAAACAAGCTATCTGTCCTTTTAACAACAGTTGCTATAGAATTTTCTTCCCCTTTCATAGCTTGCCACACACAGCAGGAATTTCTTACACTAAGCTACATGCACATTTTAAGCAAGCTGTTTATACAGACCTCAGTGGAATGTGAAAGCAGTGAGCGCAAGCAGGGTGATCATTTGAAAAGGAAAAATAACCCACATTAGAAGGTATGTTTGTGCTTGCTAAATCTAGTGATATTTATCTTGAACAAGAAGTACAAATGTTATAACTCCTTATTTCAGAAAACATTCATGTCACTTTAGCATGAGATGACTCCTATCAACTATCTGTACTACTGCTATAAGTAATAGCATTTAACATGGTAGCTATCTCTTATTACATAAAGACTACAAGGTAGGTGAGCATGGACATAGCTTCTTTGGATTCATATAATTTATTTTTTTAAACCCAAAATTTTATGCACTATTTTGGTTTGGATGTTAAATTTCTCTCTTTAAAATCAAAAGGACTACAAAGCTGAAGTTCCATCTGCTGCCACACCATTGAGAGACAAAGGCCAAGCAAGTATGACCTTTGATTTTACTTAGGAAATGAGTAGAAATCTACTTTGAAATTTAAAATGACAAAAAAAATTCTGCAAAATTTGCAAATTTCCTGCAATCTACCAAAACCTGAATAACTAAAGATTCACAATTAAACCTTATAATAACCCCTTTCAATGTAATATCTACATTCTGTGAGGCAATACTATGGTCCTTCAGACAAATTAAACAATATGGTTTTAAATGTGAAATAACAGTATCACAGTATAACTAAGGTTAGAAGAGACCTCAAGGATCATTGAGTCCAACCTGTCTCCACAGCCCTCATGACTAGACCATGGCACCAAGTGCCATGTCCAATCTCCTCTTGAACACCTCCAGGGACGGTGACTCCACCACCTCCCTGGGCAGCCCATTCCAATGATGAACGACTCACTTGGTGAAGAACTTTCTCCTCACCTTGAGTCTAAACCTCCCCTGGCGCATCTTGAGACTGTGTCCCCTTGTTCTGGTGCTGGTTGCCTGGGAGGGGCACAATGACTTCCCTGCTCCTGCTGGCCACACTACTCCTGATGCAGGGCAGGACACCATTGGCTCTCTTGGCCACCTGGGCACACTGCTGGCTCATGTTTAGGCAGCTGTCAATCAGCAGCCCCAGGTCCCTCTCTGGGAGCTCTCCAGCCACTCTGACCCCAGCCTGTAGCTCTGCATGGGGTTGTTGTGGCCAAAGTGCAGTTTTATGGAAGTCACAATAAACTGTTTAGCAGGTATTGTTGCATAGGGTGGTTCTGGATTTAAACACCAACTGTGCTTTGGCATTTCATTACTCTTTGGTTCTGTACTCTGCTGTAATTTTGTCTAATTCTTGGGGGAGAGATAAACAATTCATTGCCCATTTCAAGAGATCACAAAATCATGAGGGTTGGAAGGGACCTCAGGGACACTTTCCCCCTAGATCAGGTTGCCCAGAGCCACATCCAGCCTGGCCTCGAAGACTTCCAGGAATGGGGCTTCCACCACCTCCTTGGAAGACACCTGTCTTCAAAAGGCTTCATATTGAAACTCGATTATAAGCAATCATTACTTATGCATTCTCAAGTAAGAGAGGTACATTCTAAATCTTAAAGTATCATTTTTTCCCCCCTAATATACTATTTGATTGTATTATTATGATGTGTTGTGTATTGAATACAATAACTGCATCTGTTGGGAAGTTGATGTCACTACTTAAACCAGTGTCAATATTGGCCCAAAGTGCTCCAGTCAGCATTCAGTTAAAGCTGGGTCTGGCAGAGTGTGCTATCTTCAAGTTGGAAGTTATCTCAGCACCCTGGCGTGCTGATGAAACCATCAACTTCCTCTGCTGAGCATTCCAGAGCAAGTCATTAGCCCTTCCTCTTAATTTCTTAATTTCTGATGAGTGATGTTCCATCACAACTTGAAACAATCCTGAGTTTATTTCTTTTTAACATCAAGAGATTTGATGAAATTTTCCCCCATAGAGGTGATTTTTTTTTCCAACTAATTCTTTAAGAAAAGCCAATTTTTCAAAGGTAGAAAATAAACTACTGGTGCTTCCATTCCATAAGCTTTTAATAGGCATGAGAGGATTTATCTGAAATACATTTGAAATGTATTTTTCTGGCCATGCTAAATTATCTTTAAAAGAAAAAAAACCAAATCACACCTGTATTTCTTCTTGATGTCTGCGGCTCAGGAGCAAACAACTTTTCTGCTTTGCTGATTTTCCTGATGATGTTAACATTAATCTCTGTCATGGTGAACATTTTACACTCTTTATTTTTTCACTTGTTCCTCATTCTCTTATCTGCCTCTTTCTCTCTAGACACAGATTGGGAACATTGTTTAAGAGTGTTTTATGCCATATACTGTTTTGTTAACTGACCATTCTGTATATGATGAATTTAAAAAAGTTTAAAAATTCTTTGCTTTCACCTGCAAGATTTGCACAAGTGCACAAGTAAGGCCCATTTCCCATCACAGACTCTTGTGGTTCTTGTGTAGTACAAGGAAGAATGCCACAAAATTACCCATGGAGAATGTGTAAAGCAAATCATCTATAAAATCCTACAATGTTGCACATAATTGATTGTGTCAGTCAATGGATATGCAAAATGACACAAACTGCTGAGGTGGGTTGAATTTACCACCACCCACCCCCAGCTAATTTGGAGAAAATGCCCCCAAAATAAATTGCCAGACTAGCTCAATGAAAGCAAATGAAGCTATATTTACGAGCAAAACTACAATTGCAATCTTTGTCTCTGCCTCCCCCTACACACCTAATTCGGAAATATGGAACATGCAATATTATCCCATAAACAGGATAATTCCCAGATGCTGGACAACTTAGAGAAAACAGGCCTAACAAAAGACTCAAGGCTAAATTGTGACCTCTCAGAATAAACATAATTTGTATCTGTCCATGCATTTACATGATGTAAGAAGCACTTCTCTCACAACATGGTGATCACTGTAATGCCTCAGCAGAGTTAGACTCTCGTGATCAAAGCTGTCATGACTGATGTGACAGACCATGCAATAGATCACACTGCCTGAGTGTGAGGGTGAGCACCAAGTACTTGCCTTTCTATATTCCAGGCCTCCTTGTAGCAAGACACTTTGATTACCCTTATTGCCACTGCTGGAGACTTCCCCAAAGGTCCATGCTCACTCCCCTGTCAGAGCATCTCACCCAATATCTCTAAACAGACTGCAGTCCTCTAGGTGAATAAGACCATATACAAAAACAATATAATTTGTCATTCCATTCATGATATTTCGTTCTGGATTGGTTTTCAGTCATTTATCACAGTAAAGTGAAGACATTTTTTCAATCATCCCCATCTACTGTGCATGATCTGGATTCCTTCCGGAATAATCTAAAGCAGAAAATGAACCCCAGCTAGTTATAGGTATTAAGTATTTCACACCAGACTAAAATAAGAACCACTCTAAAGCTAGAAATGCAGACCATGTGGATGCCAGGTCCTGCCTGACAACTGCACTGTTTGCTCTACAGGTTCACAGGTAATATTTGCTAATGAATAGATGTAGAATATTACAAAAATACTCTTGGCTGTATTTGACTCCTTTTTTCAAATTCAGTATCTTGATTAAATCAGAAAACAACAATTATTTCTACTTTTCTTGAAAACCTTCACTGGATTAAGTTTTTCATTATCCTGTATTTCTCACAAGAAAATACAATCACCTTCATCTATTACATGTCAGATTTTGTCTGTATTAGAGTAGTCAAATTTTCCATATGGTCTTTTGGAGTTCCATGAACTCCTTTGAAGACCCCCTGAAGCTTCCCATTTTTCCCTTTCACCAATCACTTTGTTTCAATAATTGCTAGATGTTTGCTCAAGACATATTGCTACACTGAGAATAATCTGTCCTGTGCTGAAAACAAACCGTTGCACAGAATGAGTGCTGAAAGTGTTGGATGAGTACAGACACTATTAAAGCTGTTCTTTACTCAAAGTGAATATTAATGACAGTTGTTTCATGTTTCAAGTTAAAAATCATACAGAACACACTGTTGTGAGGGAAACAGTTCCCTTAAACATATTTTTCAACTTACAAGCAATTGATAACTATCCAAATACATGATTTTACTTTTCATCAGGATGTTTGCAAAACAAAAAATGGTACCCCAAAACCTCTCAGTTCTTGCTTGTGAAAATGATAAGCTTACTTATAGCAAAAGTATTCAAGATCTTCTTAAAAATATATTCATTTAAGTACAGCCTATACTAATTTTCTACATGAGTATTACCTGAACTCCTGAAAGAATGTATACTACCTCCACTGCTGTGGTTTAGGTTTCTTTATTTGATCAAGTACCACCAAGTCCAAAACAAAGGATAGTATTTTCTTTGCAACAACAATTCACAAATTTTGAGCTGAACAACTATGGAACAACTTGAATGTGGCACTTAGTGCCATGGTTTAGTAGTCATGAGGTCTTGGGTGAAATGTTGGACTTGATCTTTAAGGTCTTTTCCAACCTTATTGATTCTATGATTCTATAACTCATTTCTACTAAACCAGGACAGTTTGATAGATTTTTCTATCACAAAAAATTAGTAAAATACTAAATTAGTTAAAACTATGTGAACACAGCTCAAAATAACAGTTAAACTCTTTTTTTTAATTATTATTAAACATGCTTTGTCTTTGGACAAGTTGACACCAATCCAAGATATGCTGCTATCTGCCAGCAGACTTCTGTTGAAATATTCTGAAACAACCTATCTTAAAAATAAAAAAAATCAGGCCATAATGGTTTCATAAGTATAATCTTATGCACTTATATGCAATCAGTGAGGCCAAAAAAACCATCAAAAAACCCAGCACAAAAAAACCCCAAACAACCCACAACCAAAAATGGCGAAAGAAAATAATGCAGAAAGAAAAACTGCAGAGGTCACTTTGAGAAATGCTTGCCAGTTGAAATGAGGAATGGTGCACTGCTTCCAGTGCAGCACAAACATACAGATCTCAGATATGCCAACAGATTAACTGAAATAACATGCAAATCAGTTAAAATGAAAGCTTATTTCAACAGAGATGCTAACCAGAATGCTAAAGAATTTGTACATTCAGTTCAACAAACTCACCAAAACACAGGTATGACTGCAGCCTATTTTTGGTCAGAATAGAGGTTAAGGACATCAACCAGACTGACATCATTCTGTTTGTATACATCAAATGTAGGGTAAGACATTTTTTGACTTAGCAGCTCTTACTCTAAGCTGCCATGAGCTGGCACGGACTACCCCCACCTTTAAATGAAGGCACAAATTAGACAACTCCTCCTGAAGCAGTATCAGGTCATACCACTGTGGAATAAACAGCAATTACCTATTTTACTGAATTATTTGCCTTACTGACACTAGTACTGTACTGAACTCCAGTGATTTTGAAAATAGATACAATCATTTCGATATAGTAGGCAAACTGGTTTTGTGTATCATAGGGATATTATGACTGCTAACCACAAATACTTGAACTAAACCCTTAAACATTAGTTTATTTCTTCACGGATTTTTTTTTCATCTCAATAAACAATGGTCATCAGTGGCATAGAGAGCTAGCGTGCAAAATGCTCACAGCCCAAAAAAGACTACCTCTAAGTGAACCACTTGAGCAGAAGGCAGGCTGTGCCATACGTCCAGGAAAGGAGGAGCTGTTCCTCCAGGAAACAGCCTCATCTGGAATTAATAACTATCCTATTCATTTTCATCAAGCAATACCACATAGTTCCTTACCCAACAACAGAATGCACCACCCTCCTCACCCCCAAACATCTAACCACACACCAGCAGCTTTACAAATTTGATGCCTCAAGTCAGAATGATTTCCTTTTATGAACATCAGTATTTATCTGAATTTATCAGACTGTCAAAAATTATACCCTCAGAAGCTGATTCAGCTCAATCCATTTTATCAAACGGAACAACTAACAATAGATTGAACATATCACCGGAAAATAATCTGAACTAACAGACTTCACCAATCTCTAAGTTGGTTCTGATCAATTATTTTATCTCTGATAGGATCAATATGCACCACCCTCATAAACAAGAAAGGACAAAAGCCCCTAAAACATCAATCTACTGAGTACCAGCAGAATGTTCTGATGGGATGAAATGGTTTTTTAGCTCTGCTAACATCTCAGTGGTATCAAGATAAGTGTGCAATAGAAGAGATACAGAGTGGTGTCTGAATTCTGCTAGAAAATAAAAAGCTTCTGGCTCCAACCACAGCAAAGTCTCTAGATTACAGTGAAAAATGATGGAGGCTGAAAGGCATAGACTCTTCAATTCTTCACATTAAATCAGGGGAGCTGAGTGTCTGCACTTTCATTAATACAATCTGATTTTATACTAAATACTTTATGAAAGTGAAACAAGCAACTAGCTAACTTTGGATGGGTATTTATTTTTTGGTACAAGTCACCATCAGGAGGTGGTCTTCTAAACTCTCAATGTATTCTTAGCACAGGAGTGAGATTTGAAGCATTTTCTTTAAAATGTTTGAGGCTGGGTTAAAACATTTAATATTTTCCTTGCAAAGAATGAGACCCTACTCTTACAAATCAAGGGAATAAAGAAGTAAAGAATAAGCCTTACTGGTTTGTATCTCAGTGCATCTCTGTACGATCCAAACAGTGCTGCCTGTGCCCGAAGAAAGGCCTTGGCCACTCCATCACCCGTAGCTGTAGACTGCTTTTTCAGTTTATTTTTCAAGGCTGAGACCTGCACGACAGAGTGGAACAGTTAAATTAACACCTCAGAAATTGGTACAGCATGGTACGAACCCAATCAGCACGCAAACCATGGTGTCTACAGGTCAGCCAAAAATTCATCCTCCTCCTTGATAGCTTATCTTTTTAACTGCAAAGAGCACCTGCTGGTCTGTTAATTGAAATGAAACCAGGGGATGATGGTAGACTGCTAATGCAAATTGGTTTATGCTCTCTTTTTTCCCAAGGCCTCTTGACATAAATAAGCTTAATTATTTTACAGCAGAATGCATGTGAGCTACTTTTCTGCAGATTTTTTTTCCCTTATTCATAACATGTACCTACTTGTTTTGAACAATAACATTTGGATATACTTTATTTATACTGTGAAGGCTTAATTTTAAAGACTGTTAATGGCTACTTCCTACTCAGTTTCAGGCTTTTTTTTTTTAAGTCAAATTACTATCTTACATCATTTCTCAGGCACCATGGGAGTAGCACCTACCACCTATTCTCAAATTGTTGAGAAAAGTTTGTCTAAATTAAATGCTACATTGCTTTTGCAATTGTCCTGGAAGATAAAACGTGTTAAAGGCAAAAAAAATCCCACAACATTTAGTAGGCACCTTTAGTTAGGAAAAAACGTATGATACAAAAAAAAGTTTAGTGCTTGACTGAGCTTTCAAGGAAGTCTGTCATTTTTTTTCCTTTTTCCTCTTTTTGGCAAATGGCAATCACTGATTATTACATAGAATTAGAAGAATAAAGAGACATTTTAATTTAGGCAGCCCTTACTGGAGATACTTTGGAGAAAAAAAAAAAAATCATTTAACTCTGGCATTATTACAGCATTCTTTAAAGATGGGGAATTATACCCAGTTGTAGTACACACTCTATTAATAAATTTTCATCATGAGAGAAATCTGGAGAAGTCAACTCCAATTACATTGAATAGATGTTTCTACGTCACTCTGTATTGCAACATAACCAATAACACAATACTTAAGTTGCTAAATACTACACAAAGTAACATTCCAAGTTATTCTTTCAATGGAACATTATCAACACAGTCACCAAAACAGCTTTCATTCTTTTAGAAATACAGGCAAGAAGGAGTATCTTTTTGTTTCTTTATGCAAGCAGTCCTGACTGCTCTTGTAGATGATGATTGTAATTGAAGTGTCAACCTAATTAACAACTAAACTTTGAATAATGCTAATGAGAACTGAACAAGGCATCAGAGAAAAGACCAGCTCTACAGGTGATAAACCTTCACAGTAGTGACATTTTCTAGTGTAAAGTCACAGTTACTGTGATCTGATCAAAGAGAGAGACCCCCATTGGGTCCAATTATAACTATAGTTTTGAAAAAAAAAATTATTGAGTTATGATGTTCATAATCTATGCAGAAAGGCCTTTACAGTATAGGTCTTTTCCCCATAGCTGTGATCTTTTCAATTTATATCCAAACTCATAGATCTAGATAAAAGTTTAGAGCCTGATTCGTTTAGCCCATGGAAAGCGTACACCAAGGTTCATTTATGTTCTTCCCTTGCACCTCAAAAGAAAAAAAAAAAAAGAAGATACAAGCCTGAATACAAAAAACAGTTAAGCAGTTTAAGGCTGAAAAAACAAATGCAGGTCTTCATTTTGGGGTTTTTGGGGGTTTTGTGTTGTGGACCTTTTTTGTTCTGTACTGTATGATTATTAGTGGTTATTAAAAAAAGGTTTATTTAATTCTGTTAGAAACAAACGTATATAACCTTTGTATAAGGGAAATCTGCCCATCAACATTAGCTCAGCTGCACTAAAACAAAGGCAGCAACATGAGTTCAAAAAAAGAACTGTCACCCTTAAAATGTCTTTGCTGTCATGATGGACAAAGCAGCTTCTAAATAAAAGGGAAAGGCAGAAAATTTTCTTCATTCTTTTAAATTTACATTCTTCAAAATTATACCTTGTGAATTTGGGGGAATTATGGCAGAAAGTAAGACAGGTTAAAAGAGGAAAGACCAGAGGAATCATAGGAAAAAGTAGCATAGCATAACATAAATGGGTAAACAAAATGCATTAGGCAAAAACATGTTAGAAAACAACAGAAAGCAACATCTCTCACTTTGCTGCAGTATTGGTACATTATTAGTTAGATGGGCTGGCTGTTCATAGGCAGATTCTTCACCACAGAACTGCATTAAGTCAGATGCACATTCCTGTTCTGCCATTCAGGAGGGAGTCTGAGCCTAAGAAAGGCCATACTGAAGCTGAAAAAGAGTGCCTCCAACTTCTCCTCTTAGGATGCAATGCTAAAAGGCAGGAAGGGTTTTAATAGATCATTCTACAGAATTACTAGGAGCTCAGTGCTCTTAAGAAAAAGCCTGCAGAGATAATGTGGGCCACAACCCTGACTTCCCAATCATCACGACTGGAATCCTGACTCAAGCACACCTTAAGCACCTCTGAGGCCTTCAAGCTGGGGTCAGCAAACATGCGTACACTGGGGCAATGCTTTCTTGGGGCTTCTCCCGCCACCGAGTGATGGCAATCTCAACTGAGCATTTGGGTAGGTTGCTGGCAAATTCTCCCAGTTGCACAGTTTAATCAAAGATAAAGTAGATATTACAGTCAATACAGTAGGTACAGATAAGAGATTGGGTGCTTTGAACTACTTAGAAAACAGTACCCAGCAGGATTGTGATTGCTTGGAGCCATGAACCTAAAACCAAGGAACTGTGAGACCCCTGGGTGACATCATTAATACCTCTTAAAATTTCAAAGAAAATACACAGTTCTGGCTCCATGCCAAAAAAATACCAAGCAGCACCTTTATAAAAAATCTTTTCCTTATACATGCTTTAATCTGCCTACCTATGATTACAAATGCCAAACCTTTTTTCTCCCATTCTCTGCACACCTTAAGCAGAAAGAGCCTTTTACAAAGTTTAAATATAAAGAACTGCAAACAAACAAACCACAGGGGTTAGAATGCTGTTAGAATGTATTTCCAGTAGACAGCAGTGATCTGTTTCAGAAACTGCACTATTAATTTACACTAGAAGCAAACTGTTTTTATCTTCTCCTAGCAACAGCTTCTCATAGGATGGTGACTTGGGTTAGGCTGCTAAATGCTACCAATGAAGAGCTATCAGAGCTTCAGGAAGGTTTAAATCAACAGTTTTCCAGCTATTTAGAAAGTCATGAGATTGAGAAGTGATTTTGCTTTCATATGTAATTAAAAGTATCTAAAATGTACATTGCTCATTAAAAGTGTCATTTTTAAAATAGTCACCTTCTACCCCTTCTGAGATTCCTTATATAAAACTATCTGATCAGAGATAAAACCTGACTACTATCTTTTAAATACCCATGTGAGCAGAGGAACAGAACTGCACAAAAAGCTAAAATATAAATTAATAAAATCATGTAACTAGACATTGAATCTTTTACTTAAGCATCCATATAAATTCAAGTGCATAAAGAAGGATTCAAAACGTCAGCTGCCTGAGAAATGCATGCAGGTTCCCTGTGACTACCAGATCTTTGGTAAAAAGATACCCAGGAATTTCTCTGGTATCAGTGATAGTTGCTAAGCTTTAAACTATTGGTTGGTATTGCCCATCAGATCACATCACTATAAAAGTAAGCTCACTCTCAATAGCAAGAAAGTGAGAGAAGATGGCAGAGAACAGAAACAAATACCAAAAATCTTACAAGAAAATTGAATCTGATATGGTTAAAATCAACGTTATTAATGAAAGGGCTTCTTCGTATTTCATTTTAGCTACACACACTGGATTTAAGCATCTCAGAGAGCTCTCTGGTATTTAATCACAAATACTCCTTTAGATGAAAACAACTACTTAAATGCAAAAGTTTCCAAAACTGGTTGTACTTTTCAATGTCACATTCTAGCTTCTAAAACTTTGAGGTTCAACAGAATCTCAATGCTTAATACTTTATATTCACAACAAATAGTTGGCTTATAACACTGCAAACACTGCTGACTGATCTGAGTTTCTAAAATATACCAGCAATATTTTGGGCTATTTTCTGATGGGAAAATATAGTAAATTATGGCATTTACATTTCACATAAAAATCTTTTTAGTTGCCCTGGTACAAGTTGACCATAACTTCTTCATGAAGCTATTAATCATTATATTTTCAGAAATAATTTGCACTCCCAGTAGTTGTTTTACAAAGTAATTTCGATTTTCTACATGAATTACATCTACTTCTCACATGCTACTTTTAGAACAGTAATGTTCCCATGCTCAGCTTAGGATATTAAAACCTGGTGACTTCAGCAATCTCAAACTCAAACCTCTTAAAATCCTGTTTCAATTCTGTACTGCATCACAGTGTGTAGGCACCACGTGCTACAAAGGCTGCACATCTTTCAACAGCTGTGTAGACTTTAAAGTTAACAGTATTTAATGACCACAAAGGATGCTGAAAACTCTATAAAGCCTATTGTTTCCTGAAGATCATGTTTGTTACATTTCTGCTTAGTCTGCAGAGAAGTCAGTAAGGCTTGGTGGCTGAAAGTGATGCCCTCAATTCCCCAAGCTTTTCTCGAGGGTGTTCAAATTTAAGCAAAGGAGTCATCTTTTTGTCAGAGTTGACTGCAAGGAGTTATTGCAGGATCAGGCCCAAGGTTTATGTGTGTCTTGTGGTCTCTGCTAATTTATATACACCACAAATGTTCTTTTCCCAACATCTTACATTAATAAAGTCCTGATCTAAGCCTTATTGTATTAGGAAATTTACTCCCACAGAAGTAGCTACTTACTTTCTTTTTTTATTTAATTAAAAAATAATAGATAAATTCACAGTGAAATGATGAAATTTAAAAACAAGTGTGCTTGTCAGAAGAGAGGCAAAAGAGGCTTTTTCCCCCCTCTACGAAAACAAAGGATTCCTGCAAGTCTTGCCCTGATTTATTTTTCCAATTTTAAATACCTTAGGAGTAGCGGAACTGCTACTGGCATGGTAGTATTTCTAACAGTCAATAAATCTAAAATATTATGTGTGAATATTGGAATGAAGCCATTAAGAAGATTACAGCATGCAACGCAGCAGAGGGTCCACATGAAAAAAGGACTGGTAATTCAGGACAACTGTGACCACTGACCTTTGCACAGTCAAGACCACTGGTCAGTCTGACAGAATAATAGAGTTCACATGCACAGAAAGTCATCTAGCCTGTAACTATAATTTAAAGGCTTAAATGATTGATTTAAAAATGCCTTTAAATCTTAGTTAATTTATTATCCAGTTTATTAGACAATGCCATATAATAATGGTTTCTTCTACCTTAAAATTTATCACGAAAAAATTCAAAATCAGAGCATTTTAATAGACATATTACTTACACGTGGGTAAACTATTAAATACCTATGCTGTGAGGACATCATAGAGCTTATTGATCACGATCAGAATTACTCAATTTCCTTCAGACAGAAGAAACACTTTTAGAAAACTCTGAAAATAACTGCATTTCTTTTGTTAGGCTGTTAACCAGCCTGGAATCAGTTTCTGAAAGGGATACTAAGACTAGGGCTTCTTTCCTATTTTCTGTTCTTCATTCTATTTTAACACCCTTCAAAGATACTCATTACACTTTATCAGAAGTTCTGCTCCCTTTGAATGTACGCTTATGAGTTTTATTTACACAGGTTAACAGGTTTCACATACATAAGTATCTTTGACGTTAATGTTTCAAGTCTAACTTACCACTTTGACACTACACTCCTATGTCTTAAACCTCTTAACTAAGATGCTAGCAATGGCACTGGCTCTCACAAATGCAAGAGAAGGACAGGCATTTTGTCATGTTATGTGCTTTTGTTTCCAGGTTTTCCAGCTATTAAATTGTTTTAATTAGAGTGCTTTACAGATTGAAGTAGAGGAAGAGATAGGAATAGTCAAATTAAATGCTACATTAAAAAAAAAATCATCAAATTCTGCAAGTATATTTTGGATTAAACACTGTTCTGTTTTGTTTTATATTAGCTATGGAATTAAGGATTTTGAGTTTACTGTATAGTCTGTACACTTGGCTAACCTTCATTAACATTAATAATAGGAACACGGATATACCCTCGGGGAGAATATACTCTGAAAGTATGAAATCTGTATCACTATTTTCTTCATACTAGCCTGCTAATTTACAGATCATTTTGATTTGCGTCTGTAAAATACATAAGAAGCCCTTCTCATTGTACAATAATCCACTTCTACTGTTTGAAGGACCTCCAGCTACAACTCCAGTATCTTATGGAAGCTGATGTGTAATCCCCCATTCTGCATACAGCTATCATTTTACAAGTAGTATGTACCTCCATGACATTATAAGCTCAACCTTACTCATTGAATACAGGTCAGTTAAAATTACTGACACACCAGAAAATGACTCATTTTTTAAATTGCTATACTCTTGGAAAATATAATATACAAAAATATAAATGTAATATAAAAAAAATTGTATCTGCATGCATATGTGTGTATATATTAACATAAAATCACAAAACATTAGAATAATTTTTACATCTCTGTAATGTCAATTACTTTTCTGAACTATAGTTGATACTGAATCAAAAGAAAGACTGACCAGATGATCTATAAAAAGTCTACATTTTAACATCATTAAAATCAAAGGGAACTGGCACTAATATAATCATTTAGAGTTTGATTTCCATTGTAACAAATACATACAAATTACCAACCAAAACAAAAGACACAGTGTGTCACTATAGTGCCTTACTTTGATTAAGGCAGTTTACTTCTATGGTTTACAATACCAGAAATTTCACATTCTGATATAAAATTCTTTGTCTTGACAACCATTTCTGACAGCTTGAGCACCTATAACTAAAGAATCAAAACAGTAGTTTTGCAATGATAATCTCTTAGAGCTCTGTTGGGAAAAACAAGGTAAGTGAATTTTCTGACTATTTAAGATGAAAATGTTCTCCTATACTCAATAAAAAAAAAAGGCAGGGAAAAAAAAAAAGGCAGGGGGTGACACGACATGGGGGAACAGGGACCCTCTGCAAGATCAAAGTCCAGAAAGAACTGGCACTTAATTTATCATCTTTTACAGACAAAAGACAGTTTTCGTCATTTCAAAAGGATCAGATGTCTTTTATGACAAACTGGGTTTGCAGTTTAATTTACAAATAGAATTCTAAGTAAGCAGCCTTTGCTCTGCCAAAGCAAATGACAAACAGTATAGGTTTTCATTCACGCAGCCCTCAGCAGGATAGAAGAGATTAAAATAAAACTGAAATAATTTAGAGAAAACAAATAAATGTTTCAGAAAGTTGAAGAAGATCAAAGCCTGAATTTTCTGACCCCAACTGTACAAGCATTTCTTATTATATTGACCAGTGCCATCAGATCATTAATTAAAAGGAAAGCGCTGGCAGGTGGCAGGGAAGCAGAAGCCGATAATTGGCCCCCTTCTTCTTTTTGCCTTCAAAAACTCTCTCGTTCTTTTGCAAGACATGCCACCAGGCAGACAGAAATGCCTACTTCGTAATATAATGATTAAGATGAGATGAAGAGACTCTTGCGTTTAAAGCAGCTATGCCTAATGAATGCAGCTAGCTTTATAATTATGATCCTACTTTTACAATAAGGAATACGATGTTCCATTCAGCATCTCCTCAACTGTGAAAAAGGTAGAATCTCAAATAGAGGGGTCTACACTTGGTGCTTTTCACCCCCTTATTCCCATTATAGCACTTAGCAAAACCGGACAGAAAAATAACTGCTAGTAATTCAAGCACCTATACAGGAAAGAAAGAATGAAATATTGGTAAGACTCACCACTTCACCAGGTAGGTTGCTCAGGTCATTAAAGGGGGTTTCTAGAGTGTTTGTGTCAACATTTAGCAAAACCACGTCCTCCAGTGATCTATTTTTCACTCTCTGTTAAGAGGTAAGAAAAAAAAAGGTGGAAAAACATTCTACTATGGCATCCACCTGAAGTACATTTTTATTACAAGCTACTAGATTACAAACGATCATTTTGCAAAGGACAACGGCAAAGATAAGGTTTACAGCTTTAGATGGAGGATCTGTCAATTAGGACAGGATTCAGAACAGCTTTTGAAAACACTTCCTGCTCATCAAACAGTAAGGTTAAACTAATAATCTCTGGACCACAAGCACATTCAGGAAATGAATTCTTGCAAGCCAAGATTTACACAAAATACAGTTAAACAAACTGGAAGTATATATAGCTTATAAAAATGTTTCATTCCTATTTGTGAAAATCAAACAGGATATTCATCATGTGATCAGATGAAAAACAGAAAAAAATAAGTAATGATTCGCAGATTTATGTAAGTCCCAGGCATGTGATATCTAATAGTATTATAGAAGAATAGAAATCCAGAAGAAACTGAGTGACTTCTTTCTCAAAGCAAACCTTTCTGTTCCTTTATTTTCAGATGGAATAAGGAAAAAGATACCAGTCAAGATAATGCAATCAATGTACGCAGGTCAGATGAACCTGATTTGAATGAACAGAAGGCTGTGCCTAGACTTACCAAGTACATATGACAGAAAGCCCTTTTTTGGAAACAAAAAAGTGCTGGTGGCTCAGCCTGAGGGAGAACCCACTTTGTCAGCTTAGCTAATGTGAACTGATCCTTAGAAACTGATTTAGCAGATGTGCAAATCAATAAATTATATATTCTACATGATAATCAGGCTATACAAGTAAGCTTAATGGTGTCATCCAACGATCATGGCAAGAGGCAAAGCTATTTATGTCCCAGCAGCTACTTACCACTTGGATGAGTTTTACTGTTTTGTTGTGTATTCCAATATGAAAAGGCTACTTTTTGCCCAAAAACATTCACTTCTACATTAACAGTTATGCATGTAAAGGAATGAATCTTAGACACAGACTTACAGAGGGACAGGAACAGAATTTATCTATGAAATCAGAATAATGCTGAATATTAGTTGATGGTGACTCCAAAATAAATTTGAACCATTATTATTTGCAAAATCTGTTGCTGAACCACTTAAAAAAAGGCAAGGAAAAAACTCTCTTACTAAGCTATACAATAGACACAGAAACAAATCATGCTGTAGAGCTTACTCCATAAAAGCTTGGAAAGTAAGATGTAAAACCAAGGCATTTTTTCTTCTTTGTAAAGCATTTGAATTTATTTTTAAATTCTCTATGCTAAAATAAAGCACTTCAACTTAAATTATCATTTATGGCACACACACCTCATGCTTACCAGTACACAGAAGTGTAGAGTAAACCTACCTCTATTAAGCTGAAGTGGACGCCAATTAGATAAGGCATTGGTGCACTGAGGGGAAAAAAAGTGGGAAAGATCAACTTCTAAGTACCAACTACTACATTTGTGCATCAAAACAAATACATAAATCTTGGCATATAGAGCTCCTAGTTATCATTTACTGATTGAGCCTTTAGTAAATGAACACAGTTGCACTGAAATTTTTACTAGATAAGGGAAATTTTACCTTGCAGGTTTTTCGGGGCTTTTAATTCTGACATAAAAACAACCACAAAAGAACAGACACTGTTCCTCACTATGGCAGTATGAGTGAGAAGATGTGTAGAGCATGCCAACCAACTTGCCATGCCCAGTTTCAACACCCAGCAATACTGTGTAACAGAGCTATCCCAGCAGTTCCAGAAGTGGCCTGTTTCTAGAATGACAGTGGGTTTTAAAACACCATTCTGGAGGACATAACCGTGCCAGTTAAGATCACCGCACCACAAACATCATTAGTGCCAGTTTTGGCTCTGAATGTGCTTCTGACGCCCTTCCTTGGTGAGTGCCTGGAAGCTGTATGGTATTGTATTTAACTGTATTTAACTCAAGACAGTGTAACTTCTCATTTCCAAATTGAATAAGACAAGGAACTACATTCTGAAAACAAAACACATATCCACACAAAGCATCTACAGTGAGACTGCCTGAAGTGCACAAGCAGGAGACTAAATTAGTCCAGCTAATTTATTAGGGTTTCCTATAACCTTCAGTTTCTTCCTCTAATGAATGTACTCTGGCAACATCTGACCAAAAATATAATCAGTATCCAGCTCTGAAGAGAAAAAACATAAAACAATCATTATCATTCTTTTGGGTACTTATATTAGTATTCATTCCAGTGAAGTGATCAATAGATAGGTAGGTTTGAGTCACTCCGTGGAAAATAAAATATGAGGGGATCAGACAAAAAATTTAAATAAAAACTCTCTGACAAATGAATAGGAGATAAGATAACTTATATGAAGTTACACAGACAGCTGTCATACAATAATTTATCTCATTTCATTAATCTGATCATGGATTGATTGGTGATTGACATCCTGAAGCCTGGGGAGAGGTTTCACTGCATCAATTCACGTGGCCTCGTCAATTGGTTCCCAACTCTGGGAGCAAAAGTAGCAATTCTCACCTGTCTGTGACTGCAGCCAGTTTTAGTAAGATCTGTACACAGACTGGATTAGCCAACTGCTCTCATTAACGAAGTCCCACAGGAGAGGATTGATGAAAAAAACTCCAACCAAAACCAACCAGAAAAACCCCACCAAAATCCCCATAAGCCAGATCACTCAGGCCAAAACAAAATTTCACTGTGTTTAGACTAGGACCTCCTAACAACTTCATCCAGCCCAAGGCCTTACACCTTCGTGGACAAAACACAAATTACACAGAACTGTAAATGGGCATCACTCCAAAGCAGACATATTTTTGTTCAGCCAGCTTTAAAACCCTCCATAATTTGAACAACTACAGAACATACTTAACCAAGCTAACAAGAATGACTATGACTGACATGCCAATAAGGATTCTTCTCCTGAACGTGCAGCAAAGTAAATCCTCTGGCTCATCACATCAGAGATCAGCCTTACAAACAAGGTGAACTAGAGAATCCACAGTGAAAACAAGCGCTGCATCGTGTCTGCATTTTATGCATGCCTGTTCTCTTGTACTCCAATGCCGTTCTAGCAGCTTCACCAGGCCTGTCCTGACTTAAAATAGCTGATGATTTGCTCCATTAGTAAACCTGTCATTAAAAAGGGTAGTGTGTAGCTCTTTTCTACAGAACAAAGCAACAGCTACATCATTTCAATTTTGAGAAGTTAACAGAATAAAGGCACAAAGCTAATTAGACAAACACATCTTGAAAATGCTTGAAATAAAAATTGCAGGTATGGAAAGTCAATTTGATCATTTTCAGCAAAGAATGAATTTAATTACTGCTGGATTCTGAAGCCTTAGCAGTAAAGGTTTGTAATATGTACATGAAATTGCTTACTATGTTTCTACTGGGAGCTGCTACACAGTTTTCCTCTTGCTTATGCATGCTATTACCAAAAAAGTTATTAATCTACAGCATCATTGCCTAAAATAATTACTATGTTATGCAAAACATCCAAGTTAATTGGAAAATAATTGTCCCTTTCTCAGGAAAACAGGCATGTGTATATCCCAATTCAGAAGAGATCAAACCTCATAAAGGCATGTTGCAAGTGTAGCTTGAATTTTATAATTGCATTATATTCTTAACAGACCATCAGTAGAACAGATGCTTTATCATCCACAGACAAAACTGTCATACATTCTTGTATCAGTGCTTTGGCTTGCCAAGAACTTACACAGAAATTTGATGAAATTAGCTTTCTCCATTAGAAAAATTCATTTTATTCACATGTTAATTACCATATCAATGTTCAAACTCAATTTCTGTAATAGCTTTCTTAGAATCACAGAATTGTCAGGGTTGGAAAGGACCTCATGGATCATCTAGTTCCAACCCCACCGCCAGGGGCAGGGACACCTCACACTAGATTGCTCACAGCCACATCCAGCCTGGCCTTAAAAACCTCCAGGGACAGGGCTTCTACCACTTCCTTGGGCAACATGTTCCAGTATCTCACCACTCTCATGGGGAAGAATTTCTTCCTAACATTCAATCTGAATTTACCCACTTCTAGTTTTGCTCAATTCCCACCAGCCCTAATCACTACCTGACATCCTAAAAAGTCCCTCCACAGCTTTCTTGTAGGCCCCCTTAAGGTATTGGAAGGCCACGAGAAGGTCTCCTGGGACAGACTGAAGAGCCCCAACTCTCTCAGTCTGTCTCCAAAGCAGAGGTGCTCCAAGCCCCTTTCTTGAAATCCAGTCACCTACTGGGCTGAGTTCCTTTTGATTACTTCAATGTATAAGAGAAATCAGTTCTTTAAAACTATTCAGAAAACTCTGGGTTTTTGGTAAGTCCACTGTGTTTTCTTCCTCCAGAGCTAAAATGGAAATCAGTTTTACTGCTTAATATTTTTCTGTCTTTTAGAACAAGAAATTTATGTCTTCTTTTGGATGGTGGTTCCAATTCTCATACTGGAGTTCTCATGATGGAATTCACGGCCAAGAGAAGCTACGTGTGTGTGGAGGGGGGAAACACCCTGAAGTAAATAAATACACAGGATGCTCACACACCTTGCAAGTACTCAAAACCTGGCCAATGCTAATGGCATTAGAGCCCACACTGATACTCAGTGCCAGTCCATCTGACTACTTCAGGAACACCCCTTACCTTATGTTTAAAACCAGTCTTCCAGGATGCCTGATAGAACCTAATAGCCTTTTGAATTAAAAAGGCCAAAGTGGAAGAATTTGAGTCATTTTTTTTATATAGGTCTAGCTGTTTTACTCAAAAATACACTTTTCAGTTTCCACGCTCACAAAATGTACCAGCTAGGAATTTATGTACTTGTATCAAATTCTAACCACTCTGGAATTGTCTCATCTATTCTTTTGAAATTTTGAAGACCAGAAGTTCAACTCATACGAAAAAAAAAATGTGGATTTCCCTCCACATAGGTTAGCTGATTAACATGTGGAAGAAAAAGTTGCGGGATCAGGGCCTATATTTAGTGGATTGAAAGGTATTTTATCCTCTTGGACTGTACACTAGGGCTGGCTTACTATAAACGTTAACCTTATGACTTCATTATAAAAAAAATTCATGAGAAAAACCATTGACTGTTAATCCACCATAACATAAGGAAAACCAAGCATTTTGTGTGGTTTTATTACACTCTTCCAACTTGTCTCACAAAAGAACCATTCAAACCAGACATTATCAGACAGAGAAATGTAAATGCACAAAAATGTGAGTTAAAAGGTCAGAATTATAGCTACTGTGGTAAAGTCATCAATGGTACATTTCCTGTCATGAACTTTGTTTCCATTTGAACATCTCTAAAGAAGGGCAACTTCCCCTCCCCTCCCCCTCCCCCACTCCATTGTACTACTCTGAAAAAGAAAAGGGGATATAAATGAGTTTTACAAGTTTAAGAAACTCCATGCTTCTTTTTAATGAGTGAAAAAATTCTCAGGTCACACCATAATGACCTAGAATCTCAATTGTTATCATCATCACAGGAAGCTGTGTACAGCATCTAACATTATTATTTCTGGAAACATTATCTGTGCTTAGGAGGGGAAATAAAAAAAAGTCTCCTAGTATTCAGAATGCACTCTGCAGGGTAGAGTTTGAATAAAGGTGTTGATCTGAGTTCTGAGAGCAGCATTTATGGATGATACTGAAGGAATTACAAAGCTTCTGGTGGCAAGCTGAAGTAATACAAAAACCTAAACAAATACATCTCAACTCTACCCTCCAGTCTTGGTGCATCTTATCAAAGCTAAGAGGAAAAACAATTAGGACAGAGTTTCTTCAAAAGAAAACTATCATTAAAGATGAAAGGCTTAGCTATAGTTGAAAGTAAAGGGAAGAGTGGGAGAAGAGTATTTGATTTCTTTTTGAAAATAATAAATAATATACATACCAAGCATAGGAAGTACCAAAGAAAAAGATATACCATGGGCAAATATTGTAAACTTGAGGAAAAGCCATCAAAGAGACTTAAGGAAACATAATGAGAACCTTGCTGAAAACAAGAAGTTCAATAGACTGAGTGGAATTCAATGGAACATTAATATTTATAAGTTGCAGGGAAAAAACCCTTAAACATAAAGCCCAGCAAACATGCAAACATAACTTATTTCTGTGAAGAAAAACATTAATAACAGAAACATAGACTGATGTTGGTAGGCATCTGACCTTGACAAGGTTTTCATACATAATAATTCCTCATCTCTAAAATGGCTTTAAATGGTTCATTTTTCCACCAAAGATCCACATGGTCTAGCTAAAGTGAAAGCCTCCAGGGATGGATGCTCCCTGCTTTAGTGGAAACTCTCTTTTGCTATCTCTGGCACCACTACAAACAAGATCTCTTCCTAGCCTGAAATCTTGAAACATAGGCATACAGAAGCATCATCCCTTGAAAGATCCAAAGCGTTTCAAAAGCAATTCTTTCTGGTTAAACTAAAAAATTTGCCAAAACTATGAAGTCTGTAGCGTGAACAGAAATATGTTGTGAAAAGCAAGACTCTTACAATGAAATTTGGAAGTACCAAAAGGAGAGATTTTTAAGCCCTTCCAGGAAGGTGACTGATAGAATCCTCAACCTGGATGGGTTTAAAATACAAATACTAAGTCATTTTTTAGACCCAAGGGAAACACTGATGCCTGCTAATGCCTGATTCTAGAAAAAAAAAAATCAGCTTTCTTCTGAATGCTTCTGTCAGTATCATTTATCTCACATTAATGTAATTGCCAAAAAAGAGGAAAACTTAATATAGTCATACTTAAATTAATTATGGAATGCTTCCTCTAACAATATAACAGGAACATGATTCAAAACACTGCACAGACCATAATCAGCACTGCAATTCAAGGTACCAATTCAAACACTACGTAAAGGCACACTGAAGTATCTCTGTTAAAGTCATCATTTAAGCACCAGCCTAAGTGCTTTCCTAAATTGGATCCCATACTTTCAGTCACATACGCAGTCAGCGTTTTGACCAGTTACTTAGAATTACAAGACAGGCAAGAATCTCAGAAATGGAGGTAACAGGTTAGCTGTCTTACCAGCAGTAGTCCAGAAGATGTGGAGGAAGCACTGGGATGTAAATGTGTTGCCAATACATTGGATATAACAATGCAGCTGACGCATGAACACAAGCAGTTAACTAAAATTAAAAATACACACACAGAATTGGCAACAAAAAATATGAATTAAAAAAAATATTAAAATAACTTTAAGACATGCAACAATGTTAATCTCTCCAAACCAACTATTACAGCACTTTTAAATTACCTTTAATCAATCAATGAAGAGCTCTGAGATATATATACAAGTACAACATTTTCAAGAAGTCAGGCTAACAAGTCAGCTGGAAGTTATTCCTGATCAGATGCTTCCTTGAAAAGAGGAAAATAACCATGCACTGCTTGATGTTTATCATGGTCCAGTGTGGGTACTGCCATGAAAACACAGAACTCAAGTGCTTCCCAGCTGCACTCAGCCCTGCTGTGGGGGGGGAAGACTTAGGGGAGAGTTTGGGTTCACACTTCTGAATGTGCAAGTGGAAATATCTGTACCTGCATGAAGTCACAGGAAAGCACTGATTAACTCCTGTGTCCCTGTCTTGATTTCTAAGCAGCCTTGAAAAAGTGAATTAAATACCCCCTGAGACAGCAAAGCAACTTCATTACAATTTTCCCAAACTCCCTTCCCAAAGCAGAGACTAGCAAGTCTGGCACTAGCATCACCATACAATTAAGGACTCCTTGACCAAGAAAGGAGGTGTTACAACCTGCTTACCATTCGAAATAGACATCTTTCTTCCTCTGCAACAAACAACACAAAAAACCCACCCCAAAACACCCACTTTCCCCCCACAAATCCATGGAATTGATTTGAAATATTGTCAAGTTCACTCCACAAGAGAGCAAAACATTCTACAATGCCTAAAGAATTCAAATCTGATCTACCAAATTAATTTTGCTATTAGGAATTCACTCAGATGTATTCATTTTATTACAGAGTTCCAAGAGAATGAGAAAACAACAAGACTGTTCAAAATAAGGTAGCCTCTATCTGGTACATAAACCATCACAAATCTCATTTAAATAAAAATATTTTTTAAAAGATGCTGATTATAATAATAATAAATATTATTTTATATATTGTTATGTTTCAGGTGTTATTTAGAATTATATATTATTATATATTATTATTAATAACAATAATAGGGAAAGCCCCACGTGGAAGACACCAAGCTTACAGAAAGAGACAAGACTGTTCTGATGTTTTATATCACAACAAAATTACTATTTGAGGTTAACTTGATAATGGCACTGTTTATTAGGCATGCACTTTGACAGCAACAAAATAAAGAGCTAAAAATAAAATGTAAAACCTGCCCATGCATCAAGTGCTAAAATGTTATGCATTTTACAGGAAAAAATGCCCTCTTTGTGGAGCAGATCAGCACTTAAAGCTTTCACACCCTGGCTGTCTTGCACATTTAGACTGATAAATAAAAATTATACTGCAATTTTGCACACATATTTTTACACTAAAAATGGGGGGTGGAAGTAATTACCAGACCACTGCAGCAGAAATCAGGAACAATTACAATTTGTGCAGCATAGTTTGCTCAGCACTCAGATTAATATAACACGATTAAATATGGAAAAGAAGAGGGTCTGAAAGCTCCTGAGGGATATCATTAGGGCAAATTGCCAAAGAATGAAACATGAGCCAGTCAGGAGAGTCTGGAAGCTGCAGTAGTACCAAGGGACTTGAATGTTCGACAGTTGGAGCTTCAGTAATGTGTGAACTGCAGGTTAAGGTATCAGGAGACTCTGTTCACTGACACACAGAATGTCACTATTGACCAGCAAACTGCCCGAGCCTGACAGCTACACTGCAGAAAGCCAAGTACATCATAATTCCAGATTTCAAATCCTCGTTTCACATTAACATCTTGGTTCCCAGCTTCACATCAAACCTCTGCAATTATTCTCATTTTAGACTTACAGCAATGGCTACTTCAATAATTACCATGCTGTTAGTAAGAATTAATTCTTTTGCTAGGAGAAATAAATGAGTGCCTCATCCTCCTTCTACACAGAGTATCCTTCTTCTATACATAGTATCTCACTCTGTAGTTTAGCACTACTGACAGCACAGTCAAGCTCAGCATCGTGAGTTTTGCTATTTTACTCAGAATGGATGTGGAATTACTAATTAGTATGGGCACATACTATTGTACATGACATGCAAATTTCAAATTGCAAATACTATAAGAAAAACAGCATTCTGTACATTTCAGTCAGACTAAACTAAAGCTGAGTATACAGTTATACAGGATATCCCCCAATGTATCCAGCTGCCTCCTCCTCCTCCTAATAGGCATTCTTAAATTATGAATTAAGATGAATGCACCATTTGCATGAAGAAATCTTACCCTATCTCATGCATAAAGCTGTGCTGTATTTTAGTTCTCACTTTAAACATGGGAAGTAGGTAATCCCTTAAAAACATTTGAAATTTTACTAACTCTTTTGTTTCACAACCTATATTTTGCTGTGGCACTCAGACTGGCATCTATTTAGCATTTTTTATCTTAAAAATCTAATATATACTCAATTTAACATTTTTAGTTTTAAAAATCTACTACATTTTAGCATTTCCAGCAGGAAAGGAAAAGATTTGATTACTCACACATCAAGCTTTTGTTGCACAGTTGCTTGCTTTTTGTGTTCAATAACATTTTAATGTAATATCATATTTAAACCTTTCCATCTCTGCTGCTGCAGGCGTCCACACATTTTAGTATGGCATGAATATGTTTTACAGCTTCCTGTTGTACACAGCCTGTAATAAAAGCAGTTATGGGATTCTGCTGCTCTTCAAACTGTGTGACATTTCAATACTGTGCCAACTCTGCCTTTAAGCAAATACTGATAACTGTACCATTTATAATATGAACTCCTTATTTTCTGGTAAATTCCTTTTTTGTCTTTTTTTACTGTCCACAGTGACTGCATTTCTCTTTAAATAACTCAGCTCTTTGAACTGACACATTCACTCTTCTCTATCTAATAGAGACTACTGTACATCTTGGAATAATGCTGCACGTCTTAAGTAACAAAGCAGTTAAAGATCTGAAGAGCATTTGGGGACCACATAGAGCCTGACTGCTTACATCAGTACTCAGACAGCGCTGGATTTGGGGGTGTCTGAGAGCATCTGCACTTGGGAACAGTGCCAGCTAGAACCCTGGCAGGCACCCTGCTGAACACTGAAGGAAGAGATGGGTAAGGTGAGAGAGTGAAGCACAAGCTCCTAGGTGCAGAAATGAGCATCTGTTGCTTGAGCAAGTGGTGAAACCTATTGCAGAAAACAATTCTTTACACTATTTAGGAAAAAAAAAGGCATTTGTGTGGAGCCTATCTGTTGATTGCTATCTATTCCAAGAGGAATTATAAAGATCCACCTTTTAAAACAAATTTGTAAGAAGAGAAATTACACAGATCAGGAGAAAAAAAAAATCTTTTCAAGATAGGTTATTGTTATCCTAAATTATTTTGAAGTCATCTATAGACATATACACAGCATTGTACGTATAAAGTAAAAGCGTCTGTCCACTAGAATTTACAATGTATTTATGTATACGCACACATAGATCATTGCTCAAGTCTGCAGTTCACTAACATCTTAAATTACAGCAGAACAGTGCTGCAGCACCTGCTTACTAGAAATCCAAGAGTTTATTTCACGTTTTGAGGCAGCAAATGACGTTGAGACATCCTTCTATAGCCCACTGCACTGGAAAAGACCTATCTCAGTTGGTTTTCAAGCCATTATAAAATACTCAGGTAGCTTTTAAGTGATTTTTTCGTCTGTTGAAACCCATTTGTCAATACTGAACAGAACTTTTAATATTTCTGCTTCCAACAATGTTGATTTTTAGATGACTTCTCTCTTTTAAAGGATCGCTTCTAGCTCAAGCAACTTTTTTTCAACATTAAATCTAAGTATGGATTTAAAACTGGTTTAAATAACATGATTTTAAATTACACAAACAAGTCAACTGACCTGAACTATTTAAAAAACAGCTTTTAGCAAAAAATTTTGATGTTCAACCCTCTAATAAATAAATTTAATTTTAAATCCCCTGCTTTTACATTGGGCATAAAAAGGAGTTTCCTGTCCCACTATGTCAGAATGAATTTACTAACGTTATTGAGTACAACTGAAACTTTCAGTCTGCTCCTGAGCTCTTCCAATAAAGACACTGCAGCCAGCATCACTAGATAAGCTTTCATTAGCCTGCAAGGAAAGCATGTGGTTGTTTCCTCCAGAGTTTTACAGTAACTCTGGTACAATAATTTTATCTTTGTCTCCTACAAAGAAAATTAAAATAGAAAGTGCTGAAACTCTGTGTCTGGTGATAATACAGACTCTCCAAACAGTGGGAGAGGAGACCATTTTATAAAGTTCGCTAGTAAAATTCATTACTGAGTGACAGTAAATTAATTATTTCCAAATCCCTGCAAGACTTAAAATAATACACAAATTCAAGAGAATTACGAGTTACCTTCCACCTTATGGCAATAAGCAGCCCCTTGGGAAGATCATTGTTCAAAATCTACATACTGCTGAACAGGAACAGTCAGGAAAAGTTTCAGTTCCAGGCTTGATCAAAGCAAGGTCCTTGCTCCTGGGACATGAAGAACACAGCTCCTCCTTACTCCTCACATGGGTGCAGTTGTTCTGATGTATCTGCTACCCCAATGCTCAATTCTATCAAACCTTTCTATGCTGAATTTCAAAGGGAATGGCTTCTCTCTCCTTTCTTTTCTTTTTTCTAATTTTAGCTTTTGCTAAAACACTGCCACATGTCTGGAGTTGAAAGATGCTTCAGCTGAAAGATTTTCTGCAGACTCACACATTATGCTTATTTGATAGCTATTATTCACAGTTTCAATGAATAATACAAAAATAATTCTTCTGTACCACACATAAAACTTACCTGGCAGGTATTTTCTATCTATATAAATTGATTTCTTCAAAGTCTTTTCTATAACCAAAGGTAAAAAAGAAAGGCAGAGCATAGGTGGCAAGCTTTGCACACACCGCAACACACAAACTAGAAAGACAGAAACTGATTAGCAGAATCTTGTCAGAAAGCCAGAAACTGCAACAGAAGTTAGACAAAAACACTGAAGTAAAATTAACCTGTGATACCACACAACCTTTCAAAATCTACTGCAAGCAACTAAAGAGCTAATGCCATAAAAACAATTTCCTGAAAAAACTTAAAACACTGTCAATCTCTGTCAACACCATGTCCATAAATGGGTACTGATGTGCTCTCTCCCTCCTCCCTCACAGTCCCAATGGGCCAAAGAACTGCTCCCCTCCCACTGCCTTGACCACACATATGTTGAAAGATGCCAAAGATTCTCTTTTGTCATCTCATTTACTTATTAATATCTATAGGAATAAATTGTAGGGAACAGGCCACCGTTTTACTACAAATCCAGTAGCTACTATGAACCTGGACCAACTCTTTGTTGTTGTTACCCCAATACTCCCAGTTCACAAGAAATACTAAGAAACCACTACCTGCTTCTTGGAAGGGCAACAGCCCTATAGGTAAAAGGAAACCTTATCACAAGTCCAAAGACTACTAGCTTTGTTAGAAGGGCATCTACATCTAAACCCTGTTTGATCAGGAATGAGATCAGGCCCCAAACCCATAACAGATACTTAATGGCTGCTAAGACCTATCTCCCCATCCGTTTCTCAAATAGGGGGGTGAAAGACTGCTGGAGAGTAAAAGTGGGAAGAGAATGCATGCTCTCACCAGTCTACCATGGAGCATAAATCCCTTCCCAGCTCTAAAGAACGAACAGTCAGACTGAATCATAAACTCAGTCCACTCTGCTCACATTGGTGAAAAGTCAGAAGTCACTGATGGAAAAAAAAAGCGCAATAAAAGAGAAAAGAATACACTGTTCAAGTCACAACATCCAAAGCCACTTCTTGTGCTTTTCTTTAATTTAGCTGCTGGCTAATCATTTCCCATCTGCCATCCCCATAATCTTTTAAAAGGGAGGATCTTAAATGAGCCATAATGCATTTTCCTCCTGTTGGCAAGATGAGATCCCCCCAGCTCTCCTGTCTCACAGAAGGCAGAGAGGGGAAGGGAAATATATTTCCAGTTCACAAATTACAATTTTAGCATTTTCTATTGTGAAAATTAAATATTGGAAAGAAAACACTAATATAAACCCCCTTATTTTCTCCTGGGTTTGTTTTGTTGGGGTTTTTAAAGTACTATTCAACTCCTTTTATCATTATTTCTGGGGGAAGGAAAAGGAAGAGAAGAGAAGAGAACACTCATGAATTTGACAGCACTTCATATACAATCAGTTTCATTCTTTTCTTGTAAATCTTGATTCACAAAGCAGCATTATGGCATCATTCTTGTGCATTAGTTTGGAAGGGAAAAGAAAAGACTGCAGACACGGCTTGTTCCTTGCCTACGGCTCCAGGAGTGACATGTTCCCCAGGAAAGGAAGCTGAGCAGAAAATAAAACTGAAGTGGTAGTAAACAGGTGAGTGCACAGAAAGGAATACCACTGGCATACTGTGCTTATACTAAGGACCTACATGCACTTTTGTAGACCGTCTGAGGCACCTACACAAAAAAGTAGGGGGGGGGGTGGCATAGAAAAAGCCACATAAATTGACTCAGTTACTCAGTTTTTTATTCCTCAAAGGTTTTGACCATTTTTCTTATGTTGAAAATGAAACTTCTGGAAGTTGTCAGCTTTTATCCCCACCATGTTACAGAACAGATTAACTAACAGGTCTCCCCTGGTATTTCCTTATCTGATAATAAACTAATTATGCTTCTTTGTTTCATCTGTTCCATAATTTCAGTTTCCTCATATTTCTTCATTTCATCTCTGTACATTCTTGATAATTTGTTTGTTCCAGTTTTAACATTCATTTATTTCCAGACTTCTTTATCTCTTGCTCTCTCCCAATAACACAGAAGAACACAAACACACACATCTTTTTGTCTTTTTCCCTGACCATCTTCTGATTCCCCTTTCTTCCCTCCTTTATTTCATTACCTGTCTCCATGGAGGAAGAGCTACCCTCCCATAACACAAGGAGATTCTGCAAATGTTTTCACTTCTGAAAGGAGAATTTCCAGGAAAATAATTTTTCTGAACATTTCCTTCCCCAGAGTAACTCCATGGTATGTTTTTCTGCCACACACTAATTAAGAAGCAGCAGGGAACAGCTTCCTTGTGAATAACTGACGGACAACTTATTTACAGCGAGCAAGAGGAGAGATAACCACTGACTATGTTAGAGTTCATCTCTTCATTGGTGCGTCTTGGAAAAATGAGTAATAAAGCAGCAGTGACAATGCAAAAGGGGAAAACTTGACATAATAGCACTCTGGAATAGAGAGCTGGTATTACACTTGTAAACCTTTCAGTAACTCATCTTCACATCTTACATTTCACACCAGTGGCAGGCACTTTTTTCAGGGGGTGAGAGAGTTCTAATCACAAGAATACGAATTCTTTTACTCCCAGTTCTCATGCAGCCCAGTCACAAAGAACTCAGTATTTAAATCTCTTAGACTGCATATGCCCATCACAGTGCCTCCACTGGCTCTACACAGCATTTTCTTCCAGCAGTTTTTACTGAATTGCCAACGTGTATAAAAATTGGTGGGTGAGGGGGATGGAATTTTTGCCTGGGCTGACCTTTATCTTGGATTTGTCCTTTTTCCTTAAACTGCTAATAATTGAAATATCTAATTCTGAAATTAATTTCTAAACCTATACATATCTGAAGGCTGGCTGTCAAGAGGCAGGGGACAGGCTCTGCTCAGTTGTACCCTGTGACAGGACAAGGGGTAATGGATGTAAACTACAGCACAGGAGCTTCCACCTCAACATGAGGAGGAACTTATTCACTGTGAGGGTCACAGAACACTGGAACAGGCCCCCCAGAGAGGCTGTGGAGTCTCCTTCTCTGGAGACTTTCAAGACCTATTTGGATGCATTCCTGAGTGACCTACACTTGATTCTATGGTTCTGCCCTGGCAGGGGGGTTGGACTCGATGATTGCCTTAGGTCCCTTCCAACCCCTAATATCCTATGATCCTGTGATTTGTGACCTGTCTTTCTGTTTACATGGTTTACTTTCACATCATAGTGGCTTGTTTGTTTGGGGGGTTAGGATTGTTTAAGAAACCCCAGTGATGGAGTTCTTTGCTATTACCTGCCATCTGTGTAACACAATCTGTAACCTTCCCTCCATCATTAAAAGAAAAATAATTTATATCATTTTGCTGACCATACATTTCAAGTTCTTTTCACATATTCTTTCATAATTATTTGTCCTAATATTACTTTGTGGCAAAGGGGAAATTATTCTAAATTTCAAGACTAAGAGAGCTTTCCAGGTCTGGTTTTATATCTCAGCTTCATTGCTATAAATACATGCCCTACAGGTATCTCAATGGGACCTTAACTGCACCCACAACACACACCTCTGCCTGCTTTATGCCAGGCTGCTTACACCTGAACAATAAAAACCTATTGCACACCACTTCTCATCTACTCCCAGACCAAATGGTCTAATTGACCTAATATTCAAAAATTAATTCTAATTATGCTTCTGGGAGCCAGTATCAGCAGAATACCTGTTCTGTCTTGCAAGTTAATGAAAGATTCCCATCTATTCTTTGTTTTCCAAGAGCTAAATTTAGCCCTTGCACATTTCTGCCAACTATGTCACAGGAGTAAATTTCAGTTTTTTTTTTTTAATGGGAACATTTCTGTGTACTGTGGATCTTCCACACACTTCAAAAATACATTTTTAGATAAAATTGTGACTGCACTACACAATTCAAATAAATGACATACTGTAGTTCATTTAATAGGAACTGTGAGCATCACCCTAGCATAAGGCAATATGCAGACGTCATTACCTGTGTGACAGCTCCCAGTGCCACCGCTTTCTAAAACATGATAGGTTTACAGGAAGCCAATTGTTCCACTGCCCTGGATCTTTAATATGCACCAGCCAAATAGCTCCAGAAATAGCGAGCTTTTAACTCACAAACATAAAAATAGTAGAGACTCTGTCTTTCCAGGCTCCACACTAACATGTACAGTGCTCCAAAACCACATCCCAGCAATCTGGCTTAGTTACAAAGTACTGCTTCACAGTTTTTTTAACCATATCCATGAATCTCCAATGTGTAAACCACAGAGAGATTTCAGTGAAGTGAGAGAAGCAGACAACCACCACAGTTGTTTTCTGATTCAGTTAATGGTATTACTGCCTTGGGATACACAGAGTTTGGAATAAAGTCAAGAGTCTCAGATTTAGGGTTGGATGCAGGAGGAGCAAAGCAATTCACAAAATGTTTATAGTCCCGGGTGTTTCACTTTCTCTAGAACCTGGTATTACATTCTCCAAGGACCCTCCACGTCTTCCCAGTGCCTCAGTGACCATGGATGGTGTGATCAGACCTGAACAAGTCTAACAAGGAAAGGAACATGAAGCCACTGCTCCGTCCAACTCACTGTAGTGACTGAGGGCAAGTGCAAGAAGCTCTCTTTGCATATAAGCATGAGTGAGTGATGCTGCAAACGTGTATTTGTGTGTTAATTTATATCCAGCACTCCTTCCCCACAAAACTAAACAAATCAATCTTCAATTGACATACATATATGTTTTTATAGGGAACACCAAAGAACCTACAGCCAGTGCAAAGCAGAACTCTATCACCACCATGCTCTCAGACACAACAGACTTGCATTAGCTGAAACAAATACTGGTCAAAAAGGAGACAACATTTAGACATTTGCTTTAAAGAGTAGCATCCTATCCACCTGCCAGTGTAGCCCACAGAAGATACACTCTAGTTAGCATATTACTGACAGGATGATGAGAAAGCTCCTGTCAGACACTGGCCAGGCGGGGTGTTTGAGACAAAATGCACAGCCCCAGCTGACTAGTTAGGGAAAGACTGGTGAGGTACAATTACAGAGGCATATGACAAGCTTTCATGCTTGAGTGACTTGAGAACCGATGACACGGCTTTAAACAGCAAACCTTCCTACCCCTGGTCACAAAACAGCAATAAGTCAACTGATGCACTGTTGTAAAATCATGATTTATTCCTTTGCTTTGAATACATGAGAGTGTGGTATGATGTTCTGGTAGACTACCACAGCAGGTGCACTCGGGGCTGAAACATCTAGGGCCTGCCTCCAGCATGCATAAAATCAATGCTGTAGTTCAGTCTTCCTGGAAGAGCCATCCCCAGCACTTTAATAATTTATAGAAAGGCCAAATTAAAAAATTATTTGTAATGAAACTAGTACAGCTCCATGCAACTAACGAGAATGCATGCAGATGCAGTGACGTGTGAGGAAAGCGTGCCAGGCAAAAATATACAGCGTGGTATTTAGGAAAGGTCTTCCTTTTGCAGCTAAAGTGAAACAGCTACCAGCCAGCTCTGTAAACAGATCAATTCCTTTGTTTCATTCATCCTTTTACTTAATCCAAAACCACATAATTTGTTTCTCTTTAGTACTCAAAAGACAGAAATGGTAATTTTTTTGCTACAAACAGACTTGACAGAGCATAATCTACAAGCTAACAGAATCCATCTCACTCTAACACTAAGCCTGAAGCAAGCTGTGAGGTTGGTGATAATCACATTATTAAAGTGGTTGGAAAGTCAAGCTAATAAAAGAACCAACGGTTAGGGCAAATAATGACCCAGAAGCTATGACAGAAAGGAGTGGTGGGAAGTTTCCACTTATATCTTGGTGGTAATTGGTAAGGCAAGCAGACAAAGATCTCCACCAATGGAGTTTTTAAAGGGGGTAAAACAATAGAAAATCAATTTAAAGAAAGACACAAAGAGTGCATAACCATTTCAAAACTCAGAAGATGCACATAAAACAGAGCCTGTTTGGTTGGAATCAAATACAAGCTGACAATTGAAGCATACCCTTAAGATAAAATGCTACCTTTTTTTTTCTAAATTAATAAACTCTAGTCAACAGATTAAAATATGCAATCTTTCTTTTCTCTTTTCTCCTAAGTAGCCTTCTACTTAAATACAGTATAATTTTTCCTCCTTTTTCCATAACAGACTAATCCTTTTACTTGAGTATAATAAAAACATTAAATTTGCCAAACAGAAATGCTAGACAAAGAATCCTTGTACATAAGTAAGTGCAGTTTTCCATCCCTGGCCCCCTACAAAAAAGGCGAGGAGAAAGTGAGCAAGGCCTTGAATTATGCCTTTTGTTATCAGTCACTGCCCTGAAATAGTGAACCAAAACAGAGCTGATAACTCCAAGGTGACATCACAACCCAGTCCTCATGAACTGACATAAACACTTGATATTCCGTTAACCCCAAAGATAAGGTACAACTCCCTTAACAGAAAGTTGTACTTGATAGCACTATTTTTGAACAAATAATCTTTTCAAGTCTCAAGCTGTAATTTAGGAATATGAAAACACGACCTTTGCAGCACAAAAGTACCTGCCTGCTGTGTTCTGCATACCATAGCAAAACAGCACAAAACTACCAATGCTACTATCCAAATACACATCATTTGATGATTTGTATTAGGATCAAGCAATCCAACAATTTAAAGAAGAAATAACTTATGCCAAAACCATATTTAATCATTCTTGGCAATTAATTAAGTACTTACAGCAGATACTGAGAAGTGTTTTATTTACTTTCTGAACTATATTGCTCTGCTAAGAAATAAATCTGGCATCAGTCCTGTTCTGTTTATGAAACCGATTAGCAGGTAGCAGTTCTGACTGAATTCCTGATAAACCAGGTCTATTTTTTAATCATAACTCACCAGTGCAAGCAAAAATTACCCTAGTCCTATAGCAAAAGTGGATCCAATATGATTTGGGGGTAATTTCATTTAGCTATGACTTATGTAACAATAGTAGAGTGAAAAAATTACCAGAAGAAAGTGAAACTGATGCACTAACACCTTTTGGACTTGACTTGCAATCTACTACTTACATTGACAGTTTGGGGACATTTTTCAGATGTCCAAATGCTACCATAAATGTCTTCTATTGCTACCTACCCTTGTCCAGGACAGTGATACAGGTCATTTTAAACTGAGAGCATCAGTTCATTTCATGAAGAAGTTTGGAATAAACAGTTGAATTCTGAACCAAGTTACAGTTTCTCACAAGCAGCACATCACATCTGTTGTTCCCTAATGGGCTCCAAAGAGCTTGGAATCCGATCATAGAGAGGTGGTGGTCTAGGTCAGTGCAGTGTGATTCCCATACCTCCAATTGTCATACCAGAGCAACAGAGACCAGCTAGATGTTCAGCCTAACAAAAGGCTTAAGAAGATCCAAATGTAGGCTGACTATGATACGAAACCATGTTAAGCAGATGGACACATGCCCACCTGCACAATGAATTTTCCACAGGCACAGAGCTGCCACCATGATTCCTATCTCCCCTCTACTGGAGCAGTAAAAGAGGCTTGAATGGGGCAACATTGGAGCTGAGGGGTTTTCCCCCCCCTTTTTTTTTTAATGTAAAAGCTGGGTCTCTGACTAGCAAACTGAAAAAAAAAAAAAAAAAAAAAAAAAAAACATTTTGCATGATACCATGGTTTTGCTAAGCCAGGTTCTTTGAAAGAATTTTCCCTTCAAATTTTCTTTGCCCATTTGGGTGGTCTTGTTGTAACACTCAACTCTTCCCCTAGATATTAGGTGTGGGGTTTTCTGAGGGGGGGAATAAAGTGTGATAGAATATGGAAATTTCCTAAGATAGCATAAAATCTTTGGGGTGGGTGTCAAGTGGAGGGGGCCAATCTCTTTTCAGTGGTGCACAGCAATAAGACAAGGAACAATGGACACACACTTGAACATAGAAGGTTTCACCTCAACATGAGGAGAAACTTCTTTACAATGAGGGTGACAGAGCACTGGAACAGGCTGCCCAGAGAGGTTGCAGAGTCTCTTACTCTGGAGACTTTCAAAACCCACCTGGATGCATTCCTGTGCAGACTACCTGTGGTGATCCTGCTTTGGCAGGGGAGATAGACTCTGTGATCTCTGGAGGTCCCTTCCAACCTCTAACATTCCATGATTCTGTGACAATGTGAGGTTTGCTTATAAACATTCACTATCTTTTTTTCTGGGTTTCAGTTGTTCCTGTGGCCTGTGCTTATATGGCTTCATTTCTCCTTTACGCTCCAACCATCATGGACTGAGTTAGCTCAATACTCTGCAAACCACAGGTAAAGTGCTGTCTCTGTGCATTTCCCTAACTGCAACAGTGACTGAAGATTCAGAGACCCAACACTCTGATGTCTGAAATGAAAGACTAAGGCATCTACAACTGTTCCTGTCACCTAGACTTATAAAACCTGTTAAACTTTCATGGCAATTCTGAATCTTTGATTCACTTTTGACTGAAAAAAGATTTAAGGGGGTTTTATCCATTGTTTCTAATCCCAAAATTCTCAGTCCTTACATGCACACATATGTACTGGAAACTGGCACCTACGAGTCCTTGAAACTATTAATTTTTAGTACTATATCCAACCTTGTACCTCTATGTTTAAAATAACTGTTCATTTATTTGGTGGTACAATTAGCAGTGTTTAGGAACATAAAGTTAATTTTCCAACACAGAAAGAACATTAAATAAAATGGTTTACACAGCACTGATGGGGAAAGGAAAAATAAAAAGGTATCTTCAATGACTGTGCTTAACAAATATACTCTATGATGGAAGTTGGTTATAAAGTGACAGTCTTCTACTAATGAAAAATTAATCTTAGGAATATTTTCAAAACATAGGATGTTTTAAAAGCTCAGATTCTGTGAAGAATAAAGCAAAATAAAACCGAATATTTAGGTATACTTTCAATATTAAACACAACATTTGTTTATTAAGCAGTTGAAGCAGGCATAAGAAAAAAAAAAAAAAGGCTGACATTTTAATGCGGGCAGTAGCCTCAAACCTTTAATCAAAAAAAAAAAAAAAGCTATTTTGAGTTGTACATTATTATCAGTCTGAAGAGCTGCTCCAAACCAGAGCTATTACAGTATGCACTCCCAAACCACTCTAACAAAGATGAATCTACCTATTACCAGGTTAGGATAGCAGCTATTATTACAGACCCTTGATTTCTTTCAAGTAGCTCCAATGGAATAAGCCACAAGTGAATAATAAAGATCTTATAATAGCCCTTAAGAATTCTTTTTAGGTTAGAAGGCACAAAAATGAACTCAGGAGAGTTAAAGAACTCTCATCTCCTGATAAGAAAAATAATTAACCTGACTTAATGTATCTGAGTAGGTCTTATATAAATCAGACTTTTGTACTTCAAGAGCCAGACTAAAACCATATATCAGAGAAGTATGTAGATATTGTCTTGTAAGTACACATAGAACATATCTAAAACCATAAAGGTCTGGGGGTCATTTTGTGAAATGTTCAATATATTCTACTTAAAAGGAGATGTGTGAAGTACTTACAGTGCTTAGTTTCCTAGAGGTAATAATGATTCGTCTCTCATGCAACATACTGGCATAAAGTTGCAGCATGTTGTTCACATCCACAGCAACAAAATATTCAGTGAGGTTTCTCTGTTCAAATAAATAAAAAGTTAACAATATAGTAAGAGAAGTAGCTAAGTGGAACATATTATGTATTACTTACCAAAAAAAATTTCCAATTAGTAAGTGAACTAAAAACCACAACAGAAAACTATGAAAGAAACCCCTTTGAATTAAAATTTGCATGCTTTAAGAATAATTGATTGGGTTTTAAAGCCAATGAAACAGTAGTTTTGATGTAAGCTATTAAGTTTTTGTTCAATTGATTATGCTTATGACTTTAGATTTGCCCATTTGTCTTTGGTTGTGTTTGTTTTTTGGGGTTTTTTTTAACTTGAAAAAAAAAAAACCAACATGAAATTTGGTATTGTCTCAACAGCACCATCTGCCATCAAGGTAACCATTACTCCCAACCCAAGAACAGATCTTCCACCTGCAATACCTGTTCTGTCATACCTACAATAATAAAACTGTGCTGTTTTCCCAGATCCTTCCAAAGTCAACACTTTTTATTCTACTTCAAGTACATCAAAACAGCTTACTGAAAAACATCAAGCTTCTGTTTGAGCTATATGTGCCAGGACATCACCAAACATCCGTCAGCACTGGTAAAAGGTACTCGGTCCTTCCTGCAGCCACCCTTCTCACCCTTAGTATGAATCCCGTTGTTATCCCCACTGTGGGGTTTAATGAAAAATCAACTGCACTTCTTATTTATTGTTCAGACTACACAAAAGTGGGGGGAAAAAGGTGGGAGGGCGAAGTGATCTAAGTCATCCATCTGAACTTAACAGTATTTCTGCATGGCACAGTGCTAGAGACATACAAGCCCTGAATAAGCTAAAGCAGCTATGAGCAGAAATGCCTAGGAAAACAGCACTGTTTTGTAACTGTAGAGAATATGTATGAAAACATACCAATACACTGCACATTATATGAAGCATCTGATCTCACACATTCACATCTGCAACCAGAACCCCCATTTATCTCTTCTGAAAAAACAAGTTATTACTGAACATCAGCACAGGAGCTCCATCAACCATACACCCCAATCCAAGGGCAGAAACCTGAAGAGGAGAGCTGTCAGTCTGTTCCAAATGTGGCCAACATATGGCAAAAAGGTAATGCACACCTGAACAAGTGTGGGCAAGACAGGTGGTAAAGGCTCCCCAGCTGCCAGCACCCCTCGTGGGGGACATGGCGATGGCTGCAGTCTCTCCAGCTCAGAGCCCTCTGCAGTCAGGAGTGGATGTGGGACAGAGCTGCTGCTCGCCAGCTGCTGGCTTACACATTCAACTACATGAAGAGCTAACTTAAGTTAAAGCCCAGATGATGATCAGAAGGTTGACCTCTTTTTTCTGGATACATTCCAATATTAAATAGGAAAAAAAAAGATATTGAAGAGACAAACGAGGATCCAACAGACAACCCAGTTTCATGTGAATTCAGAAATGCATTATTCATTCAAAGATACCAAGTATAGTGTTATTCTTGGTCTGTGCTGCATAAAATTCTGGAAGAGATAAAAACAAGAGCTTTAAGGCTACAAATATTCCATTTAGAAAGAAACCTTTTTCTTTCAAATGCTACTTTTAACTGGTTGTCAGAGGCTGATGCACCACAATAATTTGAGTCCAATTTACCTCAGACACTATCTAACACCAATTGATATGCTGATTCTGTGATTCAAAAGCTGTAATAAAAAAAGAGTTTGCAATCATGTACAGACCAGTATCTTTGAGAGACAGTTATTTGTGTATTACATCTGAAAAGTTTCTGCCCCTGAAATATGCGAGTCTTACAACAAAGAATTGTATTGCTTATTTAGTGTAATTACCTTCATCTCTTCAGCTCCTGCAAGTTCTAACCCTCCATCAGTACCATACTAGTTTGGCAGGATAAGACTTTTACAAATGGAGTAAAAAAGTAGTTATAGAAAGGCACCTGGAAAACTACTTTCCCTTTCTCCCACAGAATCAGAAAAGTAAATCCCCAGTGGCACTACCTCAAGATCCTCCATCAGCATAAGGCCCACCCTCTGGTTCCATGGCCCAGACTTCTTTTTGCCAGCACAGACATCTCTCTGCTGTGAGCAGCCAGCCACTCCTTGCCAGCCTAGGTTTTCACAGCACTGTCTCCTTCCCATCCTACCCTGCAGCCCAGGATCTGCTGCCTGCCTGGGGCACAGAAGGCAGAACTTCCCCTCTGCCCCAAAGTGCAGAGGCAGAACAGGCCACCAGTCTCCTTCCCCACCACACATCACCAAGGCACCACCACAGAGCACGCTTTCAGCACTAACACCACAACATCTGCCGAGAACGAGGTCTATAGCACTGCTTGAATTTGTAGTGTCCTGAACCCCCAACAACTTCATCTTCAGAAAGAAGTTATGGACAGTGTAAAAAATGCACATCTATAAATCCACAGCCAATTCTACATTTAAATAGAAAAGTGGAAAGCAGAAAGTTTGACAGGTCTTCTATTAGGTGTCATCCAGACAAACACATCGTAGAGAGTGCAACCTGAGATTTCACATTTGCAGTCTAGCCACAGCATCGTCAAGGACTTAGCATCTACAGAATGTAAGTCTTCATTAAAAAAATAGAATAACCACCACCACCATTCCTGGTGCATAGATACCATCCAAAGGTAAGCAGGTAAGGCATGTTTTCAGAAAGCCTGAAACAATGACTTCTGACAGAAAAAAATAATTGCATATCTTGATAGCTCAATCTGCAGCTTAGCAATGCAGTGTTTAAAGGGCAGGTATTCAAATAACACAAGGTGCAGAAGTAGAATATGTATTACATACATAATCCAAATAAATGCAAAAAAGCCAAGTAATTATGAACAAAGGGTGGATATAGCAGGGTGCCCTGTTAATGCTTTAAAATGGGTTAATGATGAATGCAACAGTAACTTACTAGCTAAAGGTTGTAATAATAGACATCAATCACATTCTAAAAACAAATCTTGGGGGGAGGGAAAAAAAACCTCCTATTGATAAAAGCAGAGTTCAGCACTACCCCCAGAATGAGGCTGCTACTTCTCCTAAATATTTAAAAAAGAAACAGCATACTTACACTTTCAGGGATTGTTGGCAATCCAGTTATATCAGGAGTAATGAAATACGAGTGCTAATCAATGGGGAAAAATAATGAGTCGTTTATGCACACAGAAAACAAAAATTCTTTATTCAAAAATTTCAGGATTTCCAACCCCATCTTTATTTAAGCAAATATCCACCTTTTTTCAATAGCATTCTTACCACTACCAGACAAAGAATTAAGCAGACCATGACGTGAAATGACAAGCTCTGGTACAGCACAAAAACACAAACCAAGGGAACAAAAAGCTGGGCTGCAGTTTTGAAGTAACACTGAAATTTAGTCAGCTTCAGATGTTGCCATGAGCCCGAGAGAAGCATTGATTAACTCAAGCACTGATTTAAAATTTGCAGCCAAAACAAAAATGCAAATTTTGAATAGCAAAGTAAAAATCACTCACATGAGAAAATGAATTAAAATAGAAATATTATTACTTGAGATATATTTATATGCTCTTCTCTTTCCAAACATCTTTCAAACAAATATGTGCCAGCAGAAATGCAAAATCTGACAGCTTGGGATTTGGCAATCATTTGTGAAATACATTAGTAATTTCATGCATCTTATTTTGAGGACATCTAGGACGTAAATATAAAAAGGATTAAAATCCAAAACAGATGCAATTTAAATTATTCTAATTAATCTAGTGTTTTTTGTAGTTATCAGACATGGACTTGGCTCAGTAATTTTAAGGCATTTTTACCTCTAAATCTTGAAAGACCAAAAAAACCCTCAAGTGTCTACTAAGCAAACGTGACAATTAATGACTTTTTAGCTTTTATTTGGTTTTAATGGAATTTTGGTCTTTTTCATAGATTTTCTTTGTTTTTATAGCATATTTTACGATTAACACCACAAAGACTCCTAAACATAAAGGAAGTCTATAAGATATTAAATGTGTCTTGTGTTCGAGCAAGAATAAAAATTTATTAATACCATTAACTTCATCTAGGAGACTTATTAAACCAGCTTGATACATTTAATAGAAAGTTTTCCCCACAAATTAGGTCATTTGGCAATAATTAAGAACTTAAGGATCAACCAAAAAACCAAAAGGGCTTAAAAAAGGCATCTCATAAACATCACAGGACTTGCACAATAAATATCCCAGGTTATTGTTTGGCATCAACAGAGGGGGTAAAAAAAGATAAGATTTGGGTTTTTTTCCTCTAGTCAAGAAATCAGATTAATAGAATGCCTACATTCCTCAGAAGCATAGTGAGAACAGAAAATTATTTCCTATATGTAATAAGGTCACAGAATATTTATCAAAAGAATTCTGACTAATGAAGTTAATAACTTAAGAGAATAATTATTTATAATTAAACAAAGTAATAATATTTCACTCATTAAACAGCAAAAGAAGTCAGAACAACGAGAAGCAAAGACCCGTTACTGCAGTCATTAAGAGTCATAAAGCAGCAAAAATAACATAGTATGGTATCCTTGCACATCTTTGCGAACTCCCTCAGGAAGATGTATGACCTTGGAAGAGGTGCTAAGTTAATAGTTGCTGTCCTGTTTCAAGTTTTCTCTTAAAAAAAGGACTAGAAAAATGCAAGTTTTGTTCATGAATGTAAGGGTTTGCTTTTGGCTGAAGTTTTTATGAAAGGATTACAAAGCATACACACACAGCTCTGAAGTTAGATTGATTTAAACGGAATAGGTACATTAAGATTAGTCTGCTCTTCTAGGTTAAAGACAGCAGCAGAACCTCCCGAAGGACAGGTATAAATAAGCCTGAAATCAAAAGAGAGATCTTATAGCAAGTAATTATATCTTTAATTACAATTGTCTTTAAATAGTCAGTGCCATTTAAACTCACCGATACAAGACAAGGCTGTTTTTTCAAAACCTGCTCACTTGCAAAAATCATCTCTTGGCTCTTATGCAAGATGAGAGAAAGATTGACAATTGATTTTTAGTTTTCCAACAAATAGCACAAAGGTTACTCTAATGCTTGTAATATTCCATGTTTAGAATAGTGGCTGAAAATATGTTGGCTTTGAGTTTTCTTTTTTTTTTATTTCTTGCCTGTATTAACTCAGAACCCCTCAATTAACAGATTTAACAACAACAAAAAAAAAAATCACTTTTGTTAGCCCTCTATAGGTAAAAGAAAAATGACATCAATTATACTCAAGCTCAGGTTTCACAGAATGATCACATCTCATAAATTACAGCTGCAGAATATTCATTACTGGGACTGAGAGGTGAGAGTAGAACTTGGTCCCTAAATGGTTCAAGGCATTTTGGTGTCCTCCTGAAAAAGCATTACTGTGAAACATCATGTATCTAGATGCTGGGCATAACTTTTGCACTATTATATAGATGCAATCCTTAGCACCACTGTGGTCTGCCATCAAACCCCTGCTTCAATGTCTGAGTCCTACCCAGCAGTGTACCTGAGTAAATGGGGGAGGGATCATTTTAATTCTGCATCATTAGATCTGAACTAGACTCACCCTGGCACAACGAAAAGCCACTTCATGAGGTCACTTCTACAATTAGCTTTCAGACTGTAACTTCTTTTTAACTACTGATGGTTCCAGCCTAGCTTATTTACAATATATAAGAAGCAAGAAAGGAACAATAATAAACAAGATTAGGCATACAAAGTTACAGCTGAAAGTGGCGACAAACATTTCCCTGCTTCCTGCAGCACAGAGCATTAAAAAAAACCAGAGACGCCTGCAAATCCAACATTCTGATTCAGGATAACCTATTCCTTCCTGCTCTGCCTCATCTAAACAATATTTGCCCAACACTACCTGAAGCCAAGCATTTGGCAAGAGGCTGCATTCAGATAATCATTCATCAGCTAAAAAGATTACCAAACTCTTTGATGTAACAAACTAGTGGGAACAAAAGAAAATCAGAGAATAAAATAAACTAAAATCAGACAACATGGAAATAAAAACCAGCAAGCACCAACTTCATGGCATACAATGTCTTCCTAGTGTTGCCAGCTGTATTCACCACAACACCCGTTTCCAGATTCACCAAAATATTCATTTTGATGTGAGCGAGTTCAGTGAAAGATGAACTGCAACACTGATGGCAACAGGCAGTAACACTTTGCAAGAAACGCAAGGAAAAATATCTTTAGAACTTTCCTGTGTCCCTCTAAAAACTCGACAGGATCTTTAAAAGGACTTTGTAAAGCATTTGGGGATTCCAAATTAGTACTGTTTTTTATACTGCTAGTAATGACAGCAAAATATTATTTGATACACAGAAGAATTCTTGGCTAGGGTACTATGAATTGAAAAGTAACTTGAAAATATTACACTTAGAACAGGAAGGGGGGGGAAAAAAAAAAGAAACAACAACTTAGCAACAGAAACAATTCCATCCCCAGCATCGAAAAATCAGTATGTTGTTCTGGTGACAAACAACACACAAGACTGGAGGTGTTCGAGAGGGGATTGGATGTGGCACTTGGTGCCATGGTTTAGTCATGAAGTCTGTGATGACAGGTTGGACTTGATGATCTTTGAGGTCTCTTCCAACTTTGGTGATTCTGTGACTTCCAACTACAGTGGATTAGCACTGCTCAGGGGGAAAAATATTTAGCCTCTAGAGTCTAGTGAGAAAAGCACAACAAGGAATCTGAACAATGACAAACTAAAATCAAATAAGGACAACATTATGTTAAGCAGCAAGTGTGAGTAACTACTGGAACAGAAGTGGCAGACCCTCTCTTTCAGTATGCCTCCATAACAAGCTCAGATGCTTTTCTAGAGTCTGTGCTTACTTTACTTGAGGCTTTTGGGCTCAATTCTAAACTTGAGGACTTGAAGGTAATTGGAAAGACACAGGTAAGGTCTAGATAATTCAACTAATGATCTTTCACTATGTGTGTAAGGGACATCTTTACGAAATCACATCTTCCTGTGCCCTGCAAGCTGTGATACTTCAATCAAGAAAGAGTTCTTTGCACAGTTTCTTGTGTGTGCAGTAATAGCACATATGCTGTGAGCATGAGCAATGTCCCAGAGACAGCAGAGGCTCTGTAGCTTTACATTTCATGCAGGCTCTTCAGATGTATTTAAATGTCTCCATATGCTACTTCTGTTAAAAACTTCCGGATCAGCTTGCTTTTGGACATCTCTGCAGCAATGCCACCACCTTGCCATACTATCCATGTCTAGTTTAACATCACTAAAACTCAAGAGCACAAAAGCAAGGCAGGCATGGAGGCATCCTCACACCTAGATGTGCTGAAAGTTTCAAGTAACAGAGTAGACTTCTGCTGCCACCTTGTCTGGTGGTAGAAGCATTTTTCTATCATCAAGCAAAACCAGGAAGAAGGTGAAGGAAGATGGGAAAGAATCCAGCTTACAGAGTTTTGTCCAGTCCTGCAAATCTACCAACTCAAATGTAACAGTCTCCTGATTCACAGCAGGAGAAACCAAAATAATCTATATGAAATAGCTGGAAGCACAAAAATGTAGTTCTAGTACAGCAAGATCCCACTGCAATTTACCTTCCCATGCACAGAGCAAAATTCCACTTTTTGCTTCTTTATGACTTTGACTTTAAAAGAGAAACATGACACAGAGACAAACTATTCTGAACAGAGAGAAAAAAATTGCAAGGTTGTCCAAGCTGGTTAAGGATGAGAAACAATGTAAGTATACCCTTTATGAAGAGGTTGTTTCAAAGAGGTGGTTTGAAGCTTAGCTACTATTTCATTGTCAGTAACAAGAGTAGGACTTAAACAAGGAATACTTACCACACTTAAACTGACTAAAGCATTCGCCTTTGGCACAGGATGGCTATACAATGATTTTAACAAATCATTTGAGTCATTTTCCTATAGGGAATATTTTTAAAGGTAGTTAATTATTGTATAAAAAATAATGACCATTTATTACACATCCAACTATATACTGAGAAAGAGAGATCTGTATTTAATGAGAAAGAAAATTGCAGTTCACAGTGAAGAATGCACATACTAAGTATAAAATTCAAGCCAGCTTCATGTCTCAGAAAATTATTGTATCTGCAAGTCAAACTCATAAATATTTCCTCATATACTCATTAAATGAATCACAGTATCTGCAACTGAAAATTGTGCTAACATGTCTAGTTGGTCTGTGCATCTTGGATATCATCTTAAAACTGTTAGCCATATCTGCCTATTCAGAGTTTTACTAGAGTGTATACTTTTTAAATGATTCATCAGGGCACATAAATCAGTTTGTAAGGTTTACTAAAAAGTACATGCAGCTACTGTGTTTAATTAGGATGCCCCACCTTGGACTCTAAATAGAGACACTAACCTAGGAAAGATATGCAGATGGAGTTTTCACTTGGTTCATGATTTTCATTCAGTTTAGAGGTTTTGCTCAGGGAGATGAAAGTTTATTGTTAAGCAAAACCAAAATTGCCAGTGACAGGCCAGGGCCAGCTTTGAAACATATTGTTTGAGACTGCAGGAAGCTTCCAAACCTCTGTGAAAAAATTATGATGTTACTGGATGCTATAGCACTAAACATGACTTTGGGTCTAGCCTGGGCCAGGAAGGAGCAACATCTTCTAAGATCGTCCTCAACAACTAATACGGCACCAGGCAGTACAACAAAATACTTCTGTACACTGACCCATCAAAGTAGCTTTCCTCAGCATACAGAACAACAAACATAACCTAGCGATTTAAATTGGTTGCAGTAATAGCTGCAATACCAGAACCAGTGATCAACAATCAACAATCCCTACAACAATCCCTAGCCCTTCTCTCAAAGACAACCTTAATAACAACTTATGACTAGTATAGTGGAATGGGGGTCAAAACCAATGTCTCATTACACCATATAGAAGATCTAAATGCATTTTGCACTTTATTTAAACATAGCTAACACCAAACTTTCCTATTGCATTTTTGCATAAAATACCATCATTCACTAGAATCAATTTACTATAATGCAAAATAAGTGCCTATTCTACACTTCATATATCCTTGAAATGTCAGCTTTTCCAGTCTACAGCATATGGCTGACTACTGATGCTTTTGGTTTTTTATTACAATCTAGTATACTAACATAGTTAAAGCAGAAAGGTACAGCTTTAATGTGTTCAGTAAAGTCAGACGATAGTATTTCCTTTCCTGTGTAATGCTGCAATGTATCTAATTGCTCATGAATATGCAAACTAAACTCTCATGATTCTTCACCAAATGCTGCAAGTAATTTTGTCTTGCTGGTTGAGATGACAGAATTACGAGAGGTAGTTTTTAGTTAATATGAAGGGTGAAACAGTACATCATATTTGATGCTGTTCTGAAAAAAAAAAGCATTTGCAACTGATAATCAGATAGTTCCAGACATCTACAGTTTACAATCAATACATCATACAGATCTCCAGTGATGTGACACTTTGCTTACACTTCACTCAGTACTTGTTTATACTAAGACTGACACTTTATAAAGGTACATTCTCAGCAGCTTTTTAAGATTAATGTGGGATTCAAGCGATTCCCCTCTGCTTCACTCTGGTGAGACCCCACCTGGAGTACTGCATCTAGTTCTGGAGTCCCTGTTACAAGAAAGATATAGGTGTGCTGGAATGCATCCAAAGAAGGGCCATGAGGATGATCAGAGGGCTGGAGCTCCCCTCCTTTGGAGACAGAGTTGGGGCTGTTCAGTCTGAAGAGAAGGCTCTTAGGAGTCTAAGGAGACCTTACTATGGCCTTCCAGTATAAGAAGGGGGCCTACAAGAAAGATGGGGAGGGACTTTATAGGGTGTCAAGTAGTGATAGAACTAGGGGGGATGGAGCAAAAATAGAAATGGGTAGATTCAGATTGGATGTTAGGAAGAAATTCTTCACCATGAGGGTGGAGAGACACTGGAACAGGCTGCCCAGGGAGGTGGTAGAAGCCCCATCCCTGGAGGTTTTTAAGGCTAGACTGGACGTGGCTCTGAGCAAGCTGACCTAGTGTGAGGTGTCCCTGTCCATGGCAGGGGGATTGGAACTAGATGATCCTTGAGGGCCTTTCCAACCCTAACAATTCTATGATTCTATGACAGTGGCAGCTGTATTCTTTGAATTTCATTACAATGAATGCAAAAACTTGATTCAAACTTCTACCAAAATTTTAAACCCTATGGAATCACTTTACAGCACTTCAAATGGTGATTTATTGCAAGGAAATAGAATATCTGAAGTTACCTGTTCTTTAGCCAAATAATCTGCCAGGGTATTTAGGAGCTTGTAGTATACTTCAAACCATGGAAGGTAACTAAAACAGGAGGAGGAAAAGCAATTCAATAAAATATCAATGTATTTTTTCCAGTGCTTACAAAATACTACTATGATTAACCTGACTTGCACATTTTTCTAATCTTTTCACATATAAATACAATGTAAATAAAACCTTTCCCTATCACTGATACTAGAAAGCTACATTTCTTTACACTGGGACAACTGCTTGAAGTTCCAACAACTGCCGAGTTAAACAGAATCCAAGATAAGACATAACTGAAGAACATGAGGAAAGAAACTCAGTTGCACACAGTTGCATCAGTTCCATTTTTCTGTCACTTGTTTACAGAACAATTACCTTTCACAGTGAGTGTATGCTACAGAACCAATCACTTTAAGCCTATGATGCAGATGTAGCAAATTTGCACTAAATAAGTAGCACCCGAATAAATTACTCCTTATTTACAAATTACACATCTTCTGCTATCTAATTTTATCAGAAAGAACATTACTAAAATAGTAGTAGTATGATAAATAGCAGTTGTTTAAAATTAGAAGGGAGGCTAGGAAAAGAAAAAAAGCCTGAAATATTTTTACTATATTACATATCCATATGCAACTATACTACATACTTTGTTACTTAGTGCAGTGTAAATTCACAGACATACTTTCCATACATTTCTTAAAAGCTTTGGTGTGTGCTCTGGATATACCTTAAAAGTTCAAATTTATGTTTCAGGCAACATGCTAACAGCAAGTAAAAAAGCCCAGTATGCATAACATAATTGTTCTCCCTGATAGGGAAAGGAGATCTCTTATGAAAAACAGTGGCTGGTAGGGAAACTCTGTCTACCTTTGTGCAGTGAGCCCAGGAAAGGGTTATGTTTGCTTCGCAGTACCTCTATTCTCAGTACACAGCTGGCAAGGCTTTAGAAACAGATCCCAATTCTTAGGGCAAAGGAAGAGGAACAGTAAAAATGTGAACAGAGCTACATTTATGCATTTTCTAGTAATATTGTTATCCTTATAAACGTTTAACTGCTGGTTCTTAAAAGACAAACCACAGACAACCACCATGAATTTACTCTTGCCAAGCCACAGAGGTAATGACTGCTTCTAGAGCCACTGCATTAATGTCTTTATCACACTTTACCATACACTGTACTGGCAATTAATCAAAGCTACCTCAACCTCTTAATGCTTACAGACATTTTCAATGCTTGTTAGTTAAGGAGTGACATCATTGCATCTGCTTTTCAATATATTCTTAAATTATCATAAAATTTACTTCATTGCACCTGTGTAATGTTACATGCTGCTTACAGGCGTGAACACTGCACACCCTTGTTTAACACCCATTGTAACAGCACCTAAAGCATCTAATCTTTTGAGTTTTCTTCCACCTAGGACTCCTGCTCTAGTCTCTTCTGAAATCATGCTAATCTGGTTTTACATGTTGCTGAAATGAAGCATAGGTGGGCAAACAAATTGTTCACCACCATGTTCAGAGTACTTGTAAACGTCAGAGCTGCTAAACAGTTTTTTACCAGCCTAGACTTACAGCAGGGACAGGAAAGCTGTTCTAGTGTTTTGTCCAAGCCAAGGTACAAGGTATAAATTGCAAAGTATTTTTATAACACTGGACACAGAAATGGGTTAGATTATATTAAAGATTTCCAGTCTTTTGTCATCACCTCTGCACTAATAGTGTACAGCATAGTTTGCTGCAGAATATTCTAAAATCTTATGGGATCATTCATTATTCAAACTAAACATTTATGAACAGCATGGTACAAAAATAGATGTTCCTACTTCAATAAATATTAACCATATTTCTTTCTTGCATCTAGCATCTCAACTCACCTCTCACTGTGATAAGAAAAATTAAATGCATTTTTTACAAGTCTATACACAAAAAGGTCAAATTCATTATTATTTTAAATTAATGAACCTTAGCATAAAGCCAAGGGAGATTTTTCTTTCATATGGCAAGGCATACTGACCAGACTACTCAGACAAGAATTTCTTCCCTTAGCACAATCAGGGCAATGATACACTTCCATGTCTTCATGTAACAAAATCACAAATTAAAAACACTGTAAAAACAGATTGTTTCAACATAGCTTTTAAATGTCACTTTCCTATCTGAGCTGAAAGACTGGAAAAAGAATTGCTTTAAGCCTTATAACCACAGACATGAGGTTAATATCATTTCAACATACCCCTTGAACCCAAAAAGTTAAGGACATAACAAGTACTCTAGATTACATGATATGAAACCAAATGCCCCCAAGACCTGTTCTCTATTTCTTTTCCACATATTCCTCATTCTTCAAAAGCACAGTTTAATTGAAAGTTTTTGTCAAAATTCTCAATTACATTGTTTTTCCTGCAATAAAATACTACAATAATGTTTTGGAAAGCAAAAATGGTCTCTTAACATCTTTATTTTACTTGCTACTTGTTATTAATTTAGTACAATAATGAATTGTTACATTTGTTGTTTTCATAAACAATGAAGAGTGCATTTGTATGTGTGCATAAACACCGGCTGTGTTTGTTCAAAAACACAGCTCTAAGGTAGTATCTCAGATTCTCAATTCAAAGAGCAAGTATCACTTCTTTTTACTTTGTAACAGCCTCATGACTGTCAAGCAATATTTTTGCCCTCTTCCATCAGAGGTTGACTATGCAAGCACATGTGTTAATAATGCTATTAATTTATTTGGACTACTCCTATAAATAGATTTATTCCTAGATGAACAGTCTCATGATACAAGCTTTACATCTTTATCCAGTACATCACATTGGGAAAAGCACCGTACGCGCCTTCTGTGTGCAATAGCTAAAAATTAAGCAATAGAATCTGTTTAGATTCTCCTATCAATGTCATGTAAAATTATTTAATCTTTGTTTAGCATAGGAGAAGTGGTCTATTTCAGAACAGTCATCTGGCATACAAATGCCCATCAACATCTGTTAGGTTGGATAACCATTTTTTTTTTTCAAGTCAGTACAGAAATGCAGTGTCTGCAAAAAATAGTTTTGAAAAGGCTGAATTTCATAGAGGAGACCTGCAACATTCTACTCCTAACTCAAAACTGTCACACTAATAACTCCTTTAGCAACAGATAAAATCAAAAGTCCATTACAACAAAGACCTCACCATCATATTTGTATTCATAAGATTATTTACAAACAGCACATTTCATAATTAATTTGCTGTCTTACAAAAACATCAAATGGTTTCAACAGATATCCTTCACAGTAGATGAAACAGAGCTTTAATTTTTATATTTTTAATTTTAAAAGTATTAATGTATTTAAAAGCCTAAGCTGCAAATAAAAATAATTTAGATCCTTAAACTACAAAGCCATTATTGGCTTCTTGTTTATTTTTCTTTAATTCTACATATTGGGCTTGCATTCCTCGTTACAATCAAAAACTGCTTGAGAAGCAAACATACAAGGCAAGCACACAGCAACTTCCAACAACATCCAACAGTTTAACTAAAGTTGCCCACAATAAACATCAAAACTTTTGCAATATTGTTGAATAGCAAAGTATTCCCTGGCTGAGCATACAGTTGCCTCTATTTAAAAGTACAGCCACTGCCTGCCACGAAAGCAAGAGCCCAAGATATTTCATGGTTAATTAGAAACGTACTTAGCAATTTCTTTTAATCCAAATGAGCCACAAGGCAGGAGCTCAGACTTTTATTCAAAGTTACACATAACTCTTGTTGCCATAAGTAGACTTCCACCTCACTGGTGCTTCTACTATAGCTCTGATAAAACTTTTACATCCACAAGTCAAAGGTTAAATAAAGGAGAGGAAATGTTTTCTGTCAAATAGTCAGGTAACCACTAACAGTCCTGAACTATCAGCAGGAATCTAACTTCTAGTAATCAAATAAAACTAAGGAAACCGCCTTTCCGTAGCTAAATGTCTAATGTCTAGGGGCTACTTTTCTGTCTGGAAAATTGACACAAAATGTGTAAAATTGAAACATTCTGCTTCCAAGGGATTTGCCTAAAGGAAGAGCAAAAAAGCTTCAAGCGTGGTCTGAACTGAAGAACTACAAAGGCTTACCACATAAACCCGTCTTCCTTATTAGGCCATTTCATTTGGAAATGTAGGTGACAATTTTACAGTCATAAAATTAATGAAATCTAAGACTGAGAATTTTAATGATGCATTTTGCATTCCTCTGGATTCATAAGGTCAACTTCAGAGTCCATCAGCAGTTTCAAGATTTTTAACAAACCAAATTTCAGTCAAACAATTTCATGTACACCCAGAAAGTATTATTCGTACTGCAAACAGCAGTGAAGTTTAGAAACATACCCAGGAGAACTGTCTCTTTCTATTACTCAAAAGCAAACACTGAAGTTGCTACTGTGTCACTTCAAATCTCAACCAGCAAAACTATAATATTGGTATACTACTTAAATTAAAACATAAAAAACAGAAGAAAAGATTCAGTATATGAACACAATAAGGTATATTACAGTGTTCCTATTGTGGTGCCCTTTATCCTTATAGGGCTGCATTAGCACAATAGTTTGTGGAGAGGGCGAAGGCGACACAGCAGGATTCACACCAAGAGCTTCACAAAGCAGCCAGGCAGTTTAAAGAAAGCCAAACAAACAAAACAAAATAAATCTTGCAAAGGAATCATATCAAACTTCCAGAGAATAACCTGAGAATTAATTTCTCATTTTACTATGATTCTGCAGCTAGTTGCATTTTGAATTTGGCAAGTGCAGTCAAGGTCTGTACACACATTTTAGACAAAACTGCATCACAATTGAGTTCTTCAAGCAAAAATGCCTCAGATAGCTACCTTGGAGGATTTTTTAGTCCATTGTATAAATATTCAGAGGACTTAAAATAATCTAGTTTGGGAGAAAATTCTGCTTTCTTAATACATATACATATGTACGTAAAACAAAAAAGCCATAAAATGTACAGAATACATTCATAGGCACAAGTATATTTGCTTTTTCAAACTATCCAATTTAATGAAGAACCATGTGGCTGCAAATGTAGAGATTATTCCCTTTCAGATGAAGAATGAATTATAGGGAGAAGTCTGATAAAACGTAAGATTTTCATCTTACAAGCAGCTTTAGGTTGTTGGTGCAAAACCTGAGGACAGGCAGCCTTTTCTTCCGTTTTCAGTTAAGACTCACATTCAGCAGTTCAAATTCTCTCTTTAGCAGCCCTAGCCTAGTGCAGATCAGCACACGGCCTGAGACCATTCACAAAAGATATTCACAAGAGAGAAGTTGTGCTCAGTTCCCCACTCACCAGCCTCCTCAGATTCCTACAGTATCTCCTTATCTTTTTAGCTGGCTTGTTACTGCTCCTCTTTTCAGAGATTCTTCTTTATATTTTAGCTACAGCCATTTAATTCAGTTAATTTTTCTGTATTTGACTCTCTACTCATCTTTATTAAACCCCAGTCAGCAATCACCATAGGTTCCTCTTTGAGGCAACGCACTTCCATGCACAGCACATGAACATGGCATTTATGTATGCCTGCATGTTTGTGCTCATAGAAAAGTCTATGACTATTGTGTACATAGCTGTGACAGACAAGTAGCTTGAAGTGCTCATACCTCAGAGCCATCATGTGTATATACATGCAGTGATGATAAATGTATGTGATTTTGATGTATGGAAGAGAGCAAGAGTGAATAGGCAGACATACTTTGGATAAAAAGAGGGCATGCACTTGGGAAGATTTATTTGATTTTGGTTAATTTGAGATCAACAAACATGTACAAGGGAGAGCCAGGTAAATGTCAAAAGAAACCTGCTAGGGGGTCTTCCTTCACTTGGTCACTCCTAGTGAATCTTGGACTCAGAGCAGAAACCAGAGTGGATACTAAAACACATCAGATGGAAACACTGATGCACTCTTTCTGTCCAAGAACAAATACACAAACTAGAGAGAAACAGATTACACAGCTAGAATTCCAGTGCCATGAAGCTAGTGCTGCTAGGTACTCAGCTATGCCTTGTAAATCTGAAATTGTCACAATAAATGCCATAAAGGCAATGCTTTGATTATGGTCTGCTGAAAAATTATAGCTTGCCACTTTTCATTTTCCTAGTTATTTTTACCAGGTAACAGACCATTGGCTAACCTTTAGCTGATAGATGTCTGTAGGGAAATGTTAGAAGAAATACTTCAGTTTACACCAGCTGAGAATTTGTGTTCTCTGCTTTGCAGCACTCCATGTGCATACTTGAGTGTGCACAACTGATTAAACATTTGTTATCAAAGCATTAGAAGCCAGTCAGACAATGCTAGGAGCACTCCTTAACAATCTTGTTTCCAGCTTGATGGGGCAAGAAAAGGTTAATTCAGACAAAAGACATTCTTACTCTGGGCCTTAACAAGATAAATCAACAAAAGGTATCACAGGGCTAAGTATTACACACTCCTAAATCCTACAAATTAAGCCTTTGGGAGATATTATTAAAGAAGTATTGTTGGGATCATTAAAAGTAAATTAATTTCCAAAATATTTTCCTTTTGCTGTTTTTTTTTGCTATTTTCATCAGATAACTAATTTATTAATTTTTCCCCAATATTTAGAGCAAAGACTTATTTTTTCAATTACATGGCCAAAAATGTACTGGCTCTCGACATTAGTTCAGAATGTTTAAAAGTTGACAAAAGTCTTGATGTGATACTTTCAACAATTTTAAGCACTGCTCTGCAAGTTTCTATGTTGTCTGGTCTTTTTTTCCTCTCCACATGTTTTTACTGTTACTCTTTCACAAATCTGTGTGGTGTTTGTCTCCCTAACTCATGTGATCCATACTAATGAGGAGAGGCTGAGAGCCCTGGGGCTTTTTAGTCTGGAGAAGACAGAGAGGATTTAATAAATGTTTATAAATATCTGAGGGCTAAGTGTCAAGAGGCTCTGCTCACTTGCACCCTGGGATAGGACAAGGGGCAATCGATATCAACTACAGCACAGGAGCTTCCACCTCAACATGAGGAGGAACTTCTTCACTGTGAGGGTCACAGAGTACTGGAACAGGCTCCCCAGAGAGGTTGTTGAGTCTCCTCTGGAGACTTTCAAGACCCATCTGGATATGTTCCTGTGCAACCTGTGCCAGATTCTATGGTCCTGCTCTTGCAGGGGGGTTGGACTTGCTCTCCAGAGATCCCTTCCAACCCCTAACACTCTGTGATTCTGAACTGGTACCTTCCATGACTGCCTGATTTCTATGTTGTCCAAAATCTGATAATCTGCTTTTCTCCATAAAATTCCTAGCTTACTCTCCAAAATTCTCCAGCTGGCTCCTCTGCTGCCAATGGGTTTTACAGCACATGCCTCTACAGGCCTTACAGGCTGCTAGGCGCTTAACTGAAGTTCAAATCTGCCTTTTAATTAAAGCATTCTGCTGTTTAATTAATTTACTTAAAAGGGGTTTTAGGACAGCTAAATAATTATTTTCTTTTCAGTACCAAAACAATTATCTTATGGGAAAAGAAAGAAAAAGCCGAGAGGAAATGAAGTATTTCACTGGGGTCAATTTCATGTTAAATTAAACAGAATTATTTAGCCTCACATAAGAAAGCCATCACGTGGGGCTTGGGATCACTTTTCACATGAAGCCTATGTTAACACTGTCACAGAGAAATGATGCCCTGACAGAGAAGTAAAACATCAGCAGAGAGTTTGGAAAACATATTTTCTAACTTGTATTTTTCCCATACCCACTCCTCGATGCAATTTTTCTTTACACCAACTCACCTTAGAATACAGAGGCAGACCTTGCCTCCTGATGTCAAACGGCAAAATCCAAACCTTTGCTTACTTTCAATGTCAGTGAGCACGAAGGTAAAATGCTGTCCTACTTGGTTTTGGGACACCCTGAAAAATCAGACAGAGAGTGTAAGACTACTAAATTACATAAAATGTGAGCATTTAAATCAGTGGTATCAAGCATTTTTATGCCCCAGCTCTCAACCCAACATCCAGGCTGCCTCTTGCATCTCACTCCTTCCCCATGGTATGGAAGAGTCCGAGTCCTTCCTTCAGCTGCAGCCCTGGCACCACACCCTGGCCAACACAATCTATGGAATCCAGCTCCAGGTCTGGATGGACAGGGCATTTCATTAAGGTCTTTCCTAAGTAAGGCCTAAGTAGAGACAGTACAGGCCTGCCACCCAGCCTGTTTGCTTTGAGCGCACCTCAACAGTGAAAAATGGTAACTAAAATAAAGGTTTAAAATTCTACAAATAGTTTATTAAGTGTCATAATACAGGTCTGGCTTAAGACAGACATGAGAAAACTAGTTTCACACACACCCCGCAGAATAGCTTCACTGGTTAAACCCATAGCCTCCCCTTGCACCCACACACATCCTCCTCCCTTTTTTGCAGTACACATTGCCCAACAAAAAACACACTGCTAAATTCATTTTCAGTGCAAACTCATTTAGCTCTGGAAATGCAAAAGCCAAAAAATAATCAAAAACTAGTAGCACAAGAGCTAAAATAATATCTTCAGGACCGTATCAAACTATGATCCACTTGAGACAAAGTTTACACAAACTTTCCCTGTCTGATGTTCCAGCTCCTCTTACCCCCAAACTCTTCAACAGCATTCACCCAGCAGCACAGGCTATGTGTCTGGTTCCCAGTTTCTACCTCCCCTTCTCAGTGTAACCTCTGACGACCAATATACATTCCAAGGTCCCAGTCTCAACATCCATTCCTGAACCACCACTGTCTGCTTGGCTGTATGAATCTGTCCCAGTTTCTTTTCAAGAATAAATGACATGTTCTTTATCTCCTTTACACTCTCAAACCAGGCATTTTTCTCTGCTGTCCAATTTGTCAGCTTCAGATAGCTGAAGGCATGGGGCAGACCCAACTTCCAATGTGGCCAAACTTCATAGAAATTGTGAAATGCACTCAATGTAAGTATTCTAGAACACTAACAAACTGTATCTGAAGTTTATTCACACAAATACATATGTACTTTCCCAAAGTCTCCCAAAGAAAACCAGCTTTAGATAGACTTGGTATTGTCAGCCAGGAGTGTGTGGCACAGAATGAATCATAGAATGGTTTGGGTTGGAAGTGACCTTTATAGATATAACTAAAACCAAATGAGAACAAAGTTGTGATAAGGAGTGCACGGAGATTCGCAAGCATAAAATGCAGCAGTTCTGCCTGTAATTCTACTGTCCATTGCTCTTCTCCCATTCATTCTTACATGATCTGTAGCACAACACCTAGACACCTGCTCATAAGCACTATGACTAACACGTGTCATGTGTGGTTCCATCTTCAGGTTACAAACTGGAAAGAAATTCCTGGAGATGCTGAGAATCATCACAAATCTCAGAGTCTTCTAATCTAAGGGTATCATTTTATTTTATTTATCCCTCACAATGCAGATTGGGGTTTTATTTGGTTGGGTTATTTTTCTTAAATCTCCACCAAAATAAAAAAACACAAATTTTCCCCTGGGAAAGAAGAAAGTAGCAGGTGGTTAAAGTGTGAGAGAAGTTACATGGGACACATGTATATTACACTGCATGACAAAAGCTTAGTTAAGTGATACCACTATCCAGGCTGTAGTTTCCCACTCATTTTAATTTGGTCTAGTTCCTCATGAACATATAATGACTAGGCTGAAACAAAAGCCTGTACAGAGCACATGCAACATTACAAGACATATTTAGTCCAATATAATCACTAGGAACCCATGATAATTAATGGATTTTTTAATTTCTTTTAGTTCAGTAATTAAATCATTCAAACAAGCATATTCCTCACTTGCTTGAACAGACTGGAACCAACTAGTATGTTCTTTAAAGACAGTCAGTACTCAATGGCCTTCATTTGATCTTTACTTTTCAAGTTCCACATAGCTAAGCATGCTGCCTGGATATTGTGCCTGATACAATAGAAAGCCATCAATAACAAGGAGTTATTACTTCCCTGCCAATGATGCAATTTTATGTCTCACGTCTCTGCGTTTTCCTCTTTATTCCTGAAAGCAGACCAGCACTGAACCCTGCAGCATGGTTCTAGCACCAATGCACACACCTTGGCCAGGGACTTAGGCAGTAATTCAGCAGCAGCTGGTAGCAAGTAGCACTGGTAACACACCATGCAGTAACTTCAGCTGCCTCCTGCTCCCAGCCCCTCTCTGCTCTGCTGCAGCCCACCACCGGTCTTGGAGCTTTAGCATTGTTATGCTGGGGCTTCTATGCACCATTTTAACCCAAAGAGATCACTAATTATTTACAAAAAGAAACTGTTGATAGGTGTCCATCTACACAGGCATTGCTTTTAATGTACTGTGTACATGTCAGAAAACTACCTTATTACTGCTTGAAAAATAATTCTTTAGCCCAAAAAACTCATTTCAGTAAGGATCTCTTGCTGTTAGTTATTTGCCTCCTCCCTTTGCAAAACCTGAAGATGGCATTGCAACTAAAGCATACATAAAAGCAACAGTACACAAGACCACTCTAAACACTAGATTTGAATTCTGATATTCTCTATTAAAAATAGTCTTGCCCGATTATGGCAGTACAGCAGGAGGCAATTCCAATGCCATCTTACCAGTTCCAACTCAGCATCTTCCCTTTGCTTTTTCAAGAGAGATAACTCCATGTTCCAACAGACCGTGTAAACGTGGCCCAGCTTGAACACTGCTTCCCACAGAGCTTAGCAGGAGATGCAAGCAGCATGTTTCAGTTTTTAGAGAAGTGAGAAAAACTCCAAGGCTAAAACTGAATCTCCACAAAGAACCCAAGAGTTTGCATTTGGTCCCATGTGCTCCAGAGCAACAGCTAACAGAAGCCAGAGGCTGTGCATCTGGACCACATTTTTTGACCAGAGTTTAAAATACTGAATTAATTCTGAGTTTCTAATTTGAGAGCTCCACTTAATGATCTGGGGGCAGTAAGAATGCCTGATTTTTCACTCCTCTTCAGCAGAGTCAAAACTGACCATATGTAAGCCTCACAGGAACAGACATATGATGACTGGGGATTTCTGTAGATCAATCGATAGCCACAATACATAAAACAGACACAGAAAACATTTTAGAAGCGCTACCACTATAATTTATCCATATCCATGTATCATGTACCATCATATGAACAAATGTTGGCTAAGTGACTTGGGGTTTGTGCCTCTCTGGTTTACTATGGCTTCTTTAAAAGTCATGTCTCACCTTTCTGGCACTGCTACTGAAGCACAGCAATGATGTGTCTCAGGGTCTTCCTTCACATGAACAGCCACACAAGTAAAATGCACTTATTACACAGCATAATTCCCTAAATAGGATGTTATTTAGACTTTCTAATGAAGCACAGGATCAACTAACCAAGCTTCAAAACCTTTCTGCAATATACTGGTGTAGTCAACTATTTGAAAAGAACATGATCTACTGACTTGTACAGGCAGAGCAGTCACAAATCGTTTCCAACTGTCACTGGCCTTCTCCTCACTCATTCCTCTGCCTTGCCTTTGACTTACTTTTGACTCCTGCCCCACAAGCTTACTTTTAATCTTAGTTTAACAATAATAAATCACTAATAGTAAAGAATGTGTGTAAATACCTATTAACCCTGCAGACTACAATGGGCTCTTTCAAGGTTATTACAGGTCATTATAGGAATAAAAGTACTTTTTTAAAATGTTCTAAGTACATACCTACACAATGCAGAAAAGGCTCTTTAGTACCCATGGAGTACATAAAGAGTCATTTTAAAGACTCTTTTTTACACTATAGCTGTTATTCAAGCCTCATTTTAAGGCTTTCTTGAAAGAGCTGATTAAGGCAGGAATTAAATCTCTTCTTGGAATGAAAACCAGCACGTCTAATCATTACATTTATCCTTCATTCTCAAATAACAATTGCTCTTCTTCCAAACCAATCTTGTTTGGGACACAGAAGATGCCTACAATTATTTTTCCTTCAAATTTTAGAAACTTTTAAAGGATTTTGAAATCCAGAGAGTTCATTTTGTCAGTGAGTTTCAAAAAGTGAAGACTTTAATGCAAAGAAATACATATTTTTATGACTTATTTTTCAAAAGCAAACAAAATTACTGGTATCGTTAATTATAAAGTGTCACATACACACACTTGACCACTGTAATTAAAGTACAAAGCTCTGATTAAAGCTTTGGCAGCTACTATCTACACCTGAAAATTCCAAATGTATTTCATCTCTCTTTCTGCAAAATGAACCCACTCCAGTCATTCACCTTTCTTCTCCTCATATCATGGAATAGATGAGAAACCATTTCAAGCAGTAATTTGAACTACAGATATAAACATAGTGGTTTCTGCTGATGGAAAGACTGGGGAGACACCAGCTCTAGGTTGGGCTGTCTCTTTCAGCTCATCACTATCCCCAAATCTAAGCTTCAGGGACTATATTCTCCACTTTCAAGACCACTCCATGATCCCCAAGTCCACAACTGAAGCTCTTTCTGTGGAAGGCTCCTCTGCTCCAATTTAATCTTACAAGCTCTGCTTTCCAGAAAGAAACAGAACAGAAAGAAAACTGCAGAAGGCACGAAAATGTACAAAGATATCACCAAGTAAGAAACTTTCCACAAACAAAAAGTGTAGTTGGCTCATAATTGGGGCTACACTTTCAAAACAACAGAAGCATTAAAAGGAACCATAGCTAGCTAGTAAAGAGTCTCACTGAGTGTACTTCAGTCACTACACAAATTTGCTCTCTCCAAGGGCCCTGGCCATCATACCCAGATGAGGTTCTAGCAGAGCACATCACAGCTCAGTGTGCCCCAGGTTCCTCTCATATAGGTCCACTTCTGCACTCATGTGAAAACCAAATAATCCATGTTTGAAACCCATGGTTACACTCTTCCACAGTCCATGCTGCACCCTGTCCTTACACAGACTTCTCTCTTACAATGAGATATAGGATGGAAAGAAGTCAATTGTTTTGAGTTCCCAATTCATCTCACAAACTGACCAGAATGACAGAAGTGTAAAGGAAATGTTATAGTTTATTTTTACCTGTAAAGCTTGAAATACATTCTCGAGGATTTACTTTTCATTCTCAGCTGCTTACTTCAAAGGCAAATATCTTTCTGCAAGATATAACTGCCTTTCACAAGATCTAAAAATCCATTGTTTTGCACTTGTCCTGCTCATAGCTGTGTTTCTGCACACAGATTTTTGCCAGAAATAGCAGGGAGAGTGAAAGTGATGTCATTCCTGCCATCATTACCCATTGACCCCAATAGATTACAGGTTAAATAATATGCACAGTAATCCCCATACTTGAGCAATATTCTACTCCTAATGAGAAATCTTCTCCAGCAGCAGCAGAAGCAGCACTACTTCTTAGACTCCAAAATAAAACGCTTCTCTGCGATCAGGTGAGCACCACAGGGGAAATTAATGAGGTGCTTATCAGTGTCTCCATGCTGATCCTACAGGCAGTTTCCAAAGTGTCTCAGATAAAAAGCTATGCGTTCTATGCACTCAGCAGAAGAAATGCACCCTGAAATGGAAAAGACAGGAATGGAAGGAGAGAGAGGGAGTATTTATGGAGGAAATAAATGAGAGAGATTCAAAGCAAAGATAAAATTCAGGGGTCAAGCAGTGATGTTGGACAAGTTAGGACTGAATCTGAAATAGGCCGAAGGAAACAGGAAGAAGAGCAAAAGCTGCATGCTCATTAGTCACTATTCAGCTAAACAACTGATGGATGTAGAGATCGAGGTGTGGGCTCTCTGCAAATTTACACCTGAGTTTCAGGTTGAGAGTGAAGATACAGAAGACCACTGGAAAAGGAATATAAGAAAACTGTGCAGAATTTGCATAAAAGATTCAAGGAACAAGACAGAGGACAAACTGCTCTTTCTGACATACTAAAGTACTTTAGCAAACATTAAAAGGTAATTAAAGATTTTGTGTTCTCGAATATTAAATCCTTGTTATTCTGTATGAAAAGAAACAGAGAAGGAACTTTTTAGCAGAGAAGAGGGAACATATTTGTAAATACATACGAGCAAACTGTTAGAATGTTATACAATTGTGCTATTTATTAAGCTTAAAAATAATTTAGTCACAGAAAAAAGAAAAAAAAAAAAAAGGAAGACAGCTTCTTGGAGCAAATGCTCAGGAACTTGCATGAATTTCTTCAGTCTTCCAAAATAAAATGCAAGCCATAACCAGCAGTAATGAAATTATGTGTTTGCTTCCAATAAAAAAATTATATATAAAACTCCAAGTCATGGTCAAAACATTACACCATTGTGCCTATTTTGGTTTGACTTTAAGTTAAACTTAACGGGAGTCACCGCTACATTTTTAATCACCGCTCACAGTACATACTTCAGATAACTAGAACAAGTGGTGTACAGTTCTCTATAACATCTGCATAAAAGATGAAGTACGTATGTCTGGTGAGATGATGTAAGCAGCATCAAATAGTGAGAATTAAATCTGGATCTCTGTCTACAACCACAGTAACATAGTAAATAAAATCAAATGCATGTTCTTATTTCATTGCTCTTTCCATTCATTCACTAATTAAAGGCAAGTTGGAAGAAAACAGATGACAACGATCTTACCACTGTGCTTTAACTTCTCATTTCTATAACTTGAAGAATATAGACTTCCTACCTTAATGAGCTTTATTTAGCTAGTTAACAGATAAGACACTCCATTCCCTCCAGCTTTACTGTACAGTAGGAACCCAGAAGTCATCTACGGAACAAAGTCACATTTTCTGTCCTAGGTATCTTGATCAGCAGCATCAGTGGAAGTTGTCTCCTTCCACACTGGTAATTTCTAGGTCTTACTAATATAAGATATTGCTTGCAGTGCTTTGCACACATATGGAGCACATAGTACAGGTGTGCTCTCTATACTACAATATGCACTATCAATAAAACAGTTACTTTGCGTTTCACTTCAGTCTAAGCTTTCTGTACAGAAATTATCATCCAAACTGCCTCTGAAATACTTGAGAGTATTAAGTCTATCAAGATCTTTTATTACAGGAAAATAAAAAAATATATAGATATATATTCAACCAGACAAGTAAAAAGCACATGTATGGCTAGACAAAAAAAACAAAAATGCTTGTCACATCTTCAATGTCCATTCAAAAAAGTCACATGCAAAGGAGCTACAGCAGTGTTTTTCTCAGTCCTTTTCTTTATCAGTCCAAATTTCAAACCAAAAACAACAAACCAACAAAAACTGGGAAAGTGGAAAACATGGGTATTGTGTTTAAAAAGTGGTAATGTACATCTACACCACAGAAAAGGCTTAAACTGAGTAGTAAATGGTAAATATACCACATCGCCAGCAAGTTGGTCACACAACTTGCCAGTAGACAGTCGCCTGCCTTCCTGAAAGAGCTTCCACTCTTTCTGTCCATTACCCCACAACAGCTATGCCTCTCTTCTTTTATATGCTCATGATCCCACACTACCCTTCATTCTCCCACAAATCCCCTAAAACTCACCTCCCAGCTACACCAAGAAGCTGTGAAGGTGCTGGTTGATTTTAAGGATACCACAGCACTACTGTCCTTAGCAGTCAGCAGGCCAGAGCAAACATATCACTTTTGTTCCCTTTGTCACTTCAGCTTCCAAAACCCTCTGCTCTATCCAACTATCCAACTGCCAATTTGTATGAAACTGTAGAAACTGTGCACCTTTGAGGGCACTACTTTACAGCTGAGTATAAGGCCAGGAGTCAAAAAGCATGTCTAGGCAGGAGGTGTTAACAGATAAACAAGAAACATCCCAGAACTTTTTTTTTTTCTTTTTATTTTTCTCTCCTTTGAATACTCAGCTAAAACACATGCCTAAATATGCTATAAATTCAGGGAATCAAATAGTTTATTGATTAAGCTTATCTCATACAAGCAACTGCCTTCTAAATGGTTCAACTGAAACAGTTAATGAAAGAGAAGTTATTTGAAAATAATTGTTTGCTGCCACCGATTATCTTCTTGCCACTGGATGGCAGCAACAGAACCTCACCCTTTTCTGTTATCCTCAAATTTTATTTCCATTTTTCATCTCCATTACCTATTTTAAACAGAATTCAGTACATATCTTAAGCACATTAAAGACTTTAATACTGTAATGCCAACACTGACAACTGTATTAGTTAAGTCATTCAAACATATTAAAGGACAGTGAGCTTAACCAGTTCAAAACCCAAACAACTTAATTAAATTCAACTATAAAAGACTAAATGAAGCTAGTTTACTTCAGAGTAATTGTGTTTACAAAGATCTTTACTTTGCCAGTGTCTTTCTGCAAAGCCTCACTCCTTTCCTCTGCACACCAACTTTTACTCCACTGGTAACTACTTCTCGCATCCAAGAGATGCTTCTCATCTTTTGAGTCTCCATCTCCAATTGACTCCAATGCTGCTCTGAAACCATCAGCCTGCACACTACTTGGGTGTATCTTTCATTAATTATGCAAATCAAGCTTCCAATTCAACCTTTGCTGATTTGGACACTATGACTTTTCCAAACCGAGTGAGTATAATTTATTAAATTTATTACCACCAATCATTTTGACAAGCCTAAATAAGTATTTTAATTAGTAAAAAGGGGTTATATGAACAACTTAAATGACTGACAGTATTAAATGGAAACCACACTATAACTGATACCAGAAAGGTAAGGGCTAATTAATTATAAATAATGGTCTTGATTTATCTCTGAGAAAAATCAATTGCATATTCAGTTAACTCTGTGCAATTAAAGTCTTAATTTCTTTGAACTCAGTGAATGTTTTCAGTACTGTTCTGTGGGTATCCTGATGCACAGTAGCATTTTTTTTATGCAGCTTGCCGTTTGAAGGTAACTATGTTATATCCTTATATTAACACAGATGGTGTTTACAATTATAATGGACAAAATTAGGAGCCAGAATACAGCTCTGTCTTGAAAGAGACATCCTCAAAATTCTGTGAAGGCTGCATTTTGCAGTGATAATTTCCTTCTAGTGATTTCATACTTACTTGAACAACAAAGAACATACTCTTCTCATCTGCAGGTGCAAGTTTAGGGAGTATAGTATGTTTCCCTTTTCTTTAAATCCTTCCTTGCAATTCCACTACATTTAATTTTCTATGAAACATTTCCAAATGACTGATAACTGCATCACATACCTTTCAACGTCAAAAGGAAAGCAGAACTTCGGAACACTGCTCAGCACTTCCTGTAAATACAAGCAAAAGAAATAAAGTTAGGAGTTTTGTAAAAGCCATTGGAAAGCTCACTTCTAAAAAAAAATAAATCTAAAAGCACTCGTAACAAATAGTAAGTTCAAGGAATATATGATTGCAAAAAATACAGCACACGTTCCTGGACTGAAATAATTGATTATTAAAAAGGAATTAAGTTTGTGCTTTGGCAGATTGCAAAGACAATGCCACAGAAGCCCCAGGAGGGAAAGGCCTGGCCTGAAGGGTATTAACACCCTTCACATCCCCGCTGGGATTCCCTTCAACAAGGCCATATGGATTTTACAAGAAGCACCACACCATATGGGTAAGCCACGTCTGCTGCTACTTGTACCACAGACTAGCCACAGGGACTTCTGACAGATCCTGGCTCAAAAATACAAATGTTGTTTCAATTAAAATGCAGGCAGAGAAAAGGGAATGAAGTTGGCAGCAGAATGAATTACAGAGAGGTGTAACAACTCTATACATGTTCCATAGTCAAATGCTGAAAATGATGGAAATCATCTTCTGGTCCAAAGGAGAAATTTATATGATTAACCCTTTGGGTTTCATAACTAAGGTTTGCTATTAATAATGGGAAGGGGGGGAGGAAATCCACCAGGTCTACATTCATACCATAATATAAAAGGATAATGTCACTCCTCCTTGCAGAATTTTATTTAAGAAGCTGTTTAGTGGCAAATAAAATGTGTTAATTCAAATATAAAAATGCCGTCAAGACGATCAACATTTTTCTTTAGGGGAGGGGCGGTAAGTAAATTACCAGATTAGTTAGTAGCAAAATACATTAAACAACGATTTTTAAAGATCCCAGAAAAAAACAGAGTTTATTTCCTTGCTCCCTACTGTGAAAGCAAACCCTCTGTGAAATACTTCAGCTAGGGGAACAGTCAACATCAGCACAGTTGGTCAAAGCCGGGGCATTCCCTTTTAGTAGCAGACCAACAGACATCCTGCTGCACACACAATTTATCTCACAAGGTGTGTGTCATCAGAAAAATGCATATTGAGCGCACACTTCCAGAGCTGCACAAAGGGGTTTAAGAACACAATCTAAGATGTTAGCACTTTCCAGCCCAAATTCTCTGTTTACTGCATCTTGAGCAGTCAACTCCCATTAGGGGAAATCATGTATTTAAATGCCTACACACAACAATGATTATTTACTTCAAACATTTCCCTGGCTCAGTGGATAGTGTAAAACATGAAGAACCCAAGCAAGTTAATCAGCAAGGGATGAACAGTTCAGGAAAACATGCTTCTGAGTACAACATCCATATGATAGTACCAACACTTGAAACGTTTATGACGTGCCCCAGTAAATCATCAATACAAGACAAAATGGAAAGCATCAACTTTTCTAAAATTTCAAAGTTACACAAGAAAGTTTAAGAAATCTTTGGAATTTTGTCAGCACAGGTAAAGCCACATGCTGTGTTTTAGGAAAAGTTATTAACTTCATGATGAGCAATAGCAGTACATACAATATTCTCAAAAAGAAATTGCTCAAGCACCAGCCTGACTGTTGTGAGTGGCCACTGCAGAGGGCTGCGGAGCACAGCACACACAGGGCAGGCAAACTTCGGAATTTCTGTGAGCAGGAAATAAGCATACACAATGCTGGTTGTAGTAATAATGAACTCCAACAAAAGACAGCAAGAACAATTGATACTTTTAACTCAGAAAATTCCTAAACATTTCCAAATAGTCTCTCACCTCCAGCTCATAAAGCTTGCTTATCCCTTTCCAAACAAATAGTATTTTATACTCTACTTAAATTCTCTTTCCAAATCTGCACCTATTCTCACACTTAGAGGAAGTCATTTTCTCCTTGCTACTAAGCAATTTAATTGCTGCCTGGTGAGCTTAGCACTGCCTCAGAACTGGGTATGGAAATGTATTCATTTATGTTCCCCATTGTATTCTCTCAGAATAAATTATCACACAAGAAAAAGAAAAGAAAAGAAAAGAAAACAAAAACCAACCAAAGGTATCAGCTCAATATTTTGACTAAACAACCTGAAAATTATGGGTATGTTTTGCAGCATTTTCCAGACCGAGCTGCAGTACAGCATTTCCCCAGCTCTGCTCCGTGCCCCCCCAGCCAGCACAGGCGCACACGACTTCTGCAGAGCAGCCTCAGCTCGCTTCCCAACTGGCAGGAGCATCCCTCAGGGGACAAGTCTTTAAACCTCCTCACTCTTTAAAATTCAACCAGCCAGCAGGTCTATAGACTGGCGTATAAACAGTATAGACAAAAAAAAAAAATCCTCCCTCAGCTTATGTCAGTGACAAAGCAGCTCAGCAGTTGACTGCTTCTCCCCTGACAGCGTAAGCTGGGCTTACACAGATCAATAGATGGAAGTCCTACCTAGCTTCCAGGGCTCAGTTTTCTCCCTTAATTACAGGTGCTATTCAGATTTTTAAAATGGACGAAAACAAGATGCCCCCAAGATGATCCTAGACAAATTTAAAATGCAAATGACATTCTATACAAACACACTCTCACTATCCCACTATTTGTGTACAATTATGGTTGATATTTTCAATCATCTCTTTATTGAATAAAACTGAGCTTCATCTCCTAATGGGTGACCATTTTCAAGGATCCATAGCTCAGCCAGGACTTCCTCTTGAGTCCACACACACTTAGAAAAATTATAACACACTTATTGTGTCTTATTTTCATAGCTTCACAAGCTTTTAGTATGTGTTTATTTCTGAAGACAAAAGGTCATAAATATCTTCATTAATGGGCACTGTGTCAAAGGAAAGAAATTGTATACAGGGTCAATATGGTAATGATGTTTAAAAGAAAAGCCAGTAAAAGATTGTCTATTTGTTTTCAAACACCAAATAAAATATTTACAGTTGCATACATGATTGAGTTTAATTGCTAAGTTAAAGGATAACTAGCTCATTCCTTCTATCAGCTCCAAGATAAAGAAGAAAACAATAAAATCAATATCATGTGAACTACAGCATGCTGCTTCTCTTGCAAAAAGCTTAAACAAAACCAAAAATGGTATTTAAGAAAATATTTCCTTTATGTCTGTAACACAGCAGCAAAAACTTGCGCTCTCCCAAGCTTATGATCCAGCAGTTAATTAATTCACTTTCATCGACTGTACTACACAGCTCCAGCCTAGCCTGGTTGTGACCACTGGTTCTACATTCAGATGGTTATAGATGTCTAAAAAGTAATAATTGTTTAGCATCCCTTATTTATTTTAATACTCATTCAGCTAATTGCTTTGTAAAGTGATGTAAAAAGTGGTCAAAGATGCTTCTGACTTCATACACACCAGCTTTCCAGAGAAAACCTCCTGATAACTCACAATCTTAAGCGAAATTACTGCTTAATCATCTTGGTAAAACTAAAGACACACATCACATTCCTTACTAACTTGAAAATACAGGATTTTCTAAATTATTATAATTTCCCAGACAACCGATGCAAGCATACAAAACCTTCCTGGCTGTTAGGTATACATAGTAGAGCACAGTGATTTGGGAGGACACTTGTTTCTTTTTCCTCTTCAAGACACAGTGAGATCTCACTACAGCTGGAAGGTGGTACAGGAGCTGCTTCTATCAAAAACTCACACCGTATTTCATATACAAATATATATGTACATATATATATTAGAATCAGTTTGTTAATGTATCTCTATATAGATATGAGTGGATTTTTCACTTTTAACTTACACATTTTAACAGGTTACATCCTCTATGCAGGTGATGCCTGATGAGTTGATGAACTGACAGAAATTTTCAATACTAAATATTAGACTACTGAAGTATTCAAGTATTGAAGCTTAACCTGATTAGTTTCTGAGGCTAGAAGGATTTTAATACTATTCATCCCAGCACTTTTTGTTTTTTATTATAACATATTCTGCAGCTTGTATTTCAGTGGGGAGGAAACAAACCTGTTTTTTTCCATGTGCATCCCTGTGAAAGGATTGAAAATCTTCCCTGGATAGGAACATCTTAAGCTATCCACAATGATGAACCACTTCAAAAACAGCAGTTCAGACACTGGTTTTTAAAGAGTCCTGCTAGCTTTTAACTATTTACATGATCATCTGCAACTTAAGACTGTTCCCCAAGCAAGCAGGCAGGTTCTTTCCCCAGATCCATCATACATAAGGAATTCGTGTGTCTCTGCAGAAGGAAAGGGTATAGCCTGACACATAGTCATATACCCATTCCAGAGACATATGCAGATAGCCAGGCAAGAAATGGCCTAAATAAAGTAGATAGTAACCAAAATCATTCACACAAACCAGCACTCAAAAGTCTGTTGATCTATCCTCATCTCCTTATTTCATTCTGAAGCAGAAATTAGCCAAAAAAATACAAATTACAAGAGCACGAACAAATGGTCATCCACTTGGCTACAAAATGTTTTTGCCATTTTTTTCCTCCACTACCCTTATTTCTTTAGCTGTTATCTTTTTCAGCAAGGATATTTTTCTAGCATTTGTCTTCCTCTTAATTCTCTAACTTATTTTTGTGAAGTCCTTTCCCCCTGCTCATTTTCACTGAAAGGGTGAATTCATTTTGACAGTCCTTCATCTACTTTAATAGTCTCCTGTTTTTACCCTTGCTGACAAAACCACTTGACTATTCTTAGTATTTCACCTAATTGTTCTTCAAAATTCTTTTACTTGTGCTAGCATTTTCTCTTCCTACTAACCTCTCTTTTAATATCTTGAACCACTTGACTGCAGGTCTCTCTCAGTGGTTCTTATCAGTTTTCCCTACTCACATCTCCAACTCCAAGGTCCTCTCCACTATCACTCCAACTTGCTCTCTGCCCTTACCTCAAAGGGGCCTGTATTTCACCATTCCTTATCACAGTTTACAGTCACCCTCTGCCAATCCAAACATACAAACAAGACATCTACTCGAGATCTATGACTGTCCTGAGAGGTATTTCTGAGTCAAACCAGTAACTTCAGCGGGAATGTTTAAATGCTTAAAGTTAAGCACAGATTTAGATTCATTTTTAAATCAAAGCCAGGCAGCTTAGCATCTTGCAGAGTTGAGCCCTTCATGATCATGGCTCAGTGAAGGTGAAATTCTAATGCTGCCACATAAAAGAGCTGATGAAAAGGCAAGCCCTGTCCTTGCCACTGACTTTTCCTTTTCTTCCTCTGAAGCTGTGCACATCCACAGCAGGGACCCATGTGAAGTCAGCAGCAGTGGTTATATTTCAAAGACTTTGCTCTTACCTCTGCTTAAAATCTTATCAGAAAATTGTAGCTGCAAAAAAAAGAAAGGCCCAAATGGTCTGAACAAAAAAAAAATTTGTATCTTAGATTACATTCATTGAAACTCAAAGGTCTAAAGTACAGAGGTCGTTATAAGGCCTCCATAACAGATTTTAACCTCTGTGTGGCTCTCTCGAAAAGGGCATTATTCAATGACTATCTGCCAGTTCTGTAGGGATAAAAAATAATACAATTATCAGTTTCTTTCTGAACACTTAGATCAAAGAATAACACAGAATTTAAAAGCAAATGGTTTAGGGTAGAGATGCAAAACTCTCTTAATAAATAAATAAATAAAATGTACCTTAAGGTTACAGAACTTGAAGAATGAACCACTAAATTCCATGGCTCTTTCTTAATGTTATTTTTGAACCTTTTTTTTTTTTTTTTAAATCAGAAATCTCTAGTTTGAATTATACTAGCTATCATTTCCATACTTTTCAAATAAAACATACAGAGAATTTTGAGGAGTTCAAGGCTAGGGTCGAAAGTGGAAGTGTACAATGATGTGATCCTAAAAAGCTCTCTGCAACACAAGCAACATCCTTCTCCAACCATTCTGAATCATTTGAAACAAAAAAGTTTTCCAGACTTAGCAATGGTTTTCATTTTGTACAGTGGAAAGAAACATAAGCAGTAGCTAACTTCCTGCACTTTCACTTTCGGATATTTCAAAGTTTCCTCCAAGTCCAAAAGCAAAGAATTAAAGAACATTAACGACTGGGACAGTAGCATGACCAGAGTGCAGTATACTTCAACTGGGGGCATACTACAGGTTGCTCTTGCCCTGTACAGCAGAATAAGGCTGGTGTCCCATGCAGTATGCAGAAGACTTCACTGCTTCTAGAGCATCTTTCAAAGGCACCTTACAAGGAGACGAGAACAAAATCCTGCGTACTTCAAAAGGCATTTCACCATCCTGCAAGACTGAACAAAAAGGCTTCCTAAATAACCACACAGAAAGTTTAAAAACAAATCAGAGTTTTATTAAGTTATAAAATGTTTGAGTCTCTATTTGTCTAATTGTTTCTGAATCTTATCAAGTAATCAGCTAGAACTACAGCGTATTTCAGCCACAGCTGTGTCCAGAGTAGCATACAGGGACCAGTATCTTCCAGTATCTGAAGGGGGCCTAAAAGAAAGCTGGGGAGGGAATTTTTAGGATGTCAGGTAGTGATAGGACTAGGGGGGATGGAGCAAAAATAGAAATGGGTAGATTCAGATTGGATGTTAGGAAGAAGTTCTTCACCATGGGGGTGGTGAGACACTGGAATAGGTCCAGGGAGGTAGTAGAAGCCTCATCCCTGGAGATTTTTAAGGCCAGGCTGGATGTAGCACTGAGCAAACTTACCTAGTGTGAGGTATCCCTACCTATGGCAAGGGGGGGTGGAACTAGATGATCCTTGAGGTCCCTTCAAACCCTGACAATTCTATGATTCTATGATGACCAAAAGTTCACTTGAAAATAACAAGCACACAAACAGCAGAACAGTAAAAAGAACATGAAGTTCAGCACAGGTTAATTTTCCTCCTTATAAAACCCTCAAATTTCCTGGAACTCAACACAAAAACATGAAGTTTGACAATGCACTGTACTTCTTCCCTAAGAAAGTTCCCATTAGAATTAGTGTAGATTGAAATGTTACCATCTATCTGTCACTGTAGGGTTCCGCACAGCACCCACAGCGACGAGGGTAGAATTCAAGCAGGGGGGTAGGGAGCGCCCAGGTCAAGCACTCCTGCCCATGGCAGCAAGCCCACAAGACCGACTACTGCCTTCATGCAGCTTGCATTCGGAGCCCTCCTCTGGGTATGGTTCCAGGGGACTGGTTAACCTCTCTCCTCTGGGTGTGGTTGCAAGGCATTGGTTAACCACCTCCTTCTTCTTACTGGCTGACAATACTTATTAAGGTAGCACAGGTGACTCTTATCTCATCTACAGGAGTTGCTTGTTAAGCCACTGCAGGTGGTTCCCATTTCATCTCCTTGCAGTTTCTCATCCTCAGTCATCCAGTCCGGGGGACACAGTCCCCCACATCTATCCTATTACTGGCAAGAGCAACAAACCCAAGATCAACCCACAGAGCCCTAGCATGCTGGTAGTATTTGTAAATAGTTTCCCCTTACATCCGTGACTAATGTCAGAGAGACCATTATTCCCTAGGCAATATCAGACAGCTGGGAAAAACAGGAAATATGCTCTTCCATATCCACTCTTGAGATTACTATGTGGGCTTAATTTTTAAGGTAGTAGAGTATTTATCATCTTTAAGAAAATTCATTACATTTTCTACAAAAACAAGCAAAACAAAAAAAAAGACCAGAGTATGACACACAACTTTCTATCACCATGCAGTATAGAAGTGGTGACTTTTCTTAACATACACTTTCTACCACAGCACCTCTAACAATATCTGGAAACTCAACAGAGAAATTGTCTTAAGCTATAGGAAAGCTAGACATCACTTTCAAAATCCAAATATGTCCGCATCATCCCTCATAGCTAAGAGGGCAGCAATGTTTGTTTCACTCAAGACATCTTAAGATTTACTACTACTTACAACACCAACTTAAGATGAACCTTTGGCAGCAACACTGAGAAATTCCTGCAGACCTTGTTCAGAAGCTGATTCTCCAATTACGAAAAAATAACCACCATAAAATAAAGCACATATTAGAAAATTGGTTCTTATTTGTTCTGCCTCTTAGTGTTTTCCCTCCACTTTGGAATACTCTAATAGCTCAGGACAGACATGAGCCTATTTGCCACATTTCCAACTCTACCTACTCAATACATCCTTTAAAGTCGAGTTTGCAGGCTTAGAAATGTCTGTGAAATGGTATCAAGGAGTACCACAAGTAGAACACAGTTGACAGCCAGGTGGAAAGGCTCCTAATTGCAAGAGTTTCTTCTCATAACAGCATGGAAATAATTTTTTAAAGGAAAATTAATTATACAAGTATACTGCAAATAATAAACAGCTGAACTTGTAAAATATACTGAAAAAGGCATCAAGTTTCAAGCATGACAAACTCTGTTCTTGGTGACACTTGATACATTGCAGACTAATTTCAACTCCAAGCATACTTTATTCCATATCATTTTTCACTCCATGAACGCTAGCATTTCACCAGAGACATCAAACTACACATAGTCCTTATCATAAATGAAGCAAGCAAAACAACAAAAAAGAAAAAACTCCTAACAAATAAACAAAACAAACAAAATAAATACAAACACCCAAACCAAACCCCAACAATAACAATTTTGATGGAGGTAGCCAAGGTAGAAGACACAGGAAACAAGAAAGACAGGTCGACAATAAAAAAGCAGATTGGTTTTGAGTCAGAAAGGAGAAACCAGCTTTATAAATTAGATAATGTTTTCTCTCCACACACAGCACCACATTGTCTTTTCAATATAGGTGATAAGAGGTTGCCAGACTTTGGGATGTACAACCAGTAAATATTTTTGACAACTACAGAAGTCCTTTCAAGTCTTCTCTTAGTGTCACTGGTGAAAAGTTTGAGGTTTTCCCAACAAACAAGTTTTTGCTATCTAACAGCTTAAAAAAAAGAAAAAAAATTAACAAATTCTCCACCTTGTTTGAAATACAACTTTACACTTTCAGACTCCCTTAGTTTTCTATCATTACTCTTTCACTTGAGCATATTTCAAAAGCAGAAGGAAGCAAGTAAGCATCCTGACTATAACAGTCAAATTGGGAACAGCAGCCTGAGTGAAACACATGAAACTTCTGCTTTTCCTGAACTAAATCTTAAGTATAAATAAGAAGTACTGAATTAGTAACCTACAACACAAGTTCTGAAGCAGAAAGCATCTATAAATAGTAGGATGTCATTCCTTGTCAAGAAAGCTCCTGCTTAACAATTGGTCTGCCCAGGAAATACTCAGTACTGATGCACACAGAAAGGTCAGCACCAGCTCTGCAAATCGCTTATATGCAAGAATTGGCCTGGCCAGGCTAAGGAGTGAGTGTCTAAGGACACAGCTAAGGAGTGTCTCTCGCAGCACCACATGATGTTCTTCCAGAATCACAAATTTGCATTGATGTTTCCATAAAATGCCCATACAGCATAGATAACAGTGAAGCCTGACTTTGCTGGCAACTTAAAAGGAGTTAATAAATGAAGTGGAGTATGACTGAATGAACACCTTGGGCACCTCATCAACAGAAAACATCTGTTATAGACAGCGACTTATGCAGACAAAGATGAGACAGTCCAAGAGCTAAACCCTTGGGCTTGTCCATCTCTACACAGGCATTCTTACGGGGGAGCATGATGGCTTCCATGGCTGTGCCAGTAGAGAGGAAGTCAAAGAACTACATTACATCGCAAAGGGTAATGAAACCAATTATGTGAGGGCTGAGTTTCATAGAATCATATAATGGTTTGGGTTGGAAGGGACCTTAAAGATCATCTAGTTCTACCCACCCTGACATGGGAAGGGATACCTTCTACTAGGCTTTGATTTCATCATACTTGGATTCTGGCATTTGATCCCAGGCCAATTCATAAGGTAAGTAATATGTAAAATAAACTTATGTTATTCACAAAATGTAAACAAATTATTTGAAATGGTACTTCAAATACCTGTAGCAGTAACAGTGAACCAATGTGCCTGAAATGATCTCCCAGTTCTGCAGAACACCATCATTGACAAAAAGCAGAGCAAGAGCCAAGAACCAAACAGAGGGTTCAGGAATACTACATCCAGTATCAAATATAAGAAGTGGCTGAGCTAGTTAGGATATTTCTCAAAGAGCAGCAGTAAGCTTGAGACACAAGAGCAAAGCTGAAAGTACAACAGAAGCAACATATTGAAGACTTAAGTAGATGGAGGGTACTAAGCAAGTAGATCAGAAAGTGTAAGGTAGCACAGAATAAGGAATTAGGTGACATTAGACTGGAATATTCAGAGGGCGGTTGAGGTCAATCAACAACAACATCACACATGACAATCTGGCAGTCTTTCTGGAAGACATTCCAAATGATTGTCATCACTGTTTCAGCCATAAGTTAATTTTTTCTTCTTTGGCTTGGCACATAGCTGAGGGCTGTAGAAGTAAGCCAAACCACCAACAGTTATTTATGATAGGCTGATACAGAACAGGCAAAAGGATGGTCAGATATTAATACTGTGCCTATTTGAGCAAACAGAGAAAATAATATTTCTATAAAATATTGCCCCCCAATATCACAGCTGTATGATTAAAAAAAATGGCTAACATATGCATACAGTCTATTAAAATGCACATAATTTATTTGACTCAAAATGAAAACATATCTAACAAGTAATTCCATTCATCTGGCCCTTTTTCACCCAGCTTTAAGATATACAAATGCATGCCTTTTCACCAGAACACAGCAGCTGGGAATGAAAAGGAAAGCATTCAAATGATCATTTTCACATCATATTCCATCGTCTTTTCACCAGCTTCTCTCCAGTCTTTCTTTGAGTCCCATTCTGTTACAAGAGAGCTCCTTTTAGATCAATTCATATTTCCATAATCCACACTGCTGTTTCTCTCTCCCCTCCCCAGGGTGGACTAACCCCTGCATCCAGAACTATGGCTTACAACTGTCATTAAGACCTATAACAATAACAAGATAACAAAAAAGCTAGTAGAGATGAGGCTAGCCAGTACCATATGCTGATCAAGTTCAACATTTTTAACTTAAAAGCTCTATAAAACAAAACTGCCACAATCCCACAAACAAGCATACTAATGTTGCCACCTGTCTTCAAAATCTCAAAAAACAAAATCCAAGTTTTCAGTATTGGGCTTTTTAAATTAAATAAATAAATAAATGTAATATAATAAAGTCTCAAATATTTATTCTGACTCTGTTGGGATGAATTAGGAAAAAAAGCAATATATGTATATATATATATATAAATTGGGGGAATACCTCTTGAATTTACATTTTGAATGGTGTAAGGGTCTCAATGATCCTGGGTGTTCCCAGAATGTGTAGGTGGGCAGCTATTTCACAAAATATTTATCAGGACTGGACAGATCTTTTCTCTTCACACAATACAGCAACTACAAATAACACCTCTGAATGCTTTTCTGCTGATCATTCATCATCTGTGATTTGCACAGACAGAAAGCATTGCTGCCTTACACACAGTATCCTTCAATAAAAACAGTATGTGGTTCAAACACTGTCAGGAAATCAGAGGAAACTATTTTTACCTCACAATACACAAAGTTGCCACCATCTCAGCTGGGTTGTTTTCCTCAAAGTTACACAGGGATTCAAGACTCAAAATCTCCTTAAACTAGCTGATGTGTAACACTGAGACAAAACCATTTCTGAAATTAGTCATCCCATTAGATTGATTAATCCTTTCTCATACCAACATACCCAAAATACTAATCAAATGTATTAATACACAAGCAAAGTAATTCCAAAACCCTTTTTAAGGTTTACTGATAAAAACACCAAAGGAAACACGTATCTATTTAGCATAAACATTTGAAACATGTATTTAATGCCTCATCAGAATGAAAGAACAAAGCCATCAAATGCAGAAAGCCAGCGAGATGCATCCCCTAACAGCAGGCCTGCAGCCTTGAAAAGAGTGTAAACAGTCTCATACCTCTTGGGTTCCTGATGCTCTGAGGAGAGCACAGAGGAACACGAAATCATCACAACTGGCTTCCACACATTGTTTTGACCCAGACAACAGACTTGAGCTTGCTTCTTGAGATATTTTTATCTTTTTTAATAAAACTTATAAAGCTTTAATTTTTTTAAATTTCATTTATAGAATTACTGCCATAATCCATGCAATTAAGTATTTCATCCTGCAAGACACTGAGCACTTTGACTCCGATCAAGTCTCTGCAGAGAAAGCCGAGAGCAAGAGAAGATAGAATGGAATCTGCAACACAACTAATAGTCTAATGCAAAGTTTCAATTCATAACCCCCATCTTCAGTCAACAACCCCTTGTCATGTTTCATATTACTAATGTGGCTTCTGGTAAGACTACTTCCTGCCATATAAGCTATTTGTATCATCTTTCTGGAGAGATGTTTTTCACCAGCAGAGAAGTGGCAGCTTAAAGATAAAATTACTACGTGATTAGAAGGGAGAAGGATAAGAACTATTCAAAGGATTGCTTTTTCTATGCACCAATTACTCTGGGGCTTATTGCAGATGGAGATCACTTTGGGCCAATAAGCAGTCAGATTAAAAAGTAACTGGATTCTTACACAGCTAATAGCATCCAAAATAGCTGTAATTACTAACTTGGTAAGAAATGTTAGACTTCATAGGCTTCAAAGGTTAAGTCAGCGAAGGAAGCAGCACTGCCTCAAGCAGAGCCACTAACACCTGCTGGTGCCATTGGCACTGTGATCTCAGCCTTCCTTGTGCCAGTACTACCCCTTTCCCAGGAATGTTTTGACCCATTGAAATTACTGGGAGATTGAGTGGGTTTTTTCCACAACACCTATGAATAGAAGCATACTGGAGGCACCTGGACACATCTGACATTAGTAGGGTTTTGGCCCTGACTCTACTGCCATGAGGAAACTGCCAGCATCAGAACTGAGGATCTGCTAGGTGACATCAATTTCTGCAGAGACACAAATGTTCTTTCTCAACAGTTACAAAGTGTTTCATTTTGGAAGCAAAGGTGCTGAAAGCACTTCAAAAATACTTTCTTTTCAAAACCCACTATTTTCTCCCCCAGATATCACAGCATTATTATTATTTTCTTTGTACAGACTTTGAAAACAAATTTGCAAGGCTGAAATTAAACCATAGCCTAAACAGACTGCATAGCCAAAACAGAAATTTCAACATGAAAAATATGCATCTTCTATCATAAAACCTTTAATGAGCACAAGGGGAATTTTGAACATACCACATGACAGAGCCTGTAGATATATACGTTCAAAAAACATTTTAAACAAAAAAAACCACAACCCCAAAACACTAAAATCCATTAAATGGCTACAACCAATTCCTTATCTAAATGTGAGCAATTGAGGATAACCACAGAAGAGCCTATATATGCTCAAATCTGGAATCTCTACATATTTTCCACAGTGCTGAGATTACTCAGGACTTTTTCAATATTGTCCAAGTCATGTTTACAGCATTATTGCCAGCACAGTGATAAACTGTAACTCTAAGATGTCTCAGATTAATTCTTTCAGCTTTAAGGGTACTTTTTAATAAAGATTTTCTTTGACATGGTAGTGTGTTTCTTTGTACTTATCATTCTGTCCAGCTCGAGTTCACTGTGTTACTGATAGTTCTGAGATTCACTATAAAGTGGCTTACTCTCACCACCAAAAAAAAAAAAAAACCCAAACAAACAAAATCTTTAAAAAACACCCAAAGCCAACTTTCTGTAATACTCCTGGCAAAGTAACAAAGAGAAGTATTTTCATTCGCTGCCTTGAAGCAATATGGCTTTTTCCTTTTCCCATTCTGTGTTCTTTCCTTCTTATTCTGGCATCTGAAGAATTATCACACAGAAAATAAGTGGTTGGCAGATAGGGAAATCAGCAAGGAAATCTGCAAATTCTTCCATGGTACCAACCTTCATATTTCCTTTACCTAATAGACTGCATGTGAGTAAGTGATTATGACAAATCCCTCATCTTTTCTTTTTCCTGATCATCTGTAGTTTCAACATCCCATCCAAAACAGATGGAGTATTTCACAAAACAAGATTTTCAAAAGTTGACATTTCAGACCAAAAGAAAAAAGAATAACCGAAAGAAGAATACCACCCAGAATGAAAGCAAATGGCAGGCCACAAGAATAAGAGAGAGGATTAGGGATAAGTAAGCATTGGAAAGTTCAGGCATACTGAGAGGACAAATGTAAGAAAGAGGAGGAATATATCAAAATGGCTTAGACAAGTTTTCTTTGCATCATGAAAGCAACAAAAAGGTGACACGATAAACTGTAGAAAAATTCAGGAAGATGGGAAAATATTTTGCCCGCTGTTATCACATCTCTGTGCAAACAGACAGCCCTTAGATTTTAGGAAAGATGATTCTTTGGGATACATCCAAAAACTAACTCACACATTTTACATTTAAAATAGAAATGACTGGAAAATAGGATGCAGAATATTCTTTTTATAGTTTAACCTTTTTTTTTTTTTTCTTTTTTGAAAGTGAAATTAGTTTTGACAACTATAGTGAGATCTCATTTTTTAAAAAAATTAAAATGTGGTAGCTATTCAGGTCTCCAGTCCAACCCTACCGAGCTCAACACGCAGGCACACATGCGCACAGGCAGCTTCTGCTTCTTTCACTGGACTGTTTGGCTCAGGGGGTTGCTGTAGAAGCTGTTACATATTCCATTCAAATCCAGAGGCTCTAATAGGAAAATTTCCCTTGCAAGCATGAGGATTAAAACATGCTGTGTTTTCCAGGAACACAAACCATTTACCTGAAACACCAGATTCCCTACACTGCTGAAATACAACACGCAGACATAGGTTTGTCAGAGTGCAAAGGCAGAGAGCTGCCTAAGGACTCCGGTTTTTATAGATCAGGTATGGCTATCGCCTATTTGTATGATTCCACTCCAGTCTTCAGTGGGCTTCCTCTTCTAATCATTTCTCTACAACAGCTGTTCTCTGAATAACCTTCGACTCACTGAATAAGCTCCCATTTTTCTCCATACATAATTTCTTCTTTTTTTTTTCCCTCTTTTTTGTTGTTTTTTTTAAGATCCAAGTCTTTCTTAGGGAAAAGGAACAAAACAAACGAGAAGAAAAGAATTTAAATGACAATGAAAATTATCATTCTGCAGCCAGGAAAGTTAACAAAGATTGCTGGATGTCTAACTAAGAATACATATAACAGCACACTTTGCTCACGTACCATTTATCACTGTCTTATGAGCTGCACATGTTTCTGACTGATGCTATTCCCTAACCAGACATCCTACCTTCTATGTTTGTGTATTTATTCCTTTCATCATGAATCACCTTACAGCTGTCTTTATAGAATGCTGTACTATTGATTTTTAAATAAATAAATAAATAAACAATTTATCAAGATGTACTCTCCAAAGATATTTCCAGATCATCTGCTGTGGTGATATTACCAACAAAGAATATGTTTGACTCAGTATGAGTCTAAAAAGAAGAGCAAAGAGAGGCACTGAGTCAGAGATATTTGTTCTGTTTTGTGGGCTTATGTGTTGGTGTTTATGAAAATAAAAATACTTCCATGGAAGAAACTTACCTAAAAGTGGCTTAATAATAAAAGTTTCATTTCATTTTATTAAATTCCATTGTTAATGACTGTAACAAAAGAGTTCAGGGGGGAAAAAACCTCTAACACACTAACTACTATCTTTGCTATCACTACAACAGTGAAACCCTCCATCAGTCCTATATGTACAAACTTCCTTTGAGGATTATTAACACAAGAAGACAGGATTTTCATGCTTTCAAAAATCAGTAAGTTTAAATCATTGTCTCTTATAAAGGTCAGAGAATTATTATTCTTTTTCTACAAGCAAATAATTAGAGTATCTCTAAAACAGTTTTCATCATAAAGGATTAAAAGAATGGGATATATAAGTTCTGACATTAAAAGACCATACATGTGCAGCTTTTCAACTTCTTTATTCTGGCAGGGTTTGTTAAGACAATTTATAACCTCAACATTTGGCAAAGTTTAGTTGATAAATTTTCCACATTTTCAATCCTACCACAGATAAAAACCAGTACCTCCAACAGAAATAGCTTCTAGAAAGTAAGGTGATACAGAGAATTAGCATAATATACAGTGCTCTACAACTGCTGTTACATATTCCTGTCACAAAGGCATTCTAATCACCAAGCCACCAGTTGGGTGAAGACATCCTCCCTGCTATCATTAGCATCTGCCTCTCCAAAGCTGAATAGGAGAGCTTTTTTATTATTATTCTAACATTAAAAAAAAAGTTCAATCTCATGTTTCCAACCTGGTCTCCAAAGTCCTCCGGGAACTTCCACAGTACCACTGGATCTGTAAATAATTGACAGACAGCATTAATCAGAGGCAAAGGAACAGAGTATTACAGTCAGAGTGCATTAATATTAAAGAGAGGGTCAGCTTAGCGTCAAGCTTTGAGGCAAGTGCAAAAAAGTATCTAAAAACTAAGGAAGATACTGGATTATTAAAAAGACTCATTTCATATTTATGAAGCTGTATGTTTGTTGTTTTACATGACAGCGGGTTATAATATACTGAACAATTTTCATATTCAAATCTTTCTTTTTAACCTTTGAGTACTTCATCTTTTCAGCATCTGTTCAATTTCCACATTTCAATTTATGTAAAAAAATAGTGATCTAAAACCTTTTTTCCATCCAAGAAAAAAAAAGGTATAAAATTATAAGAAGGGGGGGAAAAGATCTCTATGAGGTATAGGAAAATATCATTTGTGATTTTAAAGATAGTGCCAATGTAACCAACACTCTCTGGGAAGAGTTTAGAACCAAATTTGAGCATTTTCTGCACAGAGACATTTAAAATCAGCATTTCAATCAGATCTTAAAAGTCTTCATTAACCTATCATAAACTGTTCATTATCAAAATAATCTGTGTTATTTAGGCTATATATTAGCCTACAATTAACATTATTTTGAAGACATCTAATGCAACAACCCGAACAAAAGAACAAATTATGCTTCTCAACCCCCTCCAAGCTTTAATTTCCTGTGACAGAAAATCTTCTGGAGGTGCTACTGTGAAACTGTATCACAAACACCCAGACAACTTCACAGCACTTTTATACCACAGATGGGCAACAGCATTCATCCATGTGCTAGAAGTGAAATTACACATCTTCCTACAAGGTAGGCCCTGCTTGGTGCCAAAGCCTAGATTAGTGGGAGAGCTCTTAAAATTTCCACCCATGCCTTAGCCAGTGTCAGGTTGACCCTTCCACTGCTAGGTGTGCAGCCAACAGCTCTGGATGCAGGAGGTAGGAAAAGGAATGGAGAAACCCACCAGTAAGTGCCAGAGGGTACTGCTTGGTAACTACAGCTTTGTGGCTAGCCCAGGAGCTGCTGAGGTTCCTGTGTTCTGAGAAGCCAAGATATGAGAAGTGTCTCTGGATTTCCACTTCAGTCTTTAATGCTAGCCCTGTCTGATAAACCTGAAACTCCCTTCTTATTGATATGCTTTACATCAGAACAGGAGAGCTCTCCACTTTTTGACAAAGTACAGAGGTTTCTACTCTTCTTCATCCTCCTATGTATGTCTACTGCTGCAAACTGAAGCCAGTGATGGTATTTTTCAATCCCAGCTGCTGATTTCAGATCCTACTGTTCAACACACGGCTGCTGTGCCTGCACTTGCCACTGGCCCACTCACAAGGAGCTGGAGTCTGAAGCCAGTGCTCCTCTGCCACCCCAGGACAGATGGCAAACCCAACAGTGGAACATACATTTCAGACGTGTTGCAAAATTCAACTTCTCAATCAGCTCTACCACACTGTAGACCTAATTTTCATCTAATTCAAATCCAATTGACACTTTGGATGAACATGTGGCCATTTGACTCTTCATATTGGACAAGCATGGTTTTGCTCCTAAGAACATGTGGACAGGCTTCTGCAGCTATTATTTGTGAAAATCTATGTATTTTGCACAAGGCATCTTCCTCCATATACTATGGGGAACAAGGACTTCTGGAGGCAGACAGGAAATGTGGTAAGATGCTATGCTTGTACAAAATGTGAGCAAATAAATGCAGTTACTTAAAATACTTTTTTTCCTCCATCTATTTTGGGTGTATTTAAATATTATTGTGTAATGACCCTATACACAGGAGTTTTGAACATCTCAGTTACCATACTGTAAGGGATCACTTGTTTTTATTCCAATGTACTATCTTGAAAAAATAATGTTTTTATATATGAATAGTGATTGTTGATAAATTCAAGGAGCAGCAATCACAGTAACAGCTACCAAATACTCAATGTTAAGTAATTGATAAATTACTTGCTAAAAATCACTGGAAATTGTGCTAAATAAATAAATACATAAACAAACACACCACTTAGAAAGAGCTTGCTTATCTAAGGTCCTATGTCCACAAACATTTCATGCATACACTTCTCTGCAAACAAGCAATCCCACTGCAGTCCCACTACCAGCTACTTAATGATCCTACACCATTGTCTCTCTTGCTGGTGCAGACTCTTCCACAGCTACACAATGAACCAGATAAGGGAACTGATCAAGATCAAACCGACTGTCTGGAATTTTCCAGGTCAGTCAATCAGATCAGTTCCCCAAAACCATTGCTTTAGTGCCAGAGAAAAAAGGAAGAAAAAATGGGGAATGGGGAGTTGTGGTGAGAAGAGAGCCAGACTGCTTCACCCAGCAGCAATCCAGCCTTAAGCATTTGCTAGACCATCTGAAATGAAAGCTGGTTGCTAGCGGCTTCTCATTCAGTTTCTTATCACCTGTGATGGAAGGAAAGGACTTCAGGGTGCTGGTGGATGAGAAGCTCAACATGAGCCACCAGTGTGCACTTGCAGCCCAGAAAGCAAATCACATCAAAAGAAGCATAGCCAGCAAGTTGAGGGAGGTGACTCTACCCCTCTGGTGAGACCCTACTTGGAGTACTGTGTCCAGTTCTGGACCCCCTATTAGGAAGGATCTGGGAAGGGCCACGAGGATGACTAAAAGGCTGGAGCACCTCTCCTATAAGGACAGACTGAGAGAGTTGGGGCTGCTCAGTCTGGAGAAGAGAAGACTCCCAAGAGACCTTATTGTGGCCTTCCAGTATCTGAAGGGGGCCTACAAGAAAGATGGGGAGGGACTTTTTAGCATGTCAGGTAATGACAGGACTAAGGGGAATGGAACAAAAATAGAAATGGATAGATTCAGATTGGATGTGAGGAAGTTCTTCACCATGAGGGTGGTGAGACACTAGAACAGGTTGCCCAGGGAGGTGGTGGAAGCTTCATGCCTGGAGGTTTTTAAGGCCAGGCTGGATGTGGCTCTGAGGAACCTGATCTAGTGTGAGGTGTCCCTGTCCATGGCAGGGGGGGTTGGAACTAGGTGATCCTTAAGGTCCCTTCCAACCCTAACAATTCTATGCTTTTAAGCCTTGCTGTATCATTTATAGCTGCTTCTATTGCAAAACTGGAGAGCACCTGCCTGCAAGCCAGCGCATGGCCTGCTCTGCAGAGAGGGAGGCTGATGGAGAGCATGGCCAGGGATGAATGGACTTGGCAAGCTTGCTTCCCCATAGCAATAAAACCAGGCAGATTATTTTGGCAGATGTGAAGTACAATTACATGAGAAGCAGTCAGTATATCCAACGCCTCAGTAACACAGTAACAAAATCACAGAGCTTTCTGATAGTTTGTAAAGTGTTTCATGTACCAACTCCTAAATTGGAAAGAGTCTTTTTTTTTTCCCTCGGGGTCATCAGTGGCTAAGTGTAACTGCCAGGCTGCCAAAAAGGAAGCACATCCCAACAGCAAAACCTCCAAGAGGAATTTTTAAATGTCATAATCAGGAACAAAGTGCAATCTCAGAATTAAGCAAAACTTGGGTTTAAGGTCAAAAAATGGGAATAATTCACACCCCTGTAAGGTGCCAATGGAGCTGAAGATTACTTCACAGGAGCGCCTTTTACCTACTGGTAACAACACCAACAGGTCCAAGAACTTCTTTTGGTGCCCTGATATGCTAACAGATATAAAACCTGCAACTATAACTTAAGAGTCCTGCTCAGTTTGCTATCTTCACTTTATATTATTAAGGTACTCTCATACTACATTGGTGTCACTCAATTTTAAAAACTCTGAAGCAAATTCCAGTTCACTGAACTACAGGTATAACAACATTTATCTTCATACCATGAAAGGATATTTATATCATGAGATGATAATTAGATTCATGTGATCTAAATAGGCTGAATAATGGTCTTAATACCCCTTCATGAAAGAGGGGGGAAAAAGAGGGAAAAAAAAAGCCAACATTTTAAAAAAATATCCCTGACTCAATTCAAGAAAAACATTCAGTGCTATATTCAGCAAATATTACATGCCTCCAAGACTTCACCAACTGCTTTGTGCTGGGTTTTGCAGTTGTTATTACTGGCTTTTCACTGGTTATTTTAGTAGGTATTTGCCATACTTTTATTAAGTATGAAAATCTGATGTGACTTGTGCTTCAGAAAGAAAGGTCACTATACTCTTTCTGTGCCTTCACTCTCTGTAAACCAAGCCCTAACACCTATAAAAAGCCTTGGGGTTGTTATGATAATTATCTGAGCCGCAGATTGGGCTTTTTTCAAAAGCTTGTTTGTTTGTGCTTCTGGAGCTAGGCTCAGGCAGTATCCGACACATCTCTGTGGCAACTTCTCACAAGTGCTGCAGAGCCAGAAACAAAAGGGTACTGACTCAGAAATAAAAAGCAGAAGTATAATCCAGTTCTGCAACTTTACACACTTTATCTTCAGATTTACAACAACTGAATTTTCTTCTCCCCGAGGATTACTTTCCAGATACCCCATCTCGTCTGGCAATGTTAGGTCAATTTTATGCTGATTTTATGGGTGAGAGGATGAGAACCACTAAGAACTAGCTGCTGCTATAGCCAGCTGAGGAACTACTGATTTCGTCCTCATTTTCTTCCTCCAACATTTGACTTTTTGGGACAAACTCTTTGTGCCAATTCCAAGAATTATAAGAGGAAAGTGTTAAGGGCACACATAGCTTGTGCACCGCATGCATAAATGTATATACTGACGCATGTGTAAACATACGAGCATCACTTCTTCCTATGCCTACTGCATCCAGGGCAAACAGTTCTTACAAAAGTACATCTTAGCATGTGTCAGTAAAACTTGAAAAACTCCATTCCTAAATATCCTACAGTATTGGAAAGTACATCTCCCAGGTGTGAAGCTCACACCACTGCAAGGCTGCAGCTCACACACACATTGCTAGATATAACTTGTAACATTTGACTTATCTGACTACTTTTGCATCATTTGTGATCACATATGTCTCATATGTCTGTCCCTATATATTTTTAAAGAAAGCTTTTTTTTAACAAGCAGTTAGGACCCTGAGGACCACATCAAGAAACAACTGCAACTACAAGTCAGCATACTTGATACAAAGAGAAAAGTGAGCCACCTGCAATACTTCAAAACTATTCAGAATGTTGCAGTCTAGAACTGCTCCATAAGAAAAATGAATGCAAGTACGATATGTGCTAAGAGATCTTCAGAATAAGCAATAAGTAATTCCTCTAAAAAAAAAAATCTGTTCTCATAGAGGTAACAGAGTGCTACCAGGATGATGAAGGGACTCGAGCACTGCCTGTGAGGAGAGGCTGAGAGACCTGGGGCTCTTTACTCTGAAGAAGACTGAGAGGGGATTTAATAAGTATCTGAGGGTTGGATGTCAATAGGGAGGGGACAGGCTCTGCTCACTTGCACCCTGGGATAGGACAAGGGGCAATGGATATAAACTACAGCTTGGGAGCTTCCACCTCAACACAAGGAGGAACTTCTTCACTGTGAGGGTCACAGAGCACTGGAACAGGCTCCCCAGAGAGGTTGTTGAGTCTCCTTCTCTGGAGACTTTCAAGACTCATCTGGGTATGTTCCCATGCAACCTGTGCCAGATTCTATGGTCCTGCTCTTGCAGGGGGGTTGGACTCGATGATCTCCAGAGGTCTCTTCCAACCCCTAACATCCTGTGATCCTGTGAACTTCATAAAGCACGTCAGTTGTATTTATAGGAAAACCACCTCTGACACATTCTGTAACCTAAGAAAATATGGAAGTACAATTTGTCATGACAGAGTAGATTAGGGAAGTGCATTGGAAACTATTAAAAAAAAAAAACACAAAGAGAGAAATCTTTGTGGGTGGTGAGTTTCCCAAAAATTCAGTACCTATACTCCAAAATCATTACACTTGCAGATTACAAACAAACCCTAAAGTACAACAGGATTAGCTAATTAGCATGCACTCAATTTGGTAATGGAACAGGAATCACAAAAACATCCTGAGAAACATCATCTCAGGTAATTCTCTTGATAGTAACAGTGAATAATTTCAGAGAGAGAAACACAGCAAAGGTAAAACAAAACGGATTAAGTAGTCCAGTATTTTGCCTGGAAAGGAGGAATCTTCATCCCTGTGGGCTTTGTGAAGCAGGACAGACAAAAGACTGCCAAGCAGAGTTGGTCATGTCTTGGGACAGAGGAATGACTAGACAACTGCTCAGTATCCCTGCATCCCTATTTTCTCTGATACTGTAAAGATGCTCATTGGGAAAAAAGCTGTCAGTGCAAAGGGAAAAGAATAAACTGGGGCCAGCAGTTATGGGGGTGGGGAAAAAACACAGTGAGAAAAAGGAAGGCAGCAAAGCAAAACTTGCTGCAGACAGTTCTTCTTTCTTGTCTGGGGGAAAAAAAAAAAAAAAAAAAAAGGAAGTTCTAGATAGTTTTTCTTACATGAATACACAATTAACAAAGATGAACTGGTACACCATTATCTTAGGGAACAGCTTTATAAACACAGGTTTAAGCAGTAAGCAGAATTCATTTTGTTACAATAAGTTGTTTTCAGCAATAAAAAATTAGTTCTCTAAATCAAGCTTCGAATACTGCTATTGTTCAAAGGCAAAAATCTGCTACATACTTAAAATCGTTTGACAGAAACCTGCAACATTAATTAAAATGGTGCTGTTGTATCAATACAGTACAGTGATCAGAAACTAAGTAACTATAAGATGCAACCCAAGCATTTTCACAGATGGACCCACCAGATGAAAAAAATAAAAAACAAACCAGCATTCATATAAAAAAATAATTCTTGCAAGCAAAGAATTCTGTGTATTATATTAAAGTCTGATTGTTAATTTCATACATGAAGCATCAGAGATGTGACAGGAATGGGAGGCACTGGTGTCAGGAAGATCTGAGTATGGCATTGGTCTTCAGCTGCCAGGTGTGGGGGGCGTCAAAGTTGAGCACCCAACAGCTGCTGGAGGAAGAGCAAGGTGCCACAAAAAAGGGGGAAAGAAGGGAGTTACAGTATTTTTCAAGTACCAATAATCAAAAGAAAGAACAAGGGGAAAAGACACTGAAGCAACTTCATAAAAAAAAAAAGTGAAACTAAGGAACACTTGCTAACTTCCCTCACACTTAAAACCTGTCAGATTAAAGGCAATATGTAAATGAGGGTGCCACTGTAGAAAATACTTGAAAGTACACTTTTATGCAAATCCTGTAGTCCACATATTTTTTGCTCATCAAAGGAATGCTGACAGAAACTTCTACAGGACTTGTTAAGTCTGCTCTTACTCTTAACTATTCCACAGAAAGCTTCCAACAAAATGCAGCCAAGCTTAGTCTTTGTATAAAGGCAAAATGAAACACATTTACAAAATTCTATCAAACCTTAACAATCCAACACCTCCTTCACTCACGCTTTACCCACTAACGTGCCTTCTTAAATTGCCACCACTGTGTAAAGTTACTATTTCTGCAAAGAGCAAATGAACACAAGGCAAAAAAACCCGCTGCACTGCAACAGGTATGTTCTCCTCCAAAGCCAGCTACTTCCTGTCAAAGACAGGTCATCTTGAATGCCTGACCACTGACAATGTTAAGAATGAAACACCAGCACTTAGAACCACGTCACTTACAGAGAAATGTTAATGAGTTTCAGAAATTACATTTGCCAGCTTTTATTTCTATATATCAATACACTGAGAAATTTTTTTTCTGGCTCTCGAGGTGCTTACATAGTAAGCTCAGGTGCACATTTGAGCAAGGTGCTGAACCTGGACTTGCCTTTCAAAATCAGCCATAATGAGGCTACAACATAGAAACCTGGTGGCTCCTCTTCCCTTCCCCCTCGCCCCCCACCAGTGGGCCCTCCCTTGTCTTCAGCTGACTGCAAAGCTTGCACACCACTTTGAAATTTATTTAGGTACCAAAGAAGATATTTAGAATGTGTGACTTTTGACGTTTTTTCCTTTTAACTTTTCTCCTACAAAATGAAGTGTGAACTAAATTACAACAGTGTCAAACAAACACACCCTAAATACTGTCCTTTAAGATGGAAAATGGAAAATAACATTTTAGTAGCCTGCATCACTTGCAGTCACAGTAGCTGTCGCCTGTCAGTCCTTGTGGCTGCACATTTGCAAATCAAAAATGGGATATTTAGATCAGTGGCTTCTCAGTCAGATGAAGAAACATAATTACAAAGCCTGACTCCTCACAGGTAGGATGAAAATGTCTTCCTCCCAGTAGGAAGCTTTTCCTAAGGAAATTGCTTTTAACCATACCTGGACATAAACTGGGCAGGTTTAAATGGGGCAGGCTTTCAACTAAGGTGAAAAATGCATCACAGTTTAAAATAATTTCTGTAGGACTTATGCTTGGAAAATGCCCCAAATTACATCTAAGCCAAATTACTCATGGCCTTACCAAGTGTTCCAGAATCAAGTGGCTCTTTTCACAGACATAAAATGTACTAAATGGTTGCAGGACACCAGTACTCACACCACACTTGTGGAAATTCAGTATTATTTCTAATACACAGGAAAACACAGATCCAACTCAAAACTGTAAGAGTCACTCAGTCTTCAAACAAAACAAACAACCCCACAACACACAGACCACGTTCTACTGAGCTGTACACAAACACAACTCAGACTTGAAGTCAGTGGGTCTAGCTCAGTTGGCTGCTCTCCGCATTACAACGCCACAGCAATTCCACAGCTTTTCCATGCAGGTCGTTACTACCCCACTGAAGCCTGAACAGCTCACAGTCTGTATTGAAATGTGTGAATCTGATGCGCACTGTAAAGCCACATGATAGATATACTGATTGTTACGTTTACCAGAGAATTATTTTCAAGTATTTCTACTTTCAAGTTCTGTGATAACAGGTCCTCAGAGTACTCAGAAAATCAAGGATGCAGCAGCAGTGCACAAATACTGAACTCCAACTACTAATCACATGCAAGGCTCAGCCCACCACACTGTAGAGAATCAGGGCTTTGTCTGACAGCACTACAGGTTCTGGACATGACAGTTCCTCAGATCTTTCCAAGTTCCCTGTCTGTAACATGCTCAAACTAGGAAACAAGTACTTTCTCCCTTCTGTGAGCAAGTAGATAATTAAAACTTCCAGTCACAATTTACCATCTCTTTCAGAGCTGCAGGTCAATCCCTTTTTGCACAAGAATTTGTTACCACTGAAGGACAGAGCAGTAAGCCACTTCAGCTAACTAGAGACAGAAAGAAAGGGTCCTTTTGGCTACAATGCTATTAGCCATGCTTCAGGATAAAACCTTAATCAGGGTGAGAGTTCATTGCACAGATAGTGCACAGATAAAATGAATATGTTCAGCCTTCATTTGGTCTCTTCACAAGATAAACAGCAGTTTCTTTACCTAAGTCTTTGGAATGTGTTCATGAAGTGTAGTGACAACTGTGTGTCTTTTGGAGTCACAGGGTTATTTTTTATTTTCCTTTCTTTAACTTGCAATTATGAGTGAAAAACAGCTCATGAAAATTAGGGTCTAAGGTGACAAAAGTATGAGCACCATATATGCTTTAAGTCATTGCTAATGTTTAAGGAAGGTTTACAAAACAAAATACTTCTCCTTCACTAGGTCTCTTGCTCAAAGCTGAAACAAGACAAGCTGTGCAGTAGTCTGATGAAAAGAACAATAACTGAAAATATTAAGAATAAAGTCATTTACCTTTGCAACCAAATACAAGTTTCACATCCCACCCAGTGAGGACAAAAAAACTAACTCACTACATCACTTTGCAAACGATTTTACTTGTTTTAAACGAAGGTACAGGATGCAAAAGTTCTTTCAAAATATCGTGGGCCACAATGGCATTTTCCTATATTAACAGTGCAAGACTGGTTTTGAGAAAGACCTAGAGAAGTTCAAGTACATTGTTACCAAGCAATACATACTAAGCAAATTAGGAAGAAGCAAACCTCTTGCACAGCCAAGCATACTGGAAATGGCCTGTTACTTTGCTCTCCCATGTCAGTGCTGTCTGATCAGAGACAAACATTTTATCTCACAGGGCACAACATTGTATTTTCTTTGTGGAACTCACACAGACTGCACATAGGAAAACTAAAAAGCTTTTGGCATATGACAAAGACATCTCAGAATCTTATGGATGCCTGAGTTATTGCTTTCTGATTCCCTTCAAGAAATACAAATTTGGTATCAGCAAGTAAACTGCCTGGTTGCCAGAAACATGGAATAACATTCAAGATATTTTTCACAGACATTTTTCAAAGGCAATACAGAAGAATATTTAACCAAGAATTTAATGCTTCTGTGAATCTTTTTGCAAACTAAAAGTTAGTCCAGTCCTCTTGCTTCAAGAAAAAAATTGAGTATTTCAGAGGAACTCCCTTTTGACCAGAGAAAATGCAGTGATTACCTATTTGCATCACTTCTTGCTTAAACAGTGCAGCAACATTCCTTCCATTTTCGGATGGTGAGGACCACATCCTGGTCATGGCCCAAGTGCTTAATATTTGAGGGCAGGACCTCCCTGTAAATTATGCCTCTTGCCTTAAATACCAATCACCACAAGCACTAAATTGTGAGGATTCAATAACAGCAATACCAAAGTACATCATAGACTGTAATAATGGAATATGCACATTATCATGGATTACACAACATCATTATCACTTACTACATTATCACTTGCCTTTATCATTTGCGTATTGTGGCAGTTTGGACTGGGTGCCTCCTGCTGCTGCCATTATGGGGTGCACCTCTGGTGCACCGGGTGTCCAGCCCAGTGGGTGGACACAGGAAGCTGCACATTTCATACCCATAATGTCCTACTCCTATAAATCCATCTGCAAGGTCTTACACTTCCTCTTTCTTCCCTCGCCATTCCCGTGGGAGATACTCCCTATCTGGTAATGGAAAGGGAGTTATCTCAGGGCCTCTTGGGCCTGGCTAGGCCTAATGCCAGGAGGAGAAGGGGGAAAGGCAATCTCAGATCTGGCCAGTTGAGATTAGCCTAACAGTCGAGAGGGAGGGGAAGAAAGAGCCCTTGAGGTTTGGGGTATACCCTCAGGTAGGGAGAAGGGAAATGCTGGGATGCTTCTGGGTATGCTTTGGGATCTTCTTTTGCCACTGCGCTTGTAGTTCTCTGTAAAACACTCACTGATTTTTCCATTTAAACTTTCCATCACTTCTTCAATCCATTTGTGTGAGTCTCATTTTTCTGCCCTGGTGGGAGGCAAGGGAGGATCTGCCTCAACCTGGGACACATATATAGATATTCTAGATATAGGAAGAAATGTTTTACAGTTAGGGTGGTGAAACACTGACATATGCTGCCCAGATAAGTGGCAGGAGCTCCATCCCTGGAAACATTCAAGGTCAGGTTGGACAAGACTCTGAGCAACCCAATCTAGGTGAAGATGTCCCTTTTCACGGCAGAGGGGTCAAACTAGATGACCTTTACAAATTCTTTCCAAAACAAATCATTCTATGATATATATATTTAGTACACGAGTAGACAAAAGCCATTTTCAAATATCCTCTGCTAATATTATCCACATCCAAATGTTTTAGATGAACTGATCCCAAACAGGGCAAGTATCCCTAAAACCTAAGGGTATAACATTTATCACATGGAAAGCACAAAGGTAGTAAAAATGTTCTGTCATTTTCTGTGCTTCCTTCTCTCCATCCCTGCCTCTTACCCTGCTCAGTAAGTGTTCTCTTTTCGCAGATACATGGAGGAGGAACATTTTCTTTGAGCCATGCTGGGCAAAAAACCCAGGCTGTTGTTGAGTTTGGACACAGTACACACAGCCATGACCAGCCTGTGGGATGGAGCTGTATCCCTGTCCAAGCACACCTCCTCCTTTCCCACAAGACTATTCAGAGCAAAGCTGAAACTGGAGTTGGCAACACAGCAATTCTTCAGGCATCACAGGCTGGCCTGCATTTCATTTTCTCTTCCCAGAGGTCCTGCATTCTCCAGGTGCAAGGGAAGAAGGAAGGTAAACTCAAACAGCTCTTTACAGGTGCAGGAACCAAGGGCAGTGACAAGCTTAAAGGCATGAAACCTATTGCCTTAGATACTGACTACATGTTCATGTACTTCTGATTTGCAGCAGGAGGGAGACTGTCATTCTGGAAATGGGCCATGCCAGGCATTTAGGGAGTTCCCAGCAGCAGCAGCAGCACCGTTGTCTGTATTACTGAACACCATTCACGATCTAGCATTCACCCTGTACTGTGACACAGACTCCATCAACGTCCTCTGAACACAGGAATCAAGAGCTTTTCATCTGCCCTGGTGAACACTAATCTAGCATACATCTGTTCTAGGGCAGAAGACCTCCATGAAAATACACACTAGAAAACCCAGACCAAGAGGGCTTCTTGCCCAGGCCTCAGCCTGCTTCCTTCCCTCCATCAACTCAGACCTACCTCTCTGGGCCTTTGTGAGGTCTGCAGAGCCAGCCCCAATGACACTGTTGCTGCAAAGACAGACAGCTACAGGGAGGAGGTGTAAGAAGGGCTGTATTCCAGATTATTTATGACATTTCAATTAACTAATACAGATACTGCTGTATCATACATTCACCTCAACTCCATGACTGCACGATGAAATGAGGCTAGGGATTGTGTAGTGATATTCAGCTTGTGTGTAAGAGAGCACACATAACTGTACATAACAAAAGCATATTTTCAAATTCTCTGTCCTGTTTTCATTCTCCTCTTACAGTTAATGTTGGTCTATTTGAAATTCAAACCTTTCATGTTTTGCTTACTGGCTGTGGTAGGAAGGGACAGAAGTGGAGCAGCACTGACAATCAAGACCTGGCCTGGCTGTTTTCTCGGACATCTACAGCACTACAACTGAAACACATCACAGAATCACAGAATAGTCTGGAAGGCACCGCCAAAGGTCATCTAGTCCAACTGCAGTAAGCAGGGGCATCCTCAACTAGATCAGGTTTCCAGACTATGAAAACTTTAATTATATCACACAACATGTCATAATTTACATACCAATCTGCTACAAATCAAATTGAAGCAATTATAAACGTTCTCAGTTACACACAGCTCTAAAACAGTAACAATAATATGTACTAGCCACAACCTACTCATAGAGTTTGATATATGCCTAAACAATTTGTAGATTTAAAATAATCAAAGTATCTTTTTTAAAAATACCTATTTTAGCCTATTTTGATTCAGTGTTCATTTTTATCTTGTTTGCTCATGATACACTAAACCAGAATAAAGATGAAGGAGTACTGATCAATAAGCACTAATCTTTTCGTTGCCTTTGCTTTCCATCTTATACCAAATCCATTTTAATATCACTGCTGGGGGGGCAGGGAGGAGAAGGGAAGGGAATAAACTCATCAGTCACCTGATGGAGTAATTCAAAACTTAACCAAACAGGGCTAATGGGTGAGAATTGAATTGAAAACACCTTGACAAAGAAAGCAATTTCTTTTCTTCGCACTCTTCAGAAGCTGTGGGTGATCACTGTAATCGAACCATCAACAGCAAGGGGCCATCTGTCCCAGGGGCTTTCCATGTGAGCAAGAATCAACAACAAAAAATTTTAGACGCTGGCCCACATGCATTAGGCCCCATTTTTTTTATGGCAGGCAGCACGCAGCTGAAAATCAATGTTTTGACATTTGTCACGTACCAATCCTTAAAAGTCAACACTAAACTTTTGATAAGAACAAAACATGAAAAGCAGGTTAAGAGGTTGCTTCCAGCAAGATCAGTGTTATTCCAACAGCTAATAAACCTCTAATCAGCCAAGATCATCACTGTCACAAAGCACTCCTATTTTAGTATCCAATACTCATGTTCAGGAAAAAAAAAAAGAAAGTACAGAAAACCTTTACACTAGCATTTAGCAGCTCCCTCTAGTATCAGTCTGTGCTAATGAAGATATTCCTGTCACTTACCAAACCATCTACACAGAATCTCCAAACCTTAGTTTTTTTTCCACAGAAAACAAAGAAAACAGTAAGAAAGGGTCTCCCAGAAGTTTCCAGGCCAGTGACCACACACAATGCATGCCAAGAGCAAGAGGCTCAGGCTGACCTAGCAAAGGCACCATGGCTTTGGCACCCAATATCCTGGGGGACAGAGACCACACTGATCCCCATCAAGGACCTCCCAGGACAGGAGCACAGGCTCCACAGCACATCTCTCCCAGGGTTTCTTCTGAACTGGGCATGTCACTAAGCATTTTGAAGGGGAAAAACACACAGCAGAAGGCTAACGCAATTTATTTTTTTGGTGTTATCTTATTGGAAAAGACATTGATTTTTTAGTAAAAAACACAGCTGCACCTCTCTGTGCCTTTCTCTCCAACTGCTTCAAAACTCTGGACAGTCACAAAGTACTAATAGAGGGCATCAAGAAAAGAAAAATATTCTGTTCTGGTCAGCTTCATTGTTATTTGTCCCTCTGTGCTTCAGCAGAGCCAGAATGTGGGCCCAGGCAGCAGCACAACACACCAAGAACTAGAAGACACACACTCTGATTTTCAGTCCTGCCAGCTACCTGCTGCATGACCTCAAGCAAGCCATTTCAGGTTCCCAAGTATCACAAGATCTTGGAAAAAATTAATTCTTTTTGATTCAGAACATTTACAGGCAGGGGAAAAAAATAATCCATGAAAGCTCAGATTTAGTAGTTTTGAAGCACAGAACACACATATACACAGGTCAAGTAAAACAACATCATAGGGGTTTCTCACAGGTCAAAACTTCCAGTTATGCACCACAGTAGGTCAGCAAAACAGGAGGTACAAACAGCATCCCAATACACATAAAGGAGCTATAACCAGAATGGTACTGTGTCTTGCTGGTCTGGAGGCAGGAGATCTATGTTTCGGTCTCTCTGAGTTACTCATCCCAAAGCACACTCAATAAATAGAAAATTCTCCAAGACGTTTCTAACTAGCATGTACTTCAGCAATAAATCGGAAGAGTCACTGAAGAGCTACATTTCTCTACTGATTTCCAAAGTACTACTTATTTAGAACAAACTGGGAGGCTGGTATAGATACATTATTTCAATTTACATCCCATTTCATGGTAACTGTAATGGGGTTAGAGTGCAAAACTGTTTTATCTTGTGAAACCTCAGTGCCTGATGCCTTGTTTCATCCAGCACAACTTCTAATAAATCCTGCACAAAACAGTGAAAATTAATTTAGCAGTGTGATAATAATAGACAATATATTTCACTCCAACAGAAAAAGCTGAAGTTCAAAACAACATGCTGCACTCACATGGCCCCTGAGGGGTCAGAACTCAACATATCCTTTGTAAATTAAGCCTTTCCAGAAGGCAAGGTGAGAAGCTGCCTTCGCCCACTGCAGCAGTCTGCATTCAAACTAGCTGTCCTAGAAGTACAGGAAGAGTTACTTCAGTTAAGACACTGGGCCAGGCACAGAGCTACACTGCTGGGTGGAAGCCCAACCCAGGTTCGGCTGCTCTGCTGGCTGGAAAGTGAGGGTATATCAGCCAGGCCGCAGGCTCTGGCTGGTCAGTTGTCCAGTCACAGAGGCAAAACAGCAGCCCTGAGCGTGGTTACTGCCACTCAGAGAAGAGCAATGCAGTATTTGGGGATGGGCAGATAAGGACTATAGGAAGGGAGTATTACAGAAAGACAGGCCAGCCACATGTTTGAACTGAGTACTTCTGCCTCTTAAGTAATAAAAGTCTTAGTTTTACTTTCCAAAATACATTAAAGCAGAAAAAAAGTGAGACAATGTGATGGTTTGAACAACCATCAGGGAAACCATGAGCAGTGCATGTTTAGGTACCAGCTATACAGTAGTCAAAAATATTAGAGAGGCAGAAATAGATATCATTATTATTCATGTGGAAGAACAAGGAATGAATTATTAGTAAATCAACAGCAGCATAAATTAAGGTTACATCTTATCTAAAAATATTGATTTACCAAATAAATCTGATGCTAGTATTTCAGAATTCACCTATAAACCTGCACAGTAACTGCCACAGAATGCACAAGGAGCTGAAATCCATGACGCTGCATGTAGTATTATCTATTATATTACATTAATCTGTAAGAAATTTTTCATCAAAAGACCTCCTCTCAACCATTGCCCTTCTCTCACTGCACAATTTCTGTGTTCAGTGTTTGCCTGAAAGGATTCAATGGTCAGACTCAGTGATCTTAAAGGTCTTTTCCAACCAAAATGATTCTGTGATTTGATGCCATCATGTCTTCTGCATGTTGGAAGGGCTGTAGGCTTACTGGAGTGGTGTATTGCAAATATGCAGGCAGAGAGACTAATTGCATTGTCAGATCTACTTTGAAAACCAATGGCTGAGATTAAATTTGAAATCAATGTTTTCAGCTTAGAATCATGGAATCACAGAATGGTCTGGGTTGGAAGCAAACCTAGTCCAAACCTCTCTGCAGTCAGCAGGGATATCCTCAACTAGATCAGGCTGCCCAGAGCCCTGTCGAGCCTCACTTTTTGAGTATCTCCAGGGATGGGGCCCCAACCACTCCCTGGGCAACCTGTTCCAGTGTTCCACCATGTTCATAGTAAAGAACCTGTTCCTAACATCCAATCTAAATCTCTTCTCCAGATTAAAGCCATTGTCCCTTGTCCTATCACTGCAGGCCTTTGTAAACAGTTTCTCTCCATCCTTCCTGCAGCCCCCTTCAGGTACTGGAAGGCGACTGTTAGGTCTCCCCAGAGCCTCCTCTTCTCCAGGCTGAACACCCCCAGCTCCCTCACCCTGTCCTCATAGCAGAGGTGCTCCAATTCCCTGATCATTTTTGTGGTCCACTCCTGGACCTGCTCCTTCAGGTCCATGTCCTTCCTATATTGAGGGCTCCAGAGCTGGATGCAGTATTCCCGGTGAGGTCTCACCAGAGGAAAGTGGCAGAATCACCTCTCTGGATCTGCTGGCAATGCTTCTTTTGATGCAGCCCAGGATGTGATTTGCCTTCTGGGCTGCAAGTGCACAATGCCTGCTCATGTCCAGCTTCTTGTCCATCAGCACCCCCAAATCCTTTTCCACAGGGCTGCTTTCTATCACCTCATCCCCTACTCTGTATTGATAAGGAGGATTGTTCCAGCTACTGTTCCCTAGATTATTTTTAAGAAAATATTTACTATATATCAGTGATGGAAAACTGATTGGTAAAATATGCTGACTCCTCAAATCTGAAGTTCTCAGATGTTATAATACAATTTTTAGTTATCCTCATATAAAATACGTGAGCAGTGAAACAAGAATGCTTTTTCATATATGTGGATAAAATCTGCTTTATGTGTGGGGAACTGCAGTCCTCCTCTCTAGAAGTTCTGTGCCCAGCAAACTGATCCCATACAACAGATTTGGTGGTACAAAATACCAGCAAATGGAGTACCAACTAAGTCCAGTTTTGAATGCTAGAAAGTCAACACTTTATAAACACTAGATGACACATCTGAATGTGTGGCTAGATGGCTCAGTAGTTACTGATGAGATACCAAATCTTTCATCTCTCAAATATGTTTAGAGACAGCTTTTTTTTTCTTTTCCCCCCTTTTTTTTTCCTTTTCCTTTCTTGTGTCCTTTGCTGATGTTGAGCTTCAGCCAAAATGGGGAAAAAATACGGTTCCACAAAGGTCTCACACTTACTGTATGATAATAAGGAGCACAAGCACCAGTCAGCCCCTCAAAGGGGAGTGAGAAAAGCCAGGATCCAATCACTGAAAGGCTGAGTGACGCGTTGCTGTGAGCCCCAACAAGCTTTCCTGCAAGCACCCATTAGGCAAGTTCTGCTAAAAAAGCCAAGTCTTTGAACAGCATTTTCCAGGAAATAGACACTTCAAGTTTTAAATGCATGACTAATGCTGGGTGCAGTACATTTCTTGGTAGTGGTTTTCTGGCACTATTAATAAGTATTAATGTCTTCTGTTCTACTGCCTGTCTTTCCATGGGCAGCTAGGAGAAAGCAAAAGCTTAGTTACTATGTGGCTGCACAGAAAATGCGTCGGTGAAACTGAAACAACAGAGGAGCACTCCCGAAACTGCCACTAATAAACTAGCATATGTATGTTTGTTCTTATTGCTGGAAATTACCATACAAGAGCATTGGAAAGAAACTAGACAATCTAAGTGTTAGCTTCTCCTGTCCCTGGAGAAATATTCTGAAATACCATTTCTACAATATCAGAAAAAGACCTAAGTTTGGTTTTGTTTATTGATGACTAACTGTTAATTAGGGATATATTTGGCTGTAGTTAAAGTGCCTTTTATGAGCTCCTCTTCAGATAGAAGCCAGTGGCTGTGAACATTTTAACCTCAAATAATTTGATTTTTGGTGGACAGGACAATGGAGAAAATTTACTACGTAACATTTTAAACATATTGAAGCAGTAGAAAACCTTCTAAAAAATTACTGAAAAAAGAATCTCTTTATAAGCTATTGTATCATGAAATAGGAGGGAACTGTGATTGTGACCTCCTTGAAGTGCTGTAATATGTAGTATTGAAAAGATTAAACAAGACTGTGCATTGTTACTACCTTTCTACTGCAGCTGCATTTCAGCTGAGATCCATGTGGAACTTACAACTTTTTGCTGACCTGTAACTTCAAAAAGAAAATTGTTCTGAGATTGATTTGAGGAAGAAATTTACCAAAAACTTCATTAAAACATTGCTAATGTTGCCCAATGCAGCAATGCATTTGCAAGATGTTGTTTTGAGATACTCATCATCCAGGGGAATCCAGTAGATTAACAGTTTAAAAACTACAGGTCATTGTACCCATAGCTCATCAAATCTCCTTAGTTATTGCCTTGTCACTCTTCAAGGAATAGTTGAGAGAGTGGTACCTGCTCTCCTTTCTGTTTTTACTGCTAAGGGTTTGGATGTAAACCTATCCCACCTAAGAAAGCTGGCCAAGCAAAACTGGTAGGTTTCTGTGACTGCTGATGAGTGAATGGTTCCCCATGGCCTGCAGAGAGCAGCTAGGAAACATGGAAGGAAAGTCCCCATGAGCAGTAACTGATTAGACAGGGAACAGATGAAGATTGCACCAGTGTGTATCACCACTGTTCATCTCTGTTTTTAGACGGGAGAATATTGCCAAACACTGTTCTTGGAGTCCAAGGTGCCACACAGATGTGTTAAGATAGTAGTTTATTTGATTTGGTTTTATTGAATAAAAGCTAGGTTAACGTGCAGTGAGTAGTGAGGTTGACTGAAGTCTCGTTAGTGCAGGGTGAAACTTTTGCCATATTCTGAATGCTTTTTTTAGCATTCCAGAGCATCTGGTAGTTGCTTTTAAGAATACCAGATTGATATTGCTTTCTGTGTAAACCAAAGGATTTTTAAATATATTTTAGAGAGCTAAAAATGAAGGGACCCGCTTTGCTTTCTGTTTGCTATCAAAGCCTTCCTGTATATTTAGCAAAGACATAACAAACAAAAGTGCGTGTTTCTATCTTTAAACTGCTCTAAGGTGTCATTCCAAGAGCAAAACAACTGATATATTCAGCCTTTACTAGAACCTTTATTTTGTAGTCAGAATTTTCTGCAGTAGTTTTCAAATATTACTGGAGAGTTATGGTCAGTAGCCTTTTCAAACTTAGCTGCAGGACTTTGTGGTACTTGAAGTGACTCCTATGTTGTACTACAGTTTAAAAACTTAGCCCACTGTGTGTGTTGAACTATTCACAGAATACATTGGGTTGAAGGGACCCTCAAAGGTCATCTTGTCCAACCACCCTCTAGTGATTAGAAACATCTCCAACTCAGTCAGGCTGCCCACAGCCTGATCTTGAATGTTTTCAGGGACAGTAACTCTTCATTTATCTGTCAGTGTTAAGGAGGAGTTTAGATGTACATTTGTGTGTAATCTGTGGTGCTTCTAGGATGGTGCATATTGCATAATTGTTTAGATGTTAATTTGCTTATGCGCTTGTGGATGAGGAGTGAAAAACAATTTGGGTAATTCTGTCTCTTTAAGAAAAAAAACATAATGGTAAACAGTATAGATATAGATGGCAAACAATGGATATTGGTGAAGAGGAGGACAAAGCAGATAAACAAGTTGTCTTTGCAGGGCAGTTCTTCAATATGTGTTTTGTGTATTTGGTTTATATATATAAAAAATGAGATTTTAGTATCTTGCTCAGTAGATTAATGAAGTATCCCCTTGTCAGAGTGCAGCTGCTTCCTCATTTTGCTGTCTTCTCATTTTTTATTTTAATTTTGGCACAAATGTATGTGGGAGGAAGTTGCAACTGCAGGAGATGCTCTGTAATTTGAAGAACAACAGAAATGTATTCTCAAATTAGACTCTGTGTTTGAAAAATTATCTTTAAACAGTTCTGTGCAGATGAAAGCTGTGGCTTCTCATCATCAGAACAAGTAAAGATTCTGGTCTCCAAAAGCCTCAGGCATTCTTTTTGCCTGCATGACCACTGCTCTGTCCTTCCTCTTTGCAAATGAAAGGGGATTGGCCTCATCAGGGAAGGGTTTGGAGGGCTGCCCACCCCTGGACCTGCTCCTTGTGGTCAGATTTAGGTTTGTGTTGTGCTTATTTATTTTTTTTAAATTTTCCTAGCCTGCTTGTAGATTTTTTTCCTTAAGATGAAAGAATATATTTTTATTAATATTCAGCCACTTTCTTGCCACTGTGCATTATTTATGCTATAGAAATGCAGGTGTTGCATAGAAGCAAAACAAACATCCTTGCAGTGGTTTGGTTTTGTTGGTGTGGTTGTTCCCTGCCCACCCCCCTCCCCCACCCCATTTTAGATGTGAAGTGATACTGAGCACATACATGTCTTGCTCCATACAGCAAAGCATAAAATTATTTCCATTGCCTAACTTAGGTTATTTTAATTGCTGAATATAGTTGGGACAGTGGGCAATGCTAATGTTGTGCTTTCAATTAGTTCTGGCAGATGCACTCTTTGCCTGTGCCTTGAGCTTTGCTTTAGTGTGTCCTTAGCGACTATAAAGCTTCTGCAGATAGCAGAATGCTAGGTGCTCAGGCATAATTTAATAATGTGTGCGTTATTTTAAAGACACACATAAGCAGTAGCTGCTTGCTAATAAAATGCATTTAGTGACCCATGAGCAAATTGATCCCTATGACGATTTAAAGCTTAGGCCTCTAAAAGTTTTTCTCTTATCTTTATGTTAAACAATGGAAAGTTTTACCGTATGTTCAAATAACGTCTTCATCAGGTTCACAACAGGGATACCATAGTTAATTTTCACTTGAGTGCTTTACAGGATTTTCTTTTTGCTGGCTGGTTGGGTGAAAGTCTAGACACTGAGAGATGAGGCATTAGAGGGGCCTCACAATATAGTTATTGTGAATGGTAAGTAGTAGCAGCTTCCTCTGATGTACAGACTCCATGCCCAAACCAGTAGTACAAAGGCATAGCTTTTGTTCACAGGGATAGGGGCTAATCCGAATGCTCCACACTGTGAAAAACCTTTTATGGAAGGGGGAAAAAACTTGCCTTGAAGGTGAGAGGTCAGCAGTTTAACCTCTGACCATAAAACAAGAGACTAGCAAAGAATGGGATGAACAAGGGGGAAAAATACTTCAAGTACTCCATTCTTTGTTTATCAAAAATGGGTCAAGCAAATGAGTGTCAGGAATGCTTACAGGAGTTCTGATGGGACACAGAGGAGTCTGAAGATGTGCTCTGGCAGAGCTGTGCATTGCTAGTTTGGAGCTTGCATAGCTTGCTGTTCTCAAATGCATGATAAGGTGCTACCTAAATGAAAATCTAATCTTTCAGCAACCCTTAAAAGCACAGTTACTCTACTCTTCTCCTCTCCACCCAGACCAGGTCCTTTCTTTTAAACTTTGTTTCTTTGCCTAGATTAATGTCATTTAACATTTTGCCTTTTAACTGTTCCCACTGTTTCTGGGCTGTTTCTTGAAGTTAATCAAAATGCATCGTGGTAATAACCTCCTCACATGCATTCAACAGACCAGTGAGATGGGTCTCTTTTAAAGCCGCAGATCTTTGGGTGGTCAGTGCTATTGTACAACAGCAGGGGAGAGCTGTGTCCAATCTTTGTGCAAAGGGAATATGGAGGCTTTTCCCTGTGATCTCATTTTGGTATTATCAGTGCTGGGAATTTAGTCACAATCCAATTAGAAATGATGGAAGTTATGTTAACTAATAGTTAAGCCTCCTGTATTATTTGGTCCATCCCTTTGGACTAATTGGTTGCACTACTCTTGACTCAGGCTAGCAGAAGATACCAACAGTGATTAATATACCTGGTGTGTTAAAGCTCGGCTCCCTGCCCGGCATACAATTGTTCCTTGTGCCATACTACATCCAGTCCCTGAGAAGTCCTACTCTTCTCCCTCCAGGACTCTCCCAGAATGCAAAAAAACAAAGATGACATAAGGCCTTGCTTGTGCACCTCTGGAAGTTTCATACCTCACTGGACATAGAAGTGTTTTATATATGAGGTAAATTCCTCTTCCTGCTTCACACAAAGGGATTAAAGCTAGGCTTTGTTCTTGACTCTCTTCACATGTCACATCCTCAAATATCTGCTTATGGTTCGACAGCTTTAGGCCCCTTGCACTAAGAGAAGTGATTGGTAACCTGCAGCTTTGCTCAGGCAGCCAGTGACAGGGCTTCTCACCACTTTCAGAAATCTATTTTGATACATGCTTGATTTTGTTTGTGATTGGAAACAGCAGAGCTCCAAACTTTATGCTTCCTCTGAACTTTGACTGAGCTTAATCCTTTGTTTTTCAGTTTAGTAAACACACATCTTTCTTCTTTTTAAGTATAGTAGGGATAAATTCCTCAGAAAGGTGGCACTAAGTATACTTCCATGACCTGATGCATCTTCAAATTCATTCTCTTTACATTCTTTAGAAACTCCCTTGGGTTCACTGATTTCAAAACACACCGTTGCTGGTCTAGGTTTCATATATATTCATAGACCTCAACTGTTTCTCCTAAAGATGCATTTTCTCCTGTTTTCAGAAATGAAAAATAGAGGCAAAAGCTCCAGGTAGTTATTAAATTGCTATCAAGCCATACTCATGATTCAGATCATCCTTTAAGCCTTCCTGTGGTGAACATGCAGCTATGGCAGCAGTGGTGTCTTACTGATTGAGACAAAGAAGGTGTGGGAGGACAGAGCATGGGTGTGAAATGACTAGTAGTGATCAGTGATGTGGGGGTTACGGATAACCTGAGGTTTGTGTAATGGTCTGCACCCAGGAAGAAGCTGGGTGTAGAAGTAGACAGAAAATGAATGCTAGAATCTACTGTAAAGAAAATCCTCAGAAACACTGATGAACAACATATAAATATGATGGGCTAGTTAAACTTTATTTATTTATTTATTTATTTATTTCAAATGTGGTTTCTTTGGTTTCCAAGATGCATTTTTGTCTTGTAATGGATCAGTATCACTCCATTACAGGAATACTGATTTAAGATAACATGCAGCATACACTATAATTTCTTTTTGTTTCACATACAAGACATGACTTCTAATATTCCCATGAAATAGATCAATGGAATACGTACTGATGAGACTCAAGAAGAAGAATTGAGGGTTTGGATCATTAACCAAGAGAAAGGCATTTTCTCACTTTCTGTATCACTTAACTGTTTCAGCATTTATCTCAAATTAGGCAAATTGTATCTCTTTCATGATTTGCATTGTGTTCTGACTCACAAGTGGAAAGCTTCTATATTAAGTGCTATGATAAACAATATACAGTGTTCTACATAGCCAAAGCAACATTAACTAAGTATCAGTTGAAAGGAGAACAACAAAAATAAAAAATAGGAGAAAACACCAAAAATCACTGTGGTCTCACTGCACACGAAGCACTTCAAAATGCCACTTTGTTTGCAACTATTTTTATGCTGTTCTGGCACTGTCTGTCCTAGCCAGGCCTTTAGTCTTGCTCACTGAGCAATTAATATTTCAAGACGTGCTGACAATTAACATGTCCTGGTCATGCGCAGATGAATGATTTCTAGGGTTAGAACAGACAGGAGCAGAACTCCAACAGCAGAAGTATCCTAGTAGCTGTATGTGGGTATCAAGTTTCCCTGTTACATTAAGCTATAAGGTGGAGTATACATGGTGAGACACAAGGCAAACAATGCACTTTTTATAGCCAATGCACCAGTTTATAAAATTCTATTAGGTTTTTAAGATGCAATGCAAGCAAGTCTGATTTGGCTCCATACACAGACCAGTCATGTTCTCAGCAGGAATCCAGAAGAACTGCCTGTATGATGAGGACGTATTTGTTTCACACAGATTTCACTCTAAATCCATGTTACAAACAACCACAATGAGTGCCTCTGCAGCTGTCCTAAATTGAATTCTTTTCAGACTCTCTTTTACTGAAGTCATTAAAGAGCATACTAACAGGTGAGTGCACAGACCATTCTGCAATCCCAGGCTGCAACTTACTGAAGTGACTGCAAACACAGCCAAGTTTTTGTCCTGGATACTTCTGTGTTCCTTTAGATTGGCTACTGAGCATTTGAAAACTTGGACAGTGTATGAAGTAAAGCCACTGATCACCAGAAAGCCAAAATTTCTACTGGGTATTCCTTCTGCAGAGAACATCTTATAACAATGTATCTTCCTTTGCACACAAATCACCAGAGTATTTTTCAGTTTATGAGAGTCACACAATCACACAATCAACCAGGTTGGAAAAGACCTCAGAGATCATCAAGTCCAACCTATTACCTAACACCTCCTGACAACTAAACCATGACCCCAAATGCCACACCAAGCAATGACAGAAAGGATCAGCAACCACAACACTAAGGTAAAGAGAATCCATACAGATGAGTTCTACAAGACCAAATGCTGTTACCAAAAGTGGGGTTTTGTGGGAATTGCGGGGGGGGGAAGCATTGTTTCAGAGCTGAGACACCTTCAGTTCCATGTTAGGAGAGGCAGACAAGCCTATAGATTGAACTGAAGTCGTTTAGGGATGAATCCCAAGTAGAAGTAAATGTAAGCATGTACTTAGATTGTATGACACACAGCCAATCTCAGAAACTAGAGTGGGTTTACTCAGACACACCAATAAAAAATGCCTGATTAAAACTGCAACTCAACGCTCAGAACCTCACCTAACTCAGTTTCCAGCGTCAGAAGGCTACACCTGTCCTGGCACACAATCACTGTCATCACAGCTGCCCGTGACGTGGCAGGAAAACGTCATTAATTTCAGATAAAGAAGTAAGCCATTCGTCTGCTGCTGGGAAATAAAGTCTTTTCTATTTATCTGGCAATATTCTTAGTAGGGAGAAGATACCTAGAACACAACGACAAGCCAAATTCTGTCCTGGACACAAAGGTTTTCAGAAATTCCCATGTTGTGTCACAATATCATTAACCATTATCAGGTCTATGAACCTATCACAAATATGTTCTTTCGAATTTTGAGTGCACAAAGTAGAAATGTAATCTATTTCCAAATGCACAATGCCTCAAATGATCATGGGTGACAGGTATGTTACTTTAGAGTATTAGGGTTTTTTTTCCTTAAGAGCTAAGTTTTACTACCTGAACAGAAAACTAGAAGGCACCAGCAAAACTGTTAAATTCAATTCTTCAAAAAAAAAAAAAAAGCAGGAGCTTAACAAAACCCTAATACGATTTCAACATTCTCAAAGTACCTTGGAAGCCCAAAAGCCATCAGGAACATGGCAGAAGAGAATAAAGACAGCCATAGGGTTGAGGGGGTTTTTCAGTTTCCTGGACTGGCAACACATTTATTTTAAAAACAAACAAACAAACCAACCCACAACACAACTGAACTTAATGCTCAGAGACTAAACAACAGCCTATACTACTTTGCATGGCATGAGAATCCCACCAGCTCCTCCTTATCGGACCCTGGTGAGAAACATTTCCTGTCAGCTCCAGAAGCAGCCCCACCAGCCGAATGACTGTACCAACACAGCAAACTTGCCAGGTGCTGCCAGAAGCAGGAAGGATGCTTACCTCCCATGCTGATTTTAGTGGTGCTAGCTATTTGAAGCATAACACAAACAGTTTAGGAGCTAAATGACCTCCAAAGGGAAAGGATGCACAAATTATTAGCAAGGCTAAATCACACTGTTTCCCTCTTGTCACTCTACAGACACAGTGGTTTAACTCCATTACTTCAAACGCATTACAGGTAGGTTTACAATTGTCACACAACCCTTTTCTTCTACCTCTATGTTGCTACATTTTCTGACTTTACATTTGAACAGAACATAAATGCATTATCTGGAACACAAAACACGCTTTTACACTTGCTTTTCATATTGCATCTCTAAAATCCATTCTTCAAGAATGCAACTTCATTCCTGGAAAGAGTTGCCTTGAAGTGTTAAGCATTCCTTTGCAACTCTTGAGGAAAATGATGCTGCTCCTTATAGCCCTTATCAGCACAGCTTCCCTGTGTCAAGTGCAGCTCTTGAAACACATTAAATTCAACATCTGGCATACAATGTTTAAATACAGAAGACAACACATTTTTGCATTTAGCCTATCCAGTTAACAGAGCAATTGCCTCCTCCAAAAAGTAAACATTTAGCTCCATTTACACAATGAAACCATACCATTACAATATTTTGATGTGTTCTAAAACAGAATCAACAAATAAAACCCTTCATGTGAACAGAATGTGAAGTCAAATGAATAGGAATTTCTTGTTCTCTATTAGAAGGTAAGCAGAAGTATTAATCATTCTTTGTCACTCTTTCCCATTTGGAGTTTAAAGGAAAATGCAATGGCAAAACAGCTATGACAAAATACCTTATGATGATTATACCTCCATAATGATTACAACTTGGCATTAACTAAGAAAGTTTGCAAAATATGTCCTGAAGTAAACAAAAAACCCCTAATTTTTATGCTGTTTTCAGCTGTGAGCTTATAATTTTAGCTAGGTTTTAATCTACCTATTCACTCAAATATACAAAGAAAACAGAATATGATTCAAATTCTAGGAAATGTAATCTAAGAGACTTGTTCAAGCCTTATTTATAATTAAGGATTTACTACTTAGACAGTATCTTCCAAACATGGATTAAGAATTTTGCAAAGGAAGACAGTATGCCTGGAAACTGCTGCCTTGGCTTTCCCAGCTCAGGAAGTGCAGATACCACACCCAAAACCTTGTTCAAGCCTTTTTTTTCCCCTCTCACCACTTCTGCTTTTTCTCTTCTCTTTTCCATATAAAGCTCAGTATTAAGTTTTAATCTCTTCCCTTAAACCAGAATCACAAAACATAAGAAACCATTGTGGACTCAAAATTTTTCAGTTCTAAACATACAGCTACAGTTCCAAGATGTATGGATAAATGTCAAATGCAAATGGAAGTTAATGTCCTCAGCATTTTAGTACTTTATCTGCCAGTCACATAGAACCTTGCATCCTAAGTATGTGCCTGTAAAACATCATGGTTTCACCTGGATCTTGATCAACGTCAGCCTACCACAAAAAAATAACAGACTGACACATTAGCTGCAAAGCAGAGCTATGCTCAGGTTACTCTTAGTACACAGAATTATTTTAAGGAATAAGAAGAGCAACTTATTTAGACTTCAGAAGGTTTCAAGCCTTTCATGAACAGTTATGCAATCCTTTCCCTTTGTAGCCCTGATGTTTTATTTTCTTTACAAACAGAAGTATCTATCTCAACAGTTAGATGATTAGTACATCTGTATGTAACTGCATCCTCAGATAACATCACCACTGGTAGATGAAAACAAATTAAAAGGACTGCTTCTGTGAACCACACAGGAAACTCTACACTTCAGCCTCTTCAAGTCAGTACTAGAGAGAGAAGTGCCTGATGGCTTTGCAAAGAGCATTTTAAATCTTGAAAGTTTAACCAGTTTTCAAAGCTTTTTAAGCAGATTTTAAATCCTCCATACATGAAAGGCAAGCCACTAAACTACCCATGAAGAGAGCTAACAGCATAACATATCTCCTTAAAGAACGATAAACCTTTGTGTAAGATGGACTGTTCAGTGTGTGGGAGGGCAGAAGCATGCTGACATTAGATCAGAAAAATATGCAAACTCTTTAACACTTCTGAATGCAAGCAATTTAAAAGCCTGCAAACTATCCCCCAGGCAGCCATCTCAAACAGTTCAGTACTAAAACTAAACTAAAATTACATTTGAAAAAAAAGCACAAGAACGTCAGCTCTCATACTGGCTGCCTACATTACATGATGCAGGTTGCAGGTTTCAGCTTTTATTTAGTTGAATTAATGCTAGTTTGTCCATGCTACTGGATTTTACACAAAATTATTTTTGTAACAAGGTAGTATCTTTATTAAACACAACAATTTTCTCCCTTTCAGTGTCACTGCCCAAATCCCCATTACTCTGCTGAAAGTAGCATATGGCATTATATGAAGGGGGAAAAAAAAAAAGACACAGTCAGGCAAATGTCTGTAGGGAATAATTCATCTCTACCAGCACTGATACCACAGTGCCTGCCCCCACATTACTACAGCTGGAATCCCAGGAGTAGAGAAGAGCCTGCCACTCCTACCAGGACTGTCCTCTGGCTGCTGGGGAGTAGGGTCATCCTTTCCCACCAAGGTCTCTTCCCCTCAGTGAAGAATGCAGGGGAGATAGGAGAAAGGGCTTCCTTGACCTATTCCTCCAGCAGCTCTCACCCTTCTCCCTCCTACAGACACATATCTGCACCCACCTCCAAATTACATATGCATCCAAGAATTTCTGTAGGCTGGCTAAAAAAAAAAAAAAAAATCAGAAAATGAGGCACTTAAAAGCAGTAACATTTTCCTTCATGTTTTGGCAACTGTAAAGAGAAGCTGAAAGCTGGAGTGACTGCCCTCCATTTCTCAGTCTCTGAAAGGGAAAGGTAAAAAAGCATTAATGCCAACCTTTATCTTAGATGCTAAATCACAGTTGCCTTTGTTTTTGTTGTTCGAAGTTCTCCAACGCCTACTCTTTGCTAGTGACAATCCAAGCACACAGAAGACATTGTTCATATCCTGAGAAGCTTCCCAACTAAATGAAAGCAATTTAACTATAATGAAAACATTCATTTAGATACAATTGGAGGATTTAAAGTTACACAAAATACTATAATTTATCAAGGATTTGCAGGTGTGCTTGGTGCTCATACGCAAGAGTCAAACTCTGGCTTACATTCCTTGGTTTTGTCAAAAAAGGATGACCATGATGCACTTCCTGTCTTTGCCCTCAAAATGTTTACATAACCTTCAACAAAAGACTGTGAAATATTCTGCTCCTCACCAATCAATAATCCTGTAGAGACACCAGGCCAGATTAAATATCATCTTCCAAGCTCTTTAGGTACAATCACTTGAAAATTTCTCAACAGGAAAACCAAGAAAGCATGATAGAGAAATAGCACTTGTCTAAATAACACCATATGAGTTAATGAGAGGCGGGATAAAGCTTGATGAAACTTTACAGGAGCAGGAAAAGAAAGTTGTTGGTTTTGTGGGGATTGTTTACACATAAAAGCTTCATCTTGGACTATAATCATATAAGCCATGCTCTGAAATAGCATTATACAAACTGAAAAGGCAGCTTTAACATTCTGTTGAGAGTAAAATAAATTCTAATTTGGTAACACAGTATTTGAGGCTAAAAATATCAAAACTAAATATGAGACTTGTAAGAAAGAGTATCTAATCCATAGCAATACATGGCTGCTCCACATAACCACCTGAAGAACACAGAGCTCTTTTAAAAGTTAGAGAAATCTAATTTTCTCTAGGCCAGTATTTAGTCAGTATCCTTCCAGTTAAAACCAGCAGGGGAAAAGGCTGGAAGCATATAAGGATTCTATCAAAAGGTTTAATTGCTCTTAAAAAACCCTGTACCTTTCTTCATCTATCACACTGATAGAATTGTCTTTTTTAATCAGGCTCAAGTGATGCTCTGCAAAAAAAAGTATGTCAGAGGAAAACAGTTATCTGATGATCAGCACATTACACCCACAGGTTCAGATCCTGTGGTTAATAAACAGCTCCCTACAGTGAAGGGAAAAAAAAGAAGAAAACAGCTTCAGAAGACTCTTAATTGAAACCCTACTAGAGCTAGACAGGTTGCTCATGGGCAGAACTACCAACTGCATTAAACTTTATTCAGAACTATAACCTTCCTGGAACTACACTACAAACCATAATCAAATTTCATGCAAAGAATTTTGCATTTCTAGCCTAATTCCTAGACTTAATACATACAGTTCTTAACTCCTCCAACTACACAACTAAATTGGTTTTCACAGCTTTTCCTGGGAAATTTAAAGATCTTTTCCAGCCTTGATGATTCTATGATTACCATGGATCTAGGCAGAAGGCTTCCTAGCATTAAAGGGGTAAAAGAGACAAAGCAATCAAATTTCAAGCCCTGTTCAAAAAAATTATTCTTTGCTTGAACAGAACATTTTGGAGGGTTTTCAAATAAAACTTGAGCACTCAGAACTAAAGCAATCCTAGACCCAAACCATGGTATTCAGTGGCTGAATTTCCTGGATCTGCCTGTACACTCTGTAGTCTTTTGGTTGCTTTTCATATGTGATACTAACAAAGGAAGGCGTAGAAAACAGCACTTCTAACCACACAAACTGAAACCAATTTGAGTCATCTTCTTGGGAAACCATTGGCAGAAATGCTGAAGACCTCAGGTTCACAGAAGTTGCTGCAGATTGCCCTTTCTACTGGAAGCTGCTGTATTTGCACTGCCTTTTGAGTCTGCAAACCACATTTAGTAAAATCAACAGAAGATGTACAGTTTACAGTGTGACTTAAACGTGCAACTTTATCTTTGCACATTTAACCCCAATATAGAGTGCAGCCATATATGTGTGCATACAGTATGGGTATATCTTCGTACAGGTATAGCTACATAGATACATGTACCCTATTAAACAAAGGTTACATAGTGCTACTATTTCAGGCATGTCCTGTGGAAGAGTTCAGAAACATCAGCTTTCCAGAAATTCAGTTTACTCTTCATGATGGGAGGACCTGGACAGAAAAAAAAAGGGAAAAACAGGCGGGGGGGGGAAGAAAAAATTGCAGACTGTTTTGATAGCCAACTTCCAGGCTCACACACATCTTACAGCCCCAAGTGCAGTTTAATGTTCAAGAGACAACAGAGTGCCAGGAGAAGAGTAAAGTTGCTGCAGGTGCATCTGTCTTGTAATCTTGAACCAGCAGGCTCACATAAGGCTATGCACCCAGGACAACAGCACATTATTCCCCATAACTAGAAAGGATAAATCAGTCCAAAGCAGATGAAGAAAAGAAAAAAAAAATTCCATCTTTGTACCCTACAGCTAAAGAGCAACACTCATCCTTAAAATAACACAACACTTTTGATAATACTAATTTCTGTTATCAAGTTGTCCTCTGGATCTGTATGTGAAAAATCTAATACAAAAGGCCATCTGATTATGGTAAAATTGGCACACATTTTTGCTACTTCTTTTGTTTGCTTGTTCGTGAAAGAGTGGCACAGGAAAGAACCACGAAAATCTGCAACTGCCTGGGAGGCAATGTAAAACCTTTTGCTACAAGGTGCTACTGACACTGCAAGCCAAATTCACAGTTAACGAATACTGAGGTCTCAGAATAACTTAGCACTCCTGTCTCAGTTGCTTAGCTAACTCTCAAGAATAAACGTTAATTCATCTCAAATTCATCTCATTTGCAAGAAGCAGGTTATGAAATCTGAAATTAAATGAATTAAATGGAATTAGACAGTTGTCACAATAACCAGTTACTAGGTTTCAACATATTGCGGTAATTGATGCTTACCATCTTGACCATGATGGAAGTGCTGGCTACAATCTGATTTTGGTCCTAAAGGTTTATATTAACCTACATAAAACCTCCAAAGTGTCTAAGCAGAAAACAATGTTGGAAATCATTAGTGGAATGACTTAAGAACAAATTTCGTATTACATATAAACCTTGTTGCATTTGGTTATCTGTGATCCTTTGTAGCTGGAAGAGCCCTAGGACATTGTCAGATTTGCAAAATTAATATTCCCCCAGAGTTGTGCTATAATTAAGAATTTATCTAACAATAATTCTCCAACAGCATAGTAATTTTTCTTGATGTCACACTGCCTGTACACAGCATCCTCATAAAACCACCAACTTACCAACAACTACACATGCAATAGGGCTACCTCAGTTTCTGTTTGTTAGAATAGTTAGATGTTGCCACAGGGAAATTAAAATGTGGGAGAACACAAGCTACAGCAAAGCTTGAAAGGGAAAAACTTAAAAATACATGGGTCATTAAGGTCTTTCTCTCTCCTATGTCAGCTTCTCCTGCTGTTCAATCAGGCAAGAAGATCATAATTTTGAGTCTGTGATATTTCCACGGCAACACTGGTGACAGTGATGTCACAAATTCAGCCCTGACACAGCTTCAGGATCAAGTACAAGGAGCAGATGGGATGCGAGGGAGAAAGCCCCTATTTAAACACAAATCTCTTTCATAAGACAGAAAGAGGCAGGAGCAAAGAAACAGGTGAATGGATCATGTTTTCAAGTATGATATATTCAAAAGATTATCCTAGCATGAAAATCTATTTAAAGGCAAGACCTACAATACAGGGTTACTGTCAAATTTGTTAGACCTTATAATAAACCAATCTTGAAAGCTCCCTGTTTAGCATGACAAGCGTTGTGCTCCATTTCTGAAGTGGTGGTGAAGACAATACACTTCCATTCCTTATGAATCTCCTTTAAATAACTTTAACATTCAGATACATTCATTTGAAACATCACTGTGCTCATAATACCACATGTAAATATGATGTCAAGTGAGTTTGTTATCTAAATAAGATATAATATGAAAGAAATTAAAATGAATCCCAGATGGGTCACTGAGTAGAGCAGGCTGGTAACTGGAACGCTCAGCCAGCACCATCTGATTGGTGAAACGGGACTCTTTTGTGCTGACCTGCAGACTCACACAAGAAAAAAACACAACCTCCAGGTCTGCTAAAACACCCCTCAACTCTTCACCAGTCATATGCCACCGCATCCAGCACTACTCCTATCACATCTCCTTCCTGCCTGTGCCCAACCCAACAACAGCTGAACCCACTCCAGTGAGAAGGGGCAAAGCAAAAAGTGGATGCACCCACTGACAGTCTCCATGGTAACTCAGGTCACAGTTCAAGAAGATTTCTTAAAGACCCTACTCTCCAGAGAGGACAACTGATGAGCAGCATGAAACACCCAAAGGTGGCAAGGGAAGTGACAATGACCAGAATTCAGGCATAGGCAGTCATTCAGACAGCTGCAGGTAACAAAAAGTGGTTTCTCATGGAAGTGGAGGCAGAAAGATGTGAAACAAATCATAAGTCAAAAGGGAGATAAAAGGAATTAAAAGGATACAGATGCTTGTTCTAATCACAGAAGGGTGGAAAAAAAATCTACATTTTTCAAGATTTCAAGATGAAGACTTGAAAGGATTATCAACAGTCTAAAAGGATTATCTAGTCTAAAATGTGCAGGTTGACGCTGGGCCTAAGCCAAAACAGGAACAGGCCCCCAGGAAGGGATGTCAGGCAGAGGCAGATACTAAATGCACAAAGCAAGGAGGAATAGATCAGAAATCAAGTAGATAAGCAAAGTTCACAGACATGCTGTCTATGAAATTACTATGGCAAAACCTGCAAAAGAACAGAAGGTAAAGTGTGCCATGATACAAACCACAACAACCACCAGAGATTTGATTCCCTGAACCACAACAGTACCAACAGCAAACTGACAAAACTGGCAATAAACTGAAGGATGCTGGCTGGTGGAAAAGAGAAAACACCCAAGGACTGCACCAGGAACAGAATATCATTCCATAACTAAATGAGCAATCTTATGAAAGGCAGGGAGAAGACAAAAGACAGCATGACACCAGGTACAGAAAAGCTTATTAAAGCCTGTTGATATTGTCAGGAAAAGATCTAAAGAATTATCAGTTAGATTTAGCAAAAAATGGTTTTTATAAGCACAGTAGGCACATGTCCATGACACCATTAACAGAAATGTTAACTGATTTTGGTTTTGTTTTTTTAAATAGTTTGAGACTTATTGAGGGAATAGTTTGAGACTTATTTTCCTTTGCTCAGAAAATAAACTATTTTTGTCACTACCACACTGGTCAAAATTGACATTACACTGATAGAAATCAATTGTTCTGCTAAAATGAAAATTTACACAAAATCAGTATTTTAAGACTTAAGAACTGATGTCACATCCAGATTTTGCAAGTATTTAACACACACAAAAAAAATACTTTTACAGTAACCAAAATGAAAATACAACAATAAGAAAATGACAGCTATGAATTACAGAATTGTCAGGGTGGGAAGGGACCTCAAGGATCACCTAGTTCCAAGCTGCATGCCATGGACAGGGACACCTCACACTAGATCAGGCTGCTCAGAACCACATCCAGCCTAGCCTTAAAAACCTCCAGGGATGAGGCTTCCACCACCTCCCTGGACAACCTATTCCAGGGACTCACCACCCTCATGGTGAAGAACTTCTTCCTAACATCCAACCTAAATCTACCCTTCTAGTTTTGCTCCATTCCCCCTGGTCTTATCACTACCCAATATCCTAAAAAGTCCCTCCCCACAGATTTCTTGTAGGCCCCCTTAAAATACTGGAAAGCCACAATAAGGTCTCCTCAGAGCCTTCTCCTCTCCACACTGAACAGCCCCAACTCTATCAGTCTGTCTCCATAGATGAGGTGCTTCAGCCCTCTGATCATCCCCATGGCCCTTCTCTGGACATGTTCCAGCACATGTGTATCTTTCTTGCAATAGGGGCTCCAGAACTGGACACAGTACTCAAGGTGGGGTCTCACCAGAGTGGAGTAGAGGGGGAGAATCACCTCCCTTGACTTGCTGGCTATTAGTCTATTAATTAACATTAATAAATTTTAAAAGGCAATAAAATATCCATAGTCACTTCCTAATAAAATCCCAATTCAACTGCAATTCAATACATAAGATGATACTGTATCACAAAGCAGATTATTTATTTCCACCCATCACATCTACAAATAAGTATCAAGAGCACAGTATATTACCTTCAGTTTCAGATGCTTGACATTTTACTTTCAGTACCAAATCAAAGGTACGTTCTGGATTTTCCCTAGAAGAAGTAAACACAATTGATTAATCATACGTGCTTCAGATAGTGTTTCTGCCACATTGTATCCTTCTATTTGTACAGCATAAAACATAAATGAGTTTTAAAATGGATTAAAATCCAATTAGAAATTGGGTTAGTTCTAAGGATGAACCAAAAGGTGACATTTTCCTGTACAGCCTTTAAAAAAGAATAAGAAGCAAACCTGTGTGATTTATTGCACTGATAGTGTCACTGCCTCAAACAGCTTTCACGTCACTTTAGCATACCACACCTGACAGCTGGCAAGAAAGTGATACTAAAATCCTTATCACAAAAGCTGAAACGTATTGATGGAGTCGTGGGCAGCCTTTCCTAAAGCTAGGTTTTATTTCTACTTCTTAGGAAGGGCCTATCATTAGATGATTTTAATTTGACAAGCTCAGGTACTGCCCTTCCAACACACACGATTACCACCACATGGCTGAGGAACGCTTCGCATCCTCTTTCACAAGGGACGGATCTTTGGCTTCAGAGGCCGAGCCTCAGGTACGATTCAGCAAGCAAGCAAGCATCAATGCAATAACATGGGACGAACACAACTCCAAACTAGCCTCCATATCTGCACCAGCCATCATGGTCAGCTTCCAGGGATGGCCAACGCCTCTTCTACCTCCTCCGTAAATACACACCTGGTAATAACAAACCGCATATGCCAACAGCAATTAGCACTCAACCTAATCCCAAACTAAGTATTTATTAAAAATAGTTCTAAATGCCATTATTATGACACCCTCTTCTCTCTGCCTACCAAGGATACTGTTATTTATATGAAAAGCAAGTGGTATAACCACACTCATATCAATTATCTATTTAACCTTTCTATGATTGCCCCCCACTCCCCCTCCCAAAAGGCAAATTACAAACAAAAAAATCCAAGATTTTATTCCAGGTTTCTAGAATGCTTCAAGTGAAGCACACAGCAAATTAACACACTGCTGTTTCTTTAAAGTTTTTGAATAAAATCCAAAGGCCAAGCTGGGGAAAGTTTCAGCTGTCACAAATTAATTGATTCAGAACATGCTTTCACTGACCACAGCACCACCATCAACTGAGCTATGCAACTATAATCTAATTCAGGTTACAGAGACATAACCTGCCCATATCCCACTCTTTCTTTGCATTGCATTTTAAGGCATTTAGTTGGAAAAATCCTGTATCTACTGATCTTGTGTGCAGGAGATCAAATTCTGCTCTGAGTTACAACAGCCTAAATCCAGGATATTGGAAAGTTACTCTGGCATTAAAGTCCATCCATTGTTCTTCTGGCAGGCAGGTAGGTTCAGAATGAAACTGATCAGGCTTCGCTTTGTTGAGTCACCTAGGAAAGCGAACCACAGAAGTCCTTCCTTCAAAAGAAGTGACATCTCCCCATCATATTACTGTAGCTCAGGCACTGGGTTTATACTCTCAGGCTATTTACCCCTTCCATTTCTTCCTAAAGCCCAGAGCACACAATGCTGTTTTTTTTATGTGAATCTGTTAAAGTCTTAGAAACATTGAATGAAGACATCTACCTCAACTCCTGGCTGAACTACCCTCACGAAGAAAGCTCTTTGAAGTCACACTGCCTTCTGTCTTTCACTATACCACTCTAAATCTGCTTTTGCAGAAAAATGCTTCTAAGTTTACTCGTCACATCCCACTACACTTAGAAGTGTCAAAAATGTGTCAAACTAAGCTGAGAATTGTCAGACTGTCTCTCATTTCCTTTACAACTACCTCGTAGCAGCCTGCTTATTCATCATATATTTACACAAAGATTTTTGTTAATTCCTGAAGCCCACGGTTAACACCATTTGCTTCCAGTGTCAGCAAGACCAAGTGGCCACTCCTGATAGGTAAGGCTTCATAGCAATGCTTCTAAGCACCTAAAAAATCTCTTTTGCACCTGCCATACCATAATAGCAAAAAGAAAGTTTGCAATTACTGGACAGATTAATGTTACAGACTTCAGCCCACCAGCTGCTGTTGCAGGCAAGGTCGCCGCAGGCAGCGGTACTGCCCAGGCCTGAGGGAGGGCTGGTGACCAAAGCAGGGAGCTGGGCCCGAGGGCTGCGGCCACGCTCTCGCCACGCCGGGTGGGCGCCTCAGAAACAAGCTCCCACCATTTCACAGTCCCCTTCCACCGGCCGCAGGCCAACAGCGTTCAGCCACCGCTCCACCCGCCGCCGCGACCACTCCCCGGCAGGGACGCCTCCGACCCGGCGAGGCCGACGGTCGCAGGAGCTGCGGGAGGACGATGCCGGGGCAGGCGCGCTAGGGCCGCCGGCAGACACGGAGAAGACCAGAGGCAGATGAACGGCCGTGAGCATTGCAGCCGCCTCCTCCCCCTGCTCCGGGCCGGGCGGGGGGCGCCGCCCTGCCGCTGTGCGCGCCCCGCTCCTTTCGCACCGCGGGTCCCGCCTCGCCTCGCCCCGGCTCCGCTGCTGTCACTCAGCGGCCACGGTGCGCCCGGCCCCTCGCACGCTCCCGCCGGGTGGGCTCCCCCTCCCCTCCCTCCCTGCCGCCCAGCAGGCCAGGGCGGCTGTGAGGCCTACTCGCTGCTTGCCCGCTGCAGAGTTCGGCTCGGCCCGCCCGCGCCAGCCCCGCTGCGGCCCCCCGCCGACTAACACACACACACACTCACTTGAACCTGCTGTCCATGATCACATCGCGGGCATCCGGCAGCTGCTCCAACGCCCCTCAGGGAGAAGCGCCCCGCCCGGCAGGGGCGAGGGGGCAGCGCCGGCCCCTCTCCCTTCGGGGGCTGGGGCGGCTCAGCGCTGTGAAGGCGGCGGCGGGCGGCGGCCCATGGCTGCTCCGCTCCCCCGGCTCGGGCCGCGACTGCAGCGGAGCGGCGGCACCGCCTCCTCCCCCCGTCTCTCAGTTCCTGTTGCAGTGGCTCCGGCACCTTCTGGGAACCAGGAAGCTCCGCGGCGGCCTGGGGAGCCGTCGGGGCCGGTGTCACCTGAGCCCCGCGGGGGAGGGCCCGGAGGCGAGCGGCGGAGCGCGGGGCCTGCCCCTGTCAGGGGCGGCGTACGACCCCGGTGCTCTGCGGCAGGTGCGGCAGGACAGGCCTGGGACGGATGTAGCACCTTCCCGGGAGCCGGTCTGAAACCGAGACCGGGCCCGGAGAAAGGGTTTTGCATAGGTGGGGTAGGGCAGCCCATAGGTGCGGCAGCACCGGCAGTGGTCGTGTCTTACGGCACAAACACTATCACCTTCTGCAAAATAAGCTCCTCAGAAAGTGCAGCCGGTGTGTTACCTTACACAACCACTCTTTTACATTCTTCATGTACAGCAGGAAAACGGAGCTTTTCACACTGAAGCTCATAAACGTTAGTTTAACCTGCGGTAATCTGTTCAGCTAAACTCTCTCCCAAACTGCTTTGAGAGGTGGTGCAGTGGAGTGGGGCGCAGGAGTAAGTGCAGCGTCCTGTAAACACGTAAAAGCCTTACATCCTCGAGTGTTTCCAGTGAGTTTGGAAAGGAAGGAAAAATAACACCATCCTTGAGAGGCTTCCAAGTCTCATTCATCTGAGAGGCACCGAGCAGCCGAATTTCCACCTACACCAAGTTTCCCTCACTAGTATAGTATCACTGCCATGAAAAATATGCGTAGAATAGATTTCTGCAGTTCTGGGCCAAAGTAAAAACATTCCTTTCCTCCAGAAACTAATCATCATATCAATAGTTAAATCGAAGACAAACTTTCAAGCCAACTGTTCATTAAACACATAGAACAGCATTAGTGCATTACCAAGCCTGAAAAAATCAAAGGTTTGAAAGTCAGGAAATTACAAATACTGACTTTTCCAAAGTAATATTGTTTTGGCTTCATTACACATCCTACACACCTCACATGATATAGATTAAATAATAATAAAAGGTATAGGTGTGTAGCAAAAATGACTGAACATTGCAGCAGGAACCTTAGCTTTGGGATTTCCTTGGGTTTCAAGTACTTGGCTTCCCAGCCTTCATTTTGCAATAATTCTTGGCTGTGTTTTAACAACCAATATTTGCAACTCCCACTGAAGTAAATGAAATTGCTTGGGGCTTTGTATCCTTAACACATAACCATGAGATTGGTATAGCCAAGAGGTTTTCAGAAAAAGAAGCTAGCAAATGTGTGAGTTTGTGTATTATGAGAGGCTCTTGAAGCAGGCAGCTTTCACTCATCCACTGTTAAGTTCAACTTCTCTGATAGGATGAGTCAGCTAAAGGACCCGGAGAGAGGGAGGGTGGTGCCTGTCCACAGCAATGGGAAGGACAAGGCAGGGGCCCTGCTGCAGCCACCAGAGCTGCTCAGCTGCAGTGCCTGGGGCAGGCTGGATGCATCCCCCACAAAGGGATGCTGCAGAACTGAAAGGGCTTCAGCACCAGCACCCAGTAAAGATGGGTATGTTGGAAAGCATGCATGGAGAGGTAAACCATCGCAATCTTGCCTGTACATCTGCCTCTCTACCTCCCTTCTGCCTTCCATCTCTTTGGAAAGCAAACAGAATTTGAAACTCTCTGCTTAAAAAAAATGGCCAATAATCTAGCAGGAGTGAATTCGGGTCGGGTGATTATCCAAGTATTGAGATGTTTTATTTGTGGAGAAGCTCCATTTGAAGTGTGCCATACAGTGAAAAAAATACAGTGTTTCAGGATTTCACTGAACCTGGATTTTGGATTATATTAAATACTTTATAAGTCTACTGGGAATTGGTTTCTCCCAGTAGTTGCTGATGCTTGCCACTTTTACAGGCAGAAGAGTAGGCTGGTGGCCCATCAGGCTGGTCTGCTCTACAATTCCAACCAGTCTCTAGGATTGGTGTCTATCTTGGCAGATACAAACATTAAGTCCCTTGGAATTTATTTTATTGTAATTGGAGAAAAAACAGGTAAGGTTTCTTTTTCAAAGTAAGTACATGTCTTGTCACTAGAGTAAATTGATGACACAGTAACTAAACCTTTCCTGCCTGGAAGAGCAGGAAGAGTAGAAAAAGTTCACATTTAAAATAGAGGGCATATGAGAGAAAACCCTGTTGAGATGAGACTCACATCTCTCAGAGCTATTATTTCAGTCTCTGTGAAAACTTAAGCAGACATCTGTGCCCAGGTTACACTTAGTTCATGTCTTTAAGACTGTTTTGCAACCACAGCAGCTTTTAATGAAATACAATGTTTCAGGAAAGGTGTTAGTGTTCTAAAACCACTTCTTGGTGCCTTGTTTTCAACCCTTCCTTGGGAAAGGGTTGAGCCAGAAGGAGAAACTGAAAGAAAAAACTAATAGATATGCAGAAAATGGCTTAGATTAGTGTATTCTGAAGCCAGGAAAGTCTAGTTTGCTTTTCTTGACTCTGATTTCCCTTTCCAAGTGAAAGTTGTAAAGCAAATTATATTTGGGATTTTCAGAGTCAGCTGTTCTATTGGGCAATCTAGAAGACACAAAGCATTTTTCTTTATGGTTTGCATAATGTGAAAATGGCTGAATTCTGCCTAAGTTCTCTCTAAAAGGTTAGTGTAGGGACTGCTATAAAGGCAATTTGCACGGGATGGGGGATAAACATTTTTTTCATAGATACAAGCAACTAAAACCCAGGTAATTTAAAGATTCTTACTCAGTCTTAATGGTATTTTACCAGCAGTGTTTAGTCATCTTTGTAGCACTGTAATAATGTAAAGAGCCTTAAAACTGATAGAGATATTTATAGACATTTTTCAACTCCTGCATGCTGCCAGTAAAAGAGATCTCAATGTAAACTGAATTGGATCTACAAGTCTTCATTTTCTCCCAAACTGATTAATGCTTTGCTGTAAGAGGTTACGTGAAAAAACACCCAAAAGTCTACTTCATCTGAGTCAGGTAAGAAGAGGGTGAAAGTGCTACCAGACAGCTCATCTCAAGGATCGACATAAAATGTATAGCATATGTTTTAGTTTACAACCAAATTCGATATGGAAACAACAAGAGATGTAGTTGAAAAATGCCAAACAAAATCCAAACCCAAGCCTTCACATCCTTTCTAATATGGAGCAATCTTGCTATTCTCTGCCAAATCAAAACCATGTGGCTTTGAGTCTATAAAAGTGATGCAGAGCAGGGTTAGGATCTCAAAAAGGGATATGAGAAACAGACAAGAAATGGCCACACAACATGTCACTTGGAAGCGGTGGAGCAAGAGGAGTTCTATGAGAATCCAATTAGCTGAAGTTGAAACTATTACATACACACATTTAGTGATTTGGTTTTGGCAAGGAGGGAGAAGGTAAAAGGGGCAGAGAGAAGGGAAAAGCACAAAACCTCTGAAGACAAGAAGTATTGTTTTAAGCATTCAGCATGGGAGAATTCTAATCCTCATAATGCAAGCTGCAAGCATGCATGCATTGTCTAAGATTCACAAGAAATGCAGGAAACAGAATTTACCCAACAAATGAAGATGACCTTATGGGATAACAGGGGAGTTAAGAATCATTGCTTGAATCCACCTCTAGAGGTCTAAAGCTTCTGCCCCAGCTAACTCCAGCAAGGCTCTTTTTCTTTGCTGCCCAGTTCTGAGGCAGAAGAGAGTTATCATCATCTCCGTAAGCTGGAGCACACTTATTGTGAATTAAATAGGATCTTCAGTATTACAGAAGTCCTTCTTGGCCACATACATTTCACTTACTAGTAAAACATGCTACTAATAAAAGTAGTTTTTCTCTTAAACACCGCTGAAACCTGTAAAGGGATTTCCTTCATAACATTGTTAGCAGAGCTTGCTGAAAAGATGTTCTCCCCTGGGAACTCCAACAGGTTTGTCAAAAATGGCATAATTGAAAAAGCTGCAATTTCCCATTATAACAAAATATTTCTTGGAATACATTCTCATGATTCTTGTACCAAGAATTACTCCTTTACTTCCCACTGAGTCTGTACTGGGATTGTTTTTAGTTCTTACTCCTTCAAGTAAGTTACAGCTGGTTTGTGTTATCTCAGCATCTACATCTTCTAACAACATAGTCACCTTGTCCGACCTCACAGACTTGGAAAGCATCTCACAGAAGGAAATATTGATCTAACTGAGAGTTTGTGGTTCATTTTAATGGGACTGGAAGTTATTTTATCAGCTTGTTTGAATCTTACACACACTCATCCCAGACTGTAACTGAGTGACAATGAAATCTCCCAATGCAAAGTTCTCCAAAACCCTCAAACTCACAAACGTCAATTTCTCCATTAAACTCCTTAGCTATAACAGTGCCATGAGACAATACCTGAAAGAGAAAATACTTTCCTTTTAAGAAACACCAGATACCTACAGTAGGTAATTTCATAATCCAGCATCCTTAAAGACAGTCACTCATTCAAAATAGGTCTCTTTTGAGAAGCCTTTAAAATAAATATATATAGTAAATATATATCTACAAATATTCTGCATATTTATTGATTCCTTAGATTCTGTCCAAACATCCTTTTTCAGCTTTTGTTGTCGCTCATTCATCTTAAGATGAACGCTTAAGAACATTGGAGAATTGTGGCTGGAAAGCTGTCTGGCAGAAGGGGACCTGGAGGTTCTAATCAACAAGCAGCTGAATATGGGCCAGCCATGTGCCCAGGTGGCCAAGAAAGCCAGTGGCATTCTGGCCTGTATCAGAAATGCCGGAGTAGGAGCAAGCAGGTGATTGTCCCCTTGTGCTCAGCTCTGGTGAGGCCACGCCTTAAGTATTGTGTCCAGGTTTGGGCACCTCAATACAAGAGATGTGGAGGCACTGGAGCCAGTGCAGAGGAGGGCAAGGAAGCTGTGAAGGGCCTGGAGAATAAATCTGATGAAGAGTGACTGAAGGAGCTGGGGATGGTTAGTTTGGAAAAGAGGAGGCTGAGGGGAGACCTCATTGCTGTCTATAACTACCTGAAAGGACTGTCTCTTCTCCCAGGTAATTAGTGATAGAACAAGAGGGAATGGCCTCAAGCTACAACTGAGTAGGTTTAGACTGGACATTAGGAAAAAGTTTTTCACAGAAAGAATGGTCAGGTATTGGAATGTGCTGCCCAGGGAGATGGTTGAGTCACCACCCCTGGATGTGTTTAAAGATGGTTTGGATATGGTGGCTGGGGATATGGTTTAGGGGTGAACTTTGTAGAGTACGGTTCTGGGTTGGACTTGGTGATCCTGAGGGTCTTTTCCAACCTGAATGTTTCTGTCATTCTGTGATTTTTAGTATGCTTAAGAACAGATGATGATTTAAAGAAAAAATGAGCCATATACCTTGAAAAGGTATAGATGTGGCTGGGTAGGACTTTAGTGTGAAGATTATGCCTCACTATGATTACATTTCAGGGATGCAGCATTCCAGCAGCTGTCTTTGTCCCTTCAATCATGCTACATAGAAAAGCTGATCGGGCCAAACACACGCATACAGGTAAACCCACTCATTAATTAATCAGTGAATTCCTGGGGAGACATCTCTGCTTGGATAGGAATGAGGATTCCAAGGCTTTTTAATCAGTGTGTCCTACCAACAAGACCGAGAAAGCAGGTCTTAACCAGGTCAGCTTTAATTGAAAGTTTAATAAAGGAGCTGGGGGAACATTTATGAATATAAGTGCCAACTACAGAATTTTAAGAGCTAAGGCCCTCAAAAATTTACATGATTCGATCTGGCTGTGTTAGCTCAGCATTTGGTTTACTGGCAATATTTGCAAATCCTCACAGTCTGATCTGTAATACCATTTGTTAGTGAGATTTGCACCACAATCTACAGAAGTTATGAAGTATGTAAATATTTGCAAGCCAGACAGATATTTGCTTTATCCTTGCAGTCCTAATGTCTTAACAGCAGTTTGGATGTAAATTAATTTATAAATTAAAGATAAATAATATTTCCATTCATACTAACCTCAATTCATGGACAATTTAGTAAATTATTTGTGTGGATTTATAACATATTCAGGCACGACAGCTGGCAGAATATAACAGTAGAATAAACAACCTTTTAGCTCTGCTGCCCAAATCCAGCCTGCAAGCACCAAATGCTTTCTGGGGGTATGGATTACTCAGAAGAGTGTTTGAAAACAAGCAGTGATCTTTGCCCAGTTTTGGTTTAGATGCAAGTTAGACACCTTGCAACTGACCTCACTGTTAGGAAGTTCAGGGAAATGAAAGACTGAAGAAAGAAATTGTTCTCTTTTTTGCATTAAAAAAAAATCCTTCAAGAAAAGTGTGAGAAACAGTGATGGCAACACTAAGGGAATATATCCAGTTCTTTCCCACAGGTAGTGATTACTGTGGAGATTTTTTCAGCCCAGCATTAATTGTTTTCTTAATGAATTTTTTAGTGAAGCAGCAGGGTCAGGAGGTATCTTTCAATCTGCATCTATCCAGTGGAAGGAGACCACTCATTCAAGCCATTTGCAAGTAAAAAAGGTTTCTAACCAGACTGAACCTTTTCTTCCTGAATAAATTCAGTTCTTCTGTTTAGGCAAAGACATACTCTTCAGACTTCTCAAACGTATATTTTGTTAATGCTGCAGGTTGTAGGCTAGCTGACGAATCTGGTGGTGACTAAAACTACCATGGAGCAAGATTTTTCTTGCCATATTTAAAATCTATTTTTTAAAAAGTTCTATTCAAAGCAGTAAGAAACTGAGTTTTGTTATCAGCCACAGAAATTTCACAGTTTTAATTTTCTGAATGTGAACTTCTTGCACTGAGGCCAAAATTACATAGAACTGGGGACTGAGCTTTATTAAAATGAGGATGTGTCTATAAGCTGGCTTGGATACTGTGTCTACCAAAAAAATTCCAAATAGAAAATCAAACAATGCTAAATATTAATAGAACAGTTTCCAGCTGTTTATTTGCCATGGCATCATTATGAACAAGTAGGTACTGAGAGATGTTTTGTATGGAAATTAGTTATAAAACCTGAAACAGTTTCTCAGCTCTGCAAACAGTGTTTAATTTACCAATAGCCAATAGAGATGGGGTGTTTTTATATTTACTTGAATAAAAAGATTTAAAAGCACTGCACCATTTCCTGACCTGAATATCCTGCGTTCACGTTCCACATTCTAATATTGTAGCTGACATAATGAGGACCCCACAGTGCCAGAGTCTGTGGCTAGAGATTTGTCTTCAGGTTTTGTTCTAAGTGCTTTGCTCATAATTGCATCAGATAATTCAGTAATGCCAATCTTTCTTCTTAGGAAAGGCAAATTTGCTCTAATATATAATATGTTTTTGTTTCAATAAAGGAAAAAAATTCTCCTTGTGCAAAGTATGAATCTTAATGTAGGTGTATAACAAGATTCTTGAGAAAGGCTTCCTACAATTCTGTTACTGTAATGCTTTGTTCTGCAAAGAGATAAGGGGTAAATCACTGAAAAGCTTCTGCAGGTTTCTTCATTCAGAAGTGTTAGAACAATTGACCCAGTCATCTTTGTGCTAAATGACTATAGACAGCTCAGACAGATGTGTTTAGATCCCTTTATGCAATTGCCATTGTTGACTCATCCCTGGATCAGATACTGAAGACACTAATCTGGGAGATTCTAAGCACAACGGATGTGAGTGTTATCCCCAAAAATTAACTAATGCAGTAAACTGCCATAATTGTTGGTGTGCTTACTGAAGAAATTATTGAGCTTAATGTCTGCCTAGAATTAGACTGGAAGAAGGAAGTGACAGCTCATGAAAAGCAAGGCCAGTGGGCTATCCTTAGGACAGTACAGCCCAACTACAACCATGCATTATACAGCTATTACTTTAATTAGTGGAGCTAGTCCAGCTGTCTACTCTAACCACTGGAGCTGTAGATCCAGTTTAAGAGCAGATGTATGATAGGGCACCATACTATGTGGCATTTAAGGTGATATGCTTCAGAGAGTTCAAAAAGACTACTCTGTGCAGCTACCTCACCATTTTATTTCAGAGCTTCATTCCTCACCGGTGTGAGAGGGAACAGGGTCCTTAACAGTTCTCAAATGTTGCTGTAAGTCTGCCATAGGATCAGGCCATTTTGTTCTCAGAGTCCCAGGCAAACACAAAAATTAAGTCATACTGATATTATTTATTTTGCACAGATTTCTCCATCTGTTGCTTTTCTCAGTAGTTCCATTAGAAAGTCATTTTGCTTCATACTCTGATATATTATTAACAGATGTTGGAGCAGAACAACACATACGTGTTCCTGAGAATTAGAAGTGTTGCTAAGTGTAAAACTCTGTGTGCTGTCCTAGGACTTGCCTTCTGACGCTGCACCAAAGTACCTTGCTGCCTCATGATGTCACACAGGTAGGAAGGAACCTCCAGAGGTCACCTCACCCAGCTTCCTGCTTAGAGTAGGTATGGCAGAGCAGGCCCCTCGTGGCTTCATGCAAGTTGGTTCCAAGTATCTCCAAGGACAGAGGATACTACAGCCTCTCTGGGCAACCTGCTCATTACAGTATTTGAGCATCACAGCAAAAAATAAATTACTCTATTGAGACAGCAGTTCTCATTATCCAGCTCATCTTTACTGCCTCTGCTCCTTCCACCATGCATCTCTGAGAAGAGTCTGGTTCTGTCTCCTCTGCATCCCAATAGGGCCTGGAGTGTGGCTGGCCTGTGGTTTTTTTTGTTGCAAGGGCATGTTACTGACTTACATTCACCTCACTGGCCACCAGGTCCCCTCAGGGTTTTGTTCTGCAGTAGTGCTTTCTGGGCAGTGAATCTCCAGCCTGTATTGTATCAGGGCCTCAAGTGAACTCCCTGTTCCAGGATTTTAGTTGGTTCAGGAGTTTAGTTGACTGAGTTCAAGGTCAGCCTTTTTATGCTGATCTGAGCTGTTTGTTGGTAAGAAAGTCAGAGGCAGCCCCAGCAAGGACCTGCCTGCCTCTCTGTCCCTTGGGAGCTGCTTTCAAGCCATGCTTAGCCCCTGCCTAAGCCATGCTGCAGCTGTGCTCAGTCTTGCATCTCCCTGATCCTAGCTCTGATCCTGACCTGCTGACTTGATTTCCTGACTTGACCTTGAACCTGCCTTGTCATGACAGACTTGCTGGGTGATAACTGATCACTGTTTCCAGACATAAGCAAGAAAAAGCCCTTCTTGTTGGCCATCACATCCTTTACTAATTTCAGCTCAGCTGGGCTTTGGATTTTGCAGTTTCTTCTCTGCACACTCAAGCAATGCTTCTGTATTCCTCCGGCAGCCATCGCTCCCACCTCCTTCAGTGTGCTTCCTTTCTGCATCTGACTTTGGTCAGGAACATGCTCTTCAACCATGTTGGTATTCTGCTATGCTTGCTTTATTTACTGCATATTGTGATAGACTACTTTTATGCTTTAAGGAGGTTGTTCTTGAAAATTTAGTTACTCTCCTGACCCCTTTTCCCTCCAGGTCTCTCTTCCATGGGAACTTAGCACATCTTACAGTCATTGCAGCCAGGGCTGCCTTTGACCTTCACCTTTTCACCTAGTTGTTCCTCCTCTGCCAGTAGCAGATCCAGCAGAACCTCTGCTTTAATGAGTTCATTGATCATCTGCTTAAAGAAAATGTTTTCAATGCACTCCATAAACGTGGACTGGTTGTGCATGGTCCTGTTACATTTCTAGCAGATATCAGGGTATTTGAAGTTCTGTATGAAAGCCAGGGCCTGTGATAAAGAGCATTCAAATTCAGCAGAACTAAACAACAGTTCTGTTTTGCACACACAACATTTAGGCTCCAAATACCTGCAAACACATTGTGTGATACCAAATACAAACCCCATTGTGTACACTCTAGCGTAAGCAGGAAACAGAGCTAAAGCTATGGTGCAACTACAGTTGACAGGACAAGTAGATTGACGTGATGAGACTGAGCCTCCAAGACAAAATCTTGAGGCATCAAGGAAGACAACATCATTTTAAGTCCTGTGTTTGGTCTTGACCCTGAAGAAGTAGGGACCACTACATCCCATTCGTTAACACTTTTTGAAGCAGTTAATCTCTGAATGTTTCTATCTAAATACTGAAACAAAATCTGATGGACAATATTAAAATATAATTGTCTTGAAATCCTCACTTTGAAGGATCCACTCCTTTACTTCACACAGAAGCACACAGAATCAACCCGGTTGGAAGCGACCTCCAAGATCAAGTCCAGCTGATGACCCAACCCTATCTAATCAACTAGACCATGGCACTAAGTGCCTCATTCAGACTTTTCTTAAACACCTCTACGGATGTTGACTCCCTGGGCAGCCCATTCCAAAGGGCAATCTCTCTGTGAAGAACTTCTTTCTAAGATCGAGCCTAAACTTCTCCCTGCACAGCTTGAGACTGTGTCCTCTTGTTCTGTTGCTGGTTGCCCTGGAGAAGAGACCGATCCCCACATGGCTACAACCACCCTTCAGGTAGCTGTAGACAGCAATAAGGTCTCCCCTGCACATCCTCTTCTCCAGTCTAAACACCCCCAGCTCGCTCAGTCTCTCCTCACAGGGCTTATGCTCCAGACCCCTCACCAGCTTTGTTGCCCTTCCCTGCACACGTTCAAGCAACTCAACATCTTTCTTGAACTGAGGGGCCTAGAACTGGACAGAGTCTCCTGAAAAACAAATCAAACCAATCCTTCAAGGATCTTCTTTCACACGTTAGCATGTAATTGTACTATATCAAATAGTCCAAGGGTATGTTCTTTCTAGTCTATTATCTCCTAAGTGTCTTTGATGCCAGCTGTTAAACATGGTATTCCGTTTCCAGGCTTCTATGACATAGCATTGCTGATGTGCATTTCAAACAGCTTTGTGAAAGTTGTTATCATTGAGTTTGCTCATCTCATCTGGTATTTATTATTAATATTCAATTTATACATGTTAATCAGGGCTGGGCCTGTTCCACAGAGTACAAACCAGTCAGTCTGAAACTTGCCAAAGGAAAACAATTTGGAGAGCTTAATAAATATTCCTGGTACCAGGATTTACACTTAGCATAAGCATATCCATTACTGACACAATCAGTCACAATCATTTCTTCCACATTTTTTACTACATTACAAAATATTTTGCACAACATTTTCTTTCCCCCCTCAAATAATGTATAGTGAGCTTGGCAAGACACAGGGAACAGTTTTGCAAAACAATATGTCATTTTTCTCTTTCCCAGAACATATGTCAGCCACTAGCAGACTCAGGAGATCTAATCCATATGAGAGTTCTTCAAATGTGTTACAAAATACAGGCAGAATCTTGCAAAAGGAATTTCTTCAGTGTATAAGTTGGGACAGCAATTAGGTCTAATTTCTAATTTAACACAGGTATTAAAACAAACAAATAAATAAATAAATAATTCCTTTCTTTGTTACCTTCTAGGTTTACTGTGGGTATTTCCAGGCCCTAGTTAAGTGAATAGCACCTGTACTGAACTGTATGACCCCTTTAACAATCTAACTCAGCCTGGAGGCATGGTATACTGTGATGCTGATGTGATGCCATTTATTTTCAGGCTTGCCATCAACAGAATGCATTAACATTATGTACAGTACAAAGTGTGCTAGCAATCTACTGACGTCACAGAAGCTGTTTTTATAACGGACACAGTAAGAGCAGCTTGGAATAGTGCAATTGTAGTGCCCACCAGCTCACCCAAATGCTCAAGATTCCCTCTGCTCTTTTCAGGAGACTGCCTCTGTTTAATGTATCAGTGACAAATTCTCATTTCTCATCATGTGGTCATCAACTTGTAACAGCAGTAACCCGGAGAAATAATTTGCTAAAGTAATAATAGAATCATAGAATGGTCTGGGTTGGAAGGGAGCTCCAAAGGTCATCCAGTCCAAACCCCTCTGCAGTCAGCAGGGGCATCCTCAACTAGATCAGGCTGCCCAGAGCCCTGTTGAGCCCCACTTTGAATATCTCCAGGGATGGGGCACCAACCACCTCCCTGGACAACCTGTTCCAGTGTTCCACCACACTCACAGTAAAGAACCTGTTCCTAACATCCAATCTAAATCTGCTCTTCTCTAGTTTGAAGCCATTGTCCCTTCAGGTACTGGAAGGCTGCTATTAGGTCTCCCGAGAGCCTCCTCTTCTCCAGGCTGAACACCCACAACTCCCTCAGCCTGTCCTTGTAGCAGAGGTGCTCCAACCTCATTTTTGTGGCCCTCCTCTGGACCTTCTGCATCATCTATACTTTGTTGTAAGATAATTTCTGGCATGCTGAGGAAGTCTGCCAATATTTTCAACAAATCTGGGTACTCTCCATGTAGTGAGTTTTCTTTGATCACGTAGTTATACAGCAAAGGAGCACAGTCACCTACTGCTGGTAAACTCAAAGGGATTTATCTAACATATTTTCCTTTGGACCCATTCAAAAACAAAGAAAGCAAACCTCACTGTATTACCCAGACCAAGTATTTGCAGATTTTGCTGCCTGCAACAGAAGAATTGGTGCAAACTACCTTCAATACAGGAAACAAATCAGCATCCCTCCGGCACATCTGTTGTATTACACCACAAGTGAAATATGTGTAACTTGAAAAAAATGCTAAAGTGTGGCAGTGCAGAGTTATGCTGTTACAGCCACTCTTCTGCTGAACTCATCCTGCAGCTAACATAACTATCCATACTGAAAACAAGTGAATTAGTTAGGGACAAGCAAGGGAATTCAGGCAATTCCCTCCCCCATTTCCTGGTGACTCTGTTCACAGTTAAGCTTCTAAGAGAAGGCATTTGCAGAATGAAGCCATGCAAATATCTGCCAACAGATAATCTTTTTCTTGATACCATCAAACAAAACTCTCCGATCTCCTCACAGCTTTGGAAGAAGCTGTATTGAAAACATTTTTTTCCTGCAGCTGGACTGCAAAGCAAACAGTATCCTAAACAACTAGGACAAGCACTGTCTAACCTGCAACCTGCAAGGAAATCTTCTTCATGTGCTGTCTTCATCATCTAATATATATTTGCCTCTGCAGAAACATCATGGAGCTATCAGGTGCTTGAGAAATAAGACAAAGGGTCCTATAGGATAAGTACTAGTAGTGGGAAATTTCTCAGTGATCTCCAAGAAAAGAGTTGCACTTTCTTTTTTCTGTATGAAATGGTATACTTTTATATGACAAACCACAACACTGGATTAGTCACAGCAGTAGAAAAATATCTTCAATGCATTCTGATTAATTTACCTTAAAAATGCATTAGCATTTCTTTGGATTTTACAGCTTATTCATTTGTGTCTTTGAAATAGTGACAATCTGTGACTGTTCTGTCTGTCTGCAATGTTGATAAATTACCCTGAGAATGTCAATTAGCATCATTTCAAAAGACATTTTCTTGGTTTCTGTGATCATTTTATGGGTAAAAAGTTTATATTACTAAACCTTTTGTGAAATTTTTCCTTCAGAGAAGGAATTTTGATTTGACTACACTCAGCTCAACCTTGTCAATTCTGGTATTTTCTCAAATATTGTCAAAATCATTTTCCTTGACATGCTTTTTTTCTTCCACATTTCTGTGTTGTCGTTGTTTTTTTCTTTTTTACAGGTAGTTTTCTGTCTTCATTTTCTAGTGCTCTGTGCAGTTCTGCTGCCACTTACTCATCAGCTCCATCTTCTGTGCTCCTGCCATCAACTCTCCCAGTGTTGGAACAAGCCACAGATATCAGATAAAGTCTTGAGTGATGGCATAAAGTTGCATTTTCCCATTTAAACTAAATAAATAAATAAATCTCTCATTCAGTCTTTCAAAATCTTTCATTCCCTAGCTTGTATATAAACTCAAATTTGAGAATAATTGATCTTGAAATGTCTGGCTGAATATCCAGCCTGCTGAAACAAGAGCAGGATTGCTGTCTCCATCCACTCCCATAGTTTGTGTGAATCCATGTGGATCCAGCAGGAGACTGATTCAGTGTGTCAGGGGTAGGGGAATGAAGGAGACCTGTACATCCACCCAAACAGAAACACAAGGTCTTCTGCTGTGTCTGAAAACCTTTTCCGGGAAGAGAGATAAGTGTGACGATGCTAAACCAAACAAGGGAGGAGAACACAAAGGTCTCTTTGTCAAATTTCCAAGACACAGTTGCCTTCATCCTTTCTTGGTGTGCATAATGCTTCCCCTGGCCTCCTAATGAAGCTGCCAAACAGCCTCCCTCTTCATATTTCATGCATCATTTCATTGAGTAGATCTTTCTGTCCTCAGCATTTGTCCCATAGCTGTTTTTGTCCACTGTATCCTCACAGTCCTGGGGAGTGTTCAACTTCACTCATGAAGCTGCTGTTACAAAGAGCAGTGCTGCCTTTCCCAGTGAATCCAGAAAGGTTTTACACCAGGACTTCAAAACGTAAGAGTGAATCTGTAATCTTTTTCATGGGTGAAGCTGTCTGATCAGATTCTGTCAGCAGGGAATCGCAGCCCAAGTTCACATCAGGGATCATCACTGAGTGTTTTCCAAGTGTTAGCATTAAAAAAAAACCAAACAAACAACAAACAAAACCCACCCAAACCAAAACCCACCAAAAACCCCCAGCACAAAACAAACCAACAACAACAACAAAAACTAAGAAGCCAAGTGATAAGTTTGCCAACTACACAATCAGCTGTTTGTAATAAAATTAGAGTAAAACAAACAAAAAGTTAGATACAGAAACACCTTTTCCATGTAGAAGGATGATTAGAGGCCTGGAGCTCCTTTCCTATGAGGACAGACTGAGAGAATTGGGACTATTCAGTCTGGAGAAGAGAAGGCTCCAAAGAGACCTTAATGTGGTCTTCCAGGATCTGCAGGGGGCCTACAAGAAAGCTGGGGAGGGACTTTTTAGGTTGTCAGGCAATGATAGGACTAGGGGAAATGGAGCCAAACTAGAAGTGGGTAGATTCAGATTGGATGTTAGAAAGAAATTCTTCACCAGGAGGGTGGTGAGACACTGGAACAGGTTGCCCAGAGAGGTGGTGGAAGCCTCATCCCTGGAGGTTTTTAAGGCCAGACTGGATGTGGCTGTGAGCAACCTGATCTGGTGTGAGGTGTCCCTGTCCATGGCAGGGGGGTTGGAACTAGCTGATCCTTGAGGTCCCTTCCAATCCTGACAATTCTATGATTCTATGATTCTATTGCACCTTCAGGCACTGAGAAATGCTCCCGTGCAGCAACAGGAAGCTCCTTTTGTGCTCTTTTTGTCTATGTGTATACATACATATCCATAGTTTGCATATGTGACTGCTTTTTTGCATCCATTTGTAAAGTTCAGCACCATGTTGATAATGTGTTTCCATTCTTCAGAGCAGCCTCAAGTTTTTTAAAATCCACTTAAATCAGAAATAGCAGACTGTGTTTAAAGGCGGGGAACAGACTTGCTAAAGGAGACAGATTATGCCCCAGATGATTAACATCAGTCCATCTTCACAAAAGTCAGGTAATTTATGCCAGCTGATGTTTTGGCTTTGCATGTTAAGCTTCCAATAAGAAATTAGGAAAACAATACTGAGAGTGATCTGGAGAGTTCTAAAAAAGCTTTGAAATTATTATTTTAAGATTTCGTTTCTGCATTTTTGTATAAAACCCAAATGTTTACTAATCAGGTCAAGGCATGTGTCTGCTCGGGAGCTATCACAGTATTGTTGAAGAATTTGGCAAAATGCTCATATCTACTCTCATTTGTAGCACTTAGTGCCAGAATGCTCTGTCATTTTCCAAGAAATGTCTATTTCTTGGACTCGTTGTCCCAGCTGGTTATTGATTTCATGGCTCTCTTTTCCAAATCCCTGTTCCAGCTCATTGATGATTCTATCCAGTGCTGGTTACACAAAATGTTGTTGAAAGTCATCTTTACTTTGAAAAGACATGTGTTGACCAGTATTTTTAGTTGACAGATATACTTAGCCAAGATGACAATCTCCAAATTTTCTACTTCTGTTTTTTTTTTTTCCCCCCTCAGAAGGCATGAGCTGTTTGCTGCAATAAACTCTTCTGCTTTGCCCTTACTTATGGCCACAATCCATGCCCTAAATCACTGTCTACATTATTTTACCATAAACCCCCTTTCAAATACTCCTCTAATTCAACAGCATGCTGTAAATCACACCATTATAACTGCCTTGAGACTCTACTGGAGCTGTTCAAATGTACTCTTTAAAAGCATTGACTTTATGGCAAGCTTCAGGGTAAATTTGCAGCATGACACGCAAAAACACAGTCACAGGATAAAATTCAGCATGGAGAGAAGCTTAGTAGGTTGATCTTCTCAAACACACAGGTGGTTCCCTTTGGAAATATATGTAGTCCCACTGAAGTTAAAGGAATTAAGTTTATGCTTAAGGTTAAGGATATGCAAAAGTATTTTCAAGATTGTTTCCAGTATTCCCATTCATCTAGATTGCTGCACTTTTAAAATCTTACCTTTAGCAACTGCCTTAAATTATTTTTTCTTCCAAAGCACTTCATGTGCTCTTGGAGTGGCTGGCGGTTTCCTGTGCTTGGCAAAACTTGCGACAAACAATCCACTAGCTCAGATAATCAAGATATTGGCTCAGATTAGTCACACTTACTAAAACTAAGAAGTGAACCTGGCTCATAACAGCTAGACATGAGCAGTCCACAGGGGCAAGTTTAGGACCATCTCAGTTTGCTCTTACAGTCTAGGATAAGGAGGTATAGTACAGGTTTGTAAAGCTTTATTAAGCAAAATGGGACATAGGCAAAGGCTATGCCACTGCCTTTCTTCTCCCCAGCCCAAGGTAAACATACAAACAAATAAAACACACACACATACAAAAATCACACAACCAAAAAACCCCAGAAAACCAGAAAAACCTCAGCATGATTTCCATGCCTCGTTCTTGCTCCCCTGCTGACCAAAAAAAGGCTACTTTTGCCAGGCAGCCTCAGAGGTTGTTTTTTCTCTGCTTCATATGATGTCTGAGACTTTAAAACCTTTCTACCCAGTTGATTAGAAGATACGGGGCTGACAGCCATGATGAGGAAGACCAGGAACAGCATGAATCATAGTCCTCATGGGTTGATATAAACGAATATATCAGATATTTTCCAAGAGATTTCTACCACTGCATAGCAGTTCCACCTTCAACCTGCCATTGGTCTCAGAGTACACAATTGTGTGAGAAAAAAAAAAATCACCAAAACCAACAACAAAAACAAAACTGGAATATCCCTGAACAATTGTGACAAGGAAGAGTCTGCACTTCAAACCCCAGCTTTCTGATCAACTTGTCAAGAACAATAGGCTCTGAAAGAGACAGGATATATTGAAAATGCTAAAAAAGTTGCACTGCCCAATATTTTAGTTTTGCCATACAATAATCCAAGTGAAAATGTCTCAATGTAATTGCCTTCAAAGGAGTCCCAAAGGAGGATTCTGGATTGCAATTCACATCTAGAATGCCTAATTTATGAAGCTCCTCAACTGCTGAATTCAGCAGCCTACAGAAACAAATCCCAACATGCTACTATTATGAGAAAGCCAAATACTGTTATGTATTTCCCAGGCAGAAAACTAAGAACTGGAAGATTAAACAATTCACTGCATAGCACTGAGCAAGCTGTTGGCAACTGCAGACCGTATTAGTGCCATTTCTGCCTTGGTATTCCAGACCAGTGTCAAACATTATCATGAATGATTGCTTATTTTGTCTGAAAACCAGCTTCTTCCAGCTCAATGGAATTTAGGTAACAAACCACCCTTCTGCAGTCTTTTTGTTGTTCAATGGGTTCTTCCACAGGGCCAGTATTATAAAATGCCTGATTATCACAAGTAGCTTTTCTCATAGAATCATAGAATGGTTTGGGTTGGAAGGGACCTTGAAGATCATCTAGTTCCAATGCCCGCCACCATGGGCAGGGACACCTTCCACTAGACCGGGTCATTTTGATGCCAGCTCTGATCATATGACGAGATTAACAGTGCTAGCTGGAGGCCTGACCTAACTACTTCACTTGCATAAATAAGTTTTTGCACCTTGTGGCAATTTGAGGCTGATGCCTAGGAAATTTTCCACAGATTGAATAGAAAGTGGTGGAATGTAAATAAATTACCATTGGATGTAAAGGGAAAATAATGATAAGGTCTGATATTGGCCTGGTAACTATCATAAAGTTAGTTGTGTAAACTAACTTGCTCTTTCTTTGCTCTAGCAGATACTAGGTGGTGCTTCTGCTGGCTTGCTGGCTTTGGCTGTGTTTCTTTGTTGTCGCTAAATACTAACAAGCTACTCTCTGCTTTTCCCCTCTTTCTCTCTCCCTTCTCTGGTCGGGGGAGAGGGGGAAGCTGTGAGTAACCCCCTGGTTTTGTCCATGGGGTTCTTGTGTTTCTAAATTGTAAATACATGTAAATATTGTCTATTTTGTACATATTCATTGCATTTCGTATTTCTAGATTGTAGTTTTGCTTGTACATAGAACTTCATTTGCTTCTGTCCCACTGAGCTGGTCTGGCAATTTTATTTTGGGGGGGCAATTCTCTCAAATTAGTTGGGGGGTAATTTCAACCCAACACACACTCAGAGACACACTTTGCACTCAGAGGCATGATGCATTTGACTTACCCACATGAGTGTATAAAATTCTGGAATCATGGCTACCAGGTATTAAACATTCAAGTTTCTATATAAAGTTTCTGTGTAGCTTAAAAAGGATGCCTGGCCTTGCTGACATTGGTATAATACAAGGAACTTGAATAGAAAAATGAAGAGAGAAACTTGCTAATGAATGACTGAATGCAGACATTCAAAATGAAGGGAACACATCACCCTAACCCAAATCCAGGTACCCACAGCTATTGTTTATGAAAGAAAAGATATTTAAGAAAGAAAACGTATTTAAGAATAAAATATTGCAGAGAAGTAGCATTCTTTATCAGTTGTGTATTACCTGTAATGAAATAAGGAAGGACAACATAGATAAAGATGGAAAGTTTTGTCTAAAATATGGAAGAAGCATTAGAAGGTGTTACAGAGAGGCCACCCCAATAACCTGCTCTTGAAACCCAATCTCTTATTAGAAAGTTGGACACTAACAGGAATTCTATAGTGATCAGGTTTAATTTTGCTCATATTAAACAATGATTTGACAAAGTTATTCATGAGCATGGCAGCTGAGAGATTGATGAAATAACTATTGGGCCAACAAACAAGGCTCTTTTAGACTATTAAAATTTATATTATAGGAGAGTTACACATGCAAAATGAATTTGAATTAAGTATCAGAACTTGCATCCAGTTTAGTTACACGAAGAAAAAAACAAAAGTTGGTCCATAACTGTGATTTTTCTTTCAAAAGGGCAGACTTTAAGGAAAGGACTTCAGAAGTAGCCAGGGGATAACCATTTCCAAAAGTATTTTAGGCATAGGCACAGAATCTGCTATGAACTTTAAAGACCAATGTAGAAGGGAGTAAAAAAAGAAAAAAAAAAAAAAAGCCTCACATCAGGAGAGATATTTCCAGTAGAAAGAAGGAAGTGCTTCATCTAGTTTAGGAAAACAAAGGCTGTGAGTGCAGCTGATCACAGTTACCCAACTACCCTTGAAGTTATTAGCCTAAATGGAGTACTGCATCCAGCTCTGGAGGCCTCAACACAGGAAGGAAATGGATGTGATGGAGCAGGTCCTGAGGAGAGCCATGAAAGTGATCAGGGGGCTGGAGCACCTCTGCTAAAAGGACAGGCTGAGGGAGCTGGGGTTGTTCAGCCTGGGGAAGCGAGAACTCTGGAGAGACCTAACAGCAGCCTTCCAATACCCGAATGTGGGCTACAAGAAGGCTGAAGAGGGACTCTTTCCAAAGGCCTGCAGTGACAGGACAAGGGACAATGGTTTGAAATGAGAGGAGATTTAGGTTGGATGTTAGGAACAAAGTCTGCACCAGGAGGGTGGTGGAACACTAGAACAAGTTGCCCAGGGAGGTAGTTGAGGCCCTGTCCAGGGAGATATTGAAGGTGAGGCTCAACAGGGCTCTAAGCAACCTGCTCTAGTAGAGGATGTCCCTGCTGACTGCAGAGGGGTTGGACTAGATGACCTTTGGAGGTCTCTTCCAACCCAAATGATTCTATGATTCTAAATTACAATACCAATAGTACAAGATACTGAGCTAAAAAATATTCTTCAACAGGGACGTCTAAAGAGAAAATAAGGTTTCTTCTTAGAGAAGTTTTGAAACAGCCTACTAATAGGAGCAGAGCAAGCAAAAATCTAACTAATTATACAGCAAATGATGAAAAGATGATGATGGTATATCTTCTTGGGCCGGGGCAGAAAGCAGTGACTGAAAAGGTTGTTCCAGACCATGCTCCTATCTTTAGCGTAGTGCTTTGCCCTATTCTAAATACCCTAATAAGTAAATGCAGTTTCTGGTGCTTTATCAAGTTGTACAATACATCTTCAGGGAAAACAATAACCAAGCCCTTGTGCATGTTTTTTTTTCCCAGAGCCAGGGACTGGAGCCATGGCATTTGGATAAAAAAATCTTTATTCTTGCCCAGTTTTCTTCTGTGGAGCCAAAGTGTCTGATTCTACTGGCATCCAGTTTCAGTTCTGATTTCAGTCCAGTGAACCTGGTAACTCTGAACTGTGATCTTTTGCACCACAGACTTTCTCATCATCTTTGCCAAGTTTATCATCATCACTTCTCACAACAAATGCTGCTGATTGTTTCAGATTGCTTCTCATTGTGCTTTCTGGTCTTTATGTCCTGAAGTTCACAAAACTGACATGTAAACTGTTTTTCTCCTTCACTCCTTTCTTCCCCTGCTTGTACACAATTGCTCTAAAGAGTCGTGTCATCTGTTTCAGTTGTCTTTGCTTTTGGCAAGTAACGTTTAAAGATCCATTTCCTGATCCTATTCCTACACAGTCTTAAATAGAAAAATGTGAATATAAATATGCCAATTCAAAGCCGATGCCAAATGACTCTTATGTCCCCAACGTCCTATATAATACCAATATGATCAACATTTCAAACCCTGCAAAAAGATTTCACATTTACATTGTCACCACAGGCTCCAAGAAGCTGAGACTAGAAGGCCTTCAGTTCTACACCGCGCTGGATGAGCCAGCTTTAAATTTTAGTCTCATAAAAAAAAACCATCTATAAACAATGACCACATTTTCTAGATGGCACCAAGCTGCAACACAGGCAAATAAATAAAAACCTCATGTGGAGAAGCATAGCTTATCCAGAAGAACAAGAACAAGAGACTCTGGGAAAAATATTGGTTTGTAAGAGCACCAGGGTTCAGAATGCCTAAGACAGCCATGCAGGTTTCCGCATCATGTTCAAGACTTAAAGAGAAAAAAGGTTAAGAGCTACTTTCTCTTTTAATGTGTTGCTGGATTAGAAAGCACTTCCTTTTGGTATTGGCCAGGGAAATCAGCTTTCAGCATTTGCTTTCTCATCAGTTAAAGAAAAAAGCAAAAACTAAGCAAGCATGTACCTAGCTTATGCAGCTTGGTATTTCTCCAGACCAACAGGAAACAAATTTAAAATGTGCACAAGCAAATTGCTGTTAATTTATAAGGACACAAGGTATAAAGGTCATGATAGTTTAATGGACACCTCTAGGCTTTCTGGTGAAAAACCTTTATAGTATCCAGCAGAATTTTTCCTCTGATTTTAAAGATGTCTAATTTCACCTTGCATTCTCAAGGATTTTTATTACACCAGTATATACATCACAGTCCAAAATCCTTACACTGCTTCAGTATGGAGTCCCATCTTGTTAGGGGAAAAGGGTGATTTTTATGAGTCTTGGCATATTCTCTTTCACATTCACTTTGTGCTGGCACCCACATCCTGGTCAGGCAACACCCTCCCAAGGGACAGGGAAATTGCACCTTTCCCAGCAGTAAATGAATGTGTGCATCTAGAATAAGCCTTAAAAAGTTTCCTAAGTTAGTTTTCTGACAGTTCAGTGGTCTGAACAAGCCCCACGGGTGGTGAGGCAATTTCCCAAGCTGGCAGAGGGAGAGCAGGATCACCACTAGTCAAGGGCCACTCCAGCAGCTCCAGTTCTGAAGTGGGTAAGAGTTTAACAATTCATCTAGGAAACAGCATAATTCAGCTACTGAGAACTGCAGGCTGGAGAGTAATGGCACAGTAGGTTTGTATGTTTTATAAATCTACATTATCATTTGTCTGATGCAGCAGCTGAGCTTCTGCTTAAAGGATGCCTTATTCGGTTCTACTAAAACAGTCTTCCAGAGAGTCCAATTGGTATGTTCACAGACATTCTCATTTCAGTGATCTCAGACCTTAGTTTTCACCACACAGACTGCCTTACAGTTTCCTAAGCAGGGTGCACAAGCCCAGGGAGAGCACCTGCCCTCAAGCAAGCAGGCATGCATTAAGGAGAGGAATCAGATACCGGCACAAGCATCCTCTTTCAGACCTATACTGGGTTACTTTAGTCCTCCCTCAGGCCAGGCATGGCTTTCTGGAAGCACCAGCCTCTCAGTCAGTGAAGAGAGAGGGCTGTTTGTTTCCAATACCATGGTGTTGCAGCAGCACAGCACTGGTACACAGGGGAGGCACCGAGCAGATGCTCTGGACTGCTGCTTAGTGGCCCGGGCTTTGGGCATTGCTTGCTGCAGCTGTTGCTACACCATTCTGTACATATTCAATGTGCTTAAAATCTGTGCTTCTGTCTCTATCTGGCTGCCCAGCACGCTAACACCAAAACAGGATGAGAATGGAAGTGAACATAGCAGTTGTTAAAAAGGAAGAGAAGGTGACCCCCAGGTTTTGATCTCCCAGCATTTGCAGAAGCAACAGTACAGCAGTTGCTGCACAAATATGTAGCTTGGGGGTGGGGGGAAACCCTTCTTCTCACCTCACTAGTATCACCATTACATGATGCCATCTTGCAACACAGCACTAGGATATTATTTCTGGCCTCAGAGTATGTTCACTGGCTTCAGCATCACTTTACGTACACTAAAACCAACCATGTGCTAATGCAACAAGCCGCCCACAGCTTTGCTGTTCTGCATATGCATGGTTACCCGTGCCGAGTCTCCAAATTAGTCTCCTGAGCTTAGATTAACTCACAAGGACAAGTGCTTGTCACAGCTACCATGGTGAATACAGTGCTCTTCCAGCATGGAGCCACGCCAGGTTCAATTCAATCCCCAGCTGCAGAGCAATCCATGCTTCCCAAATGAAGGAAGGCAAGCTTAGCGGATAACATGGCAAAGCAGAAAATAACTCTATTCCATGAGAGGGTTGGAAGTTTCTTCTTTTTTGGTTTTGGGGGTTTTTTGTTGTTGTTGTTCCGCTGCAGAAATGTCGCAGTCAGTTTCCTGCATCCCAGCTGACTGACCAAACCGCTCAGGATCACAGAGCTACCCTGAGGGCAGTTCCTGGATTGTCACCAGGTACCAGAAAACTGTCATATCAGGTTGTGTGCAACTCTGGCTCTTTGGGTCTTGAATGCAAGCGTTAAACTCGTCTCCTTCTTCTCTTTTATTGAGACTGTCAATAAAGGCTCTTCGATACCACTTAACTTGCATTAGAAACTTAACTGCTCCTATAAAGTGGTTTTTAACTGGCAGTAAATATGGTGGGTTGAAAATTCCCCCTAACATAAGGTTGTTGGACCAGCTCAGTTGAAAGCAAATGAAGCTTATATTTACAAGCAAAACTGCAATCTAAATATGTACAAAATATACAATATTTACATATATTTATAATTTATAAACAGCACAAGAAACCCCCTGGGCAAAACCAGGGGGTTACCAACACCTTCGTCTTCTTTCCCCTCCTTCCCCCCTGCACACAGGACAAGAGAAAGAAGAGCAGAGTGTTGCTGTTAGTGCTCAAGCACAACAAAGAACACAGCCAAGGTCAGCAAAGCCAGCAGCTAGTGACTGCTAGAGCAAAGGAAGTTGGAAAAAAAAGTTAGTGTACATAACTAACTTTATGTTAGATATCTGTCCAATGGGATCATATAGACATTATCATTATTTTCCTTTTTACATCGAATGGCAATTTATTTATATTCTACTACTTTTCTGCTCAGGATATGCAGAAATTTTTCCAGGCATAGCCTGAAACTACCACAGTAAGATATGCAAAATTTTCCCCAATATACTTTGTCACTCGATTGCTGGTTTGAATAGGGGTTTCCATATAAATTCTTGATTCAGACAATTTATGACTAAGTTCTCATTCAATTTTCTTATCAGGGCCCAAGCACACAAACAGGCTGTGCAGCCACTTCCCCAGCTCAGAGCTGCCTGTAGCACAGTGTAGCTATTCAATCAGAGCTGCATGGAAAAGCATTGTAAGAAGGCCTGCTCCTTTAGCTGGGAAGCTGTGAGGGATTTTGTGGTGGTCTGGGGTTTTTGTTTGGTTGGTTTGCAGTTTTTCAAAGTTTTCTGAAAAAAAAAAAATCTTTGTCATTGTTGAGATTTAATCCCAGATGGCAGGTAAGCAGCATGCAGGTACCTGCTCAATCCCCCTCTCTTGCTGGGATGGGGGAGAGAATATGGGGGGGAATTAAAATTCATGGGTTGGGATAACATTTAATAGAACAGAAAAGGAAGGGGAAACAATAACAAGAATATACAAAACAAGTGATGCACATTACAATTGCTCACCACCCACTGACTTATGCCCACACAATCCCCAAGCCACAGGATCCTCCAGCTAGCTGCCCCCAGTTTATATAATGGCCGGGACATCATATAGTGTGGAATAACCCTTTGGTTCATTTGAGTCAGCTGTCTTTGCTGTGTCCCCCACCAGCTCCTTATGCACACCCAGCCTCTGCTGGCAGAGCACTATGAGAAGCTGAACAGTCTTGGACTTGGTCTGAACAACTGCTTAGCAATGACTGAACCATCAGTGTGTCATCAACATTGTTCTCATCATAAATCCAAAAAACATCAACGTACCAGCTACTAGGAAGAAAATAAACAGTATTCCAGCTGAAACCAGGACAGTCATGACAATTAACTATAAAGTTCAGATTGCAAAATTATGGCAGTCTGTCAAATATTAAAATTGTGTTTGAAAAGTCCCTGCAACTATTATTTTACTGATACAAGATTTAATAAAAATGCTTCAAGACTGCTGCTATGGAGTTCCTAGATCACCTGCAGCCACAGCAATAAGCATCCTGTAATGAATAATGAATGCTGAGGCTGTACTTAATTTTGCCCAGGGCTTGTTTTGCATTAAAATGTTGGGTTTTATTTTGGGGTTGCTTGTTCCAGTAACAATTTGTTGTAGTTTTAAACAGCTTAGCAGTAGTCCAGGGAGGATTCTAGTACTGGTGGTTTACATTTCTATGTAGCAAGTACTAAACTTTTGTATAGTTGAGCTTCAACTCATCCATGATCAGTTTTAGCAGAAAAATCACCATTTAAATGAATGCTGGTTTCTGAACCTTATTGACTCTTCCTGACCAAAACAACCACAAGCCTAATAATAGCCATCTAGATATATATCCCTGTTCTCTCTCATCTCTTGAGGGAGAGCCTTCTACCAGCTGACAATTTAAAATTAGTTTAGATGTTTCAAAAAGTTTAAAAGTTCTTCATTTCCAGGCCTGCTGAACAGATTTGGTGAAGCTATTAGATATTTGACAATACTGGGTTATTTACATTGCGCAGATGGAGAATGAAAGCACTGACCTGCATGCAGCATTTCTTCTTTCAAGGCACTTGGCTGCCTACACATAATTGCTCAGCATTTCTGGAAAGCACAGAAATAGAGGTGTGGGTGTTTTGAAAGTACTCATTTCCTTGATCATCTTTGTGGGAAGATCACTTAGGTAGGCCAAGGGGGTTAGTCTGGTTGGTTTTCTTTACAGCAGCAAGTTACCCTACCTTGGATCTTTCCTGGAATCTTCAGTTCAACTCCAGCTGCAGCTCTTGAATTCCACTAGCCAGAACATTCCAAATCTTGAAATGTTCAGCAATTTAAAATAATTACTACAGCTCTTAGAGTTCAGTGTTTACTGAAGAAGGTAAACATCTACAAAGGCCCACAAACAAATGAAGCAGAGCTTAGCTTCTTGATTTGCTTTTTTCCAAGTGTCAATGCTTCTGTGTGCACTTTAGTGGGAATTTGAGAAGCCAAATGGACGTGAGGAGGAAGTTCTTCATCATGAGAGTGGTGAATCCCTGGAATGGGTTGTCCAGGGAGGTGGTTGAGGCCCCGACCCTGGAGGTGTTTAAGACCAGGCTGCATGAGGCTCTGGCCAGCCTGATCTAGTGTGGGGTGTCCCTGCCCATGGCAGGGCGATTGGAACTAGATGATCCTTGTGGTTCTTTCCAACCCTGACTGATACTATACTATGATACAACAGCACCATTACCTCAGTCTAAAGCAAACCAGCACCAGATGATTCTGGACGGCAACTGCTCTGTGAAATCCCAGAGACTGATGAGAGTCTATGGGATGAGGACTAAGACAGGCTGTAAATAAGCATCAACTCCCCAAATACAGGATCCTTATTCACTACTATCTTCTTTAGACATACAGAATCCACCAGCCAACACCTTTAAAAGGTGTTTTAAATCCAGTAGAGAAAATAGAGGTTCATCCCAAGAATGGTCCCACTGCCTCCATACCACATGTAATGACAAAGTTCAGGTTAGCATTTTTAGAGCATCATTTCTATATTGTGTGGTTTTGTGAGCTGTATGTTGAGTACTAGGCCTCTACAGTGTGCTGTACTGGGGAACCTGAAAGCTCTTTAATCAACCATCACAAAGCTCCTGGCATCCAGATAATTTTCAGAGTCAATTTTTGTGGTTTGTTTTCTTTTTTTCAATTATTTGCCAAAGGCCATGCAATATATGACTAGCCTAGGGTACCTTTAGTTGCCTGCTCAAGCCACAGGACCGCCTTGCTGAAAGAAAGGGTAAAAAGTGCACCACAAAAAACATTTGAAGTCTCAATTTTGTGTTTATGTCTGAGAAAACAGATTTTTACTGAGATAATAATAATTTTTTAAAAAGGTCCTTTAGATCTTTTTTCATTAGCTAGCAATGTATTCTAGGAAATAGATTGACTAATCATTCCATTAGGAAATTTTATATATATATATATTTTTTTTATATACATATATATATATATATACACACACACATATATCTTTTACCATTTTAAATTATTTTATTCTTATGGGATTCAAGCTAGTGGGCCTTAAAGAATGCCAGGGGCATGTGAGTGATAATGCCAGCAGAAGCCAGGTCTGAAAAGACTCACAAATACCCAAACTCTCTTGAATTTTTAAACTTTTAAAAGCATGAGCTTATAACTGCAAACATGTATTTTATATTAAACCATCTGAAATTAGGGGGAAAAGGCATCAAAATAATCTTTCCAACTGAGTTATTCCTTTTAGAAAATAAAAAATAAAGTGTATAATAAGAAAACATAAAAGCCACATTTTTCTCATACTGAATGAGATCTGCACATGTGTTCTGGGGCCATATACCTGATCAGCAATCCTCAAACTCAAATCCCGTGCCAGATCCAAACTTGCCTTCTAGAGAGAGCTCTTCCAAATTTGCAAAACAAATCACAGTCTGTTATCATTTCCCAAGATGTTCAGTCACCCACAGCTGACTGGAGAATAGAATAGAGGAAGAAGAGTCCCTAACACAGTGTGAAAAGTAGTAGAGCAGCAAGCAAGGTAAGAAAATATTTACAGACAGGATGACCAGGATGAGTTGCAAACATCTAATATATAGGAATACTTAAACCCCAGTAACTGCTGCTAACCGATTGCATGCCGAATCTTCACCAGGAGCATTTATACACTGTTTATTTGGCACAGAATTATTTTAACATTCTTACAGTTTATACCCCATTTACAGCCTAGTTTCTGCTCACTGTACATACTACAAAAGATTTTTCCTTTCCTCTGAGTTGCAGGAAAAAGGAGGCTGAAGCTGCCGTACACGAGCTCTGGATACATTTCAGTTTGGGATATTTCTTTGACAGTAAAAGACAAGATGAGAGCACAGACAATCCACAGTACTCCAATGAATTAACATCAGATGACTTTACACAGTGGCTATGACAAGCAGTAATTTGAATCCAAACCATGTAGAAGGCCTAATTCTGCTCAGGCATAAATTGGAGCAACTCCACTGAAGCAAATCCAATTTACCGCGGAGGTAGCACAGGATGCACATACTGCAGCTCTGGGTGTTGCTGGTCCCAGCAAAGGACTCTGTGGAGGTATGGCACTACATATAGACACACAGGCTCTGTTTTCTGTAGAAAACCTGGCGCCATATGAGAAAAATTCACCAACCCCTTTATCACAGGGATGGTACTACCCATTGTGACAAATACCAATCACAACTCACTCATCCACAGCAGCAACTTCTCTCTGCAAGAACTGCAAGTTACAGCTGTAACCAAAAATTGCCCTGACACCTCTCAGAGCTCCCATTTTAGAATCACTTCTCCAGCGTGGCAAAAAAGCTACAATGCCTCTCCAGCTCCTCCATTCTGCTGCTGCAGATGGGCCTCCTCCTGCAGTACCTGGCACCCCATGTCAGCCCTGATCACAACAGGCCTCACTTCTCCATTTCTCACCTCTTCCCCAGCCTTCTCCTTCCTAAGCCAGGAGCATAGCCAAGACTGATGGCAAATATACTGTTTCTTTTTGCTCCAGGTTGCAGCTTCCTGGGATGCAGAGGCGGAGTCTGGATGTAGCAGCATCTCCACAAGCATGAGTGGGAAAGGTCCTGTGCTCACAGTCCAGCAGCCTGATCAGCCAAGGTCATGACAGTTTGTCTGCGGACCATAATCCCTAACAGTACTGCCTCTGTCCTGAATTTCTTTGCCATCCTTGCTCATTCCCCCTGAACTGAAGAGCTGTGCATTAACTTACCAAATGCAACAGGATACATTTACATTTTGACAAATACTTGAAGGGAGTGGTATTGTCACCTATATCCACTGTGGCTCCACAAAAGTAATTGCATGTATAATTTGCATATGTATATGATTTGCATATGCAAATTATTTCCCAGATTTCATTAATCCTGTTCCTACAAATGCTGCCAAGGAAGTGGGAGGTTTGTTTAGGGATAGATTCAAGAGAATAAATTAATTGTTATTTAATAGCGCAATTCTTACATGTTTATTTAACAGTCTTCCCCCAGCCACTGGTGCACCATTATCAGATTAAATAACATGTCATCAGGCTATCAGATTATTGTCTTTTTGTATAAACCAACAAATGCTTAATGGGGTTTATTTTAGAGGCAAAGTTATTCATATTAAAGGAGATTAATGCTACAAAAAATATCTATATTAATATCTCTCAGCAATAAGGGGTATGAATTATTGGATAGATGACCCAGTTACAAAAATGTGAGGAGTTTAAAAAATTCAATATGATGTATTTTTAAACCTCATGCTGTTAAGTCTTTGAATATACTTCAACAAAGAATCCTTCTGTTATGCAAAATTGTTGTACACCCTGGCACAGGAACACAAATTTGGTTTTAATTGAAAGAAATCTTGACACCCTCTCACCTAGAAAGCAGGCTTATATTTCATAATGAAGCTAGCATACAAATTCTTGGTGGGCAATATGCTCTGCTGCCCACTTTAGTTTTAATCCAGCAGTAAGCAAAGGCCCTCTGGTTGTGTCCAAAAAGGTAAACTGCTTTTAGCCATCACAGCCAGTATCTGCTCAGTCTCGGGGCCACACTGTTGAGTAGCTGGTGCTGTCACCAAAAGGAGGAGCTTAACAGGAGTGAAGGGAGTCAGCATTCACCACTACCAAGGCAGAGCACTCTGATCACTTCAGTGGCAGCATCTTACAAAGAAGTCTTGGGGAAAAGAACATCATCTGTCTCCAAGCCCTTATCCAGTCTACAACTCTATACACAGAGTTTCTAGTTTCTGTATTGCACCTCTAAGGAGTTTTACACTCTCTTTATGAACTGAATTGGGCACAAATTTGATCTTTAGTTTGTTCTGAGAACAACAAAACTGCCCGAATCACATGCCCTCTAATGAATAGTATTTTCTTTTCTTACTCCACAAGTTCTTCTGCATGTTCACCCAGTTATTCCTCCCAGAAATCACAGAAATCACAGGAACATTCAGGTTGGAAAACATCCTCAGGATCACCAAGTCCAGCCAATAACTCTACTCTACAAAACTGACATTTTCACTCCACTCCCATCTCTATCCAGCTCCTACTACTCAGCTTCAAAAGTGGCCGACACTAATTTTCTTCATTTCATCACCAGCTCCAACGCCATCCTGTAAAACTGCTAAATAACTCTTCAGAGCAAGATGGTTGAGAATAGGGGCACTTAACTTAATTTTGGATCTCACAATATTAAAGAAATAGACTCCATAAATCAAGTTTGGGCCATGACAGCTTCATAACTTTTTAATGCTATGTCTCATTCCAGGATGACAAATTTTGGGGGAAGCTTGAAAGTAGACTGAGAAAAAGAAAATTTAAGGAACTATTAAAAATATCCTTCATGTTTGTCTTATGCCATCACAGTGAGTCAGTAGCTCAGAGCTTGTAAATACTGTCCTACCACATCTCTTTGGTTATTATTCAATCAAGCCCTTCTAAAATATTTAAGTAATTGTAGTCTGTCTCTATTAAAACAACAGATGGAATTCCCAACCTTCAATTTTATGTCAGGATTCTGCAGCAATTTATTAACAGCTTGAACTCTGTCTCTTGAGGGTTTAACCTGATGGTTGAACCCAATTACATTACAGTCCTTTGTTCATCAAGGGACATATGTAATATGATATTAAATATGAAACAACTCATGCCTGAATAATGTCAGTTTTGTGATACAAATTAAGGGAGTATGGAAGCCTAAATTTCAAGCACACAAATTGTTCTTAGTTCTGATCTTACATCACAAAAATTCAGGACTAATCCTACTGCTGTCAGCTGGCTTATTAATATAAAATTAGCATAAATTAGAGCTGAATCGCAGTGTCCTGGGTTAACACAGCCTGCTCTTACAAGCCCCCCACTCTACACACAGACAGGAGGGAAAGTAACACAAAAAAACTCCTGGGTTGAGATACAGAGGGTTTAATGAAATGATGCAATGAACAATTACCTTAGCCTATTTGCAGAAATAGCACAGCAAAATGCAGAAGTAGCAGCAGAAGCCAGTGATCTATCCCAACCCCTGCCCCCAGCCCACCCAGAGGAAATGCCCAACACCCCTAACTTTTTTTTCATTAGGATTCCTCCCTTTCTACTCTTTTTCCCCCTCCTTTCCTCATAATGCAAGCCTTGAACATGCCTTATTGTGCTCCTCCCACAAAGTGTTCCTAGTGCTATGCTTCATGGATGGCATGCCATTCCTGAGCTCATCCATCAGGCCCAGGCACTCCTGCTTTGCACCTATGTTCCAGACACACTTCCACTGCCAAGCTACTGATACATGAATAAAACAATTAACAAGTTAGACCAATGAACACCTGATAGCAAAACAACTTTATTTGCAGTAAATGTCACCTGCTAAGGAGTTGTTGCTTCTTTCAAAATATTTTTCCTCAACAGGAGGAGAAATTTCTTTACTCTGAGGGTAGCAGAGCACTAGAACAGGCTACCTAAAGAGGTTATGGAGCCTCCTTCTATGAAGACTCAAAAAACACCTGGAAGCACTCCTGTATGGCCAGCCCTAAGAGATACTGCTTTGGCAGAGGGATTGGACTGGGTAATCTGTAGTTGTCCCTTCCAACCACCAACATTCTATGATTCTATGATTTTACATTTTCATTCTAAGGCTCAGTGTCCATCTGAAACACTGCTGTCAAACTGTTTCCTAGTAACACAGGGGAGCAAGTGCATTGGGTTTATGTTAAGCTATAATTACAGTAACAAAGGAGCGTATTTTGAAACATCCGGCACACTTAGATTAGCAAAGCTGTCAGTATACTCTGCATGTAGTAGGAGGGATAAGATGGGTGGAATTACATCCCTTTGACTGGCAGATCTTGAAAATCCACACCCAAAGGAGGACAGAAACAGTCTATAGACCATGGAGGAAAAGTAAAGACTTCAAAAGCATAAATAACTTAGAATCATAGAATTGTTAGTGTTGGAAGGAATCTCAAGGATCATCTTGTTCCAACCTCCCTGCCTGTTTCTATCCCATGAAGCAGTTTTGCTATCAGCATCAGAAACATTAAAACAAAGACTGGATATTTCTTTATGCTTCAGTTATGATGTGTAATTGCCAGTGTTAATCTGATAGAAGTATTCTAAATCTCAGGCCTAAATAAATGCTAATATAGTCCTCCAAGCTTTCCTGAAGACAAATAGAACTGAAGAACCATTGAATAAAAACTTCCCAGAATTCCTTCCAAAACTATCTTTCATATGGAGAGGTCCTAATTTATTTTAACCTTTTATAAGATAAATTTGTGGTTTGTATTGGTTTGATTTTTGAAGTGTGTCATATTTTTCAAGTATTGTTCTGGCATGAATTTAAAATCCAGTTGAAAAGCTTGATGACTGACTTCATTCCAAACCTCAGTTCAGGAGGACTTGAACTGTGTTGTTCCAGGTGCCTCCATGTACTCAACATTTCCCTTTGCCTGGAAAGAGAAGGAATTCCTTAGAATGATTAGTACCTTCCAGTCAAATAACTGGCATATGCCTGAAGAAAGCAAATTCCAAGAGTATTCCATTTCTCCCATCTTCATTCACCTCTAGCACTTACATATGTTGTAAGACAATTAATTTTTCCCTCTTCCACAAAGCATAAGCCCAGCAGTGCATTTTTCCTCACAGTAGACATTTCACCTCTGAAAATCAGTCAGGCTGCTTTTTTTGTTCCTCACAACTGATCATGCAATCCAAGTTCAGCTGAAACTTAGACTACTATTTTAATTATTCTGTTGTGCTACAGTTCAAAGGCACTTGTAAAGACCTTTGTAAGGTACATATCAGTCTGTCATGTGTTAAAGTAATAATAATTTAAGATTATTAAATGAAGCATTGGAAGCCCTGCCCCAAGGTCAGGATGTGTAGGCCTCAGTCAATCCCTTAGTGAACACATCACTGTGGCACTCACAATAGAAGCAATTGCACCAAGTCTTCAACCAAATGATCATAAAACATACATCTGAGATCAAAGTCCTGCTTTTGTGACAAATATCATATTGATGATATTTTTAAATTATTTTCTCATCTTATTGCACCAAAGCCTGGGCTCCCAACTCCCAGGACAATGCTGATGTAGCCCCTCCTTTCCATCTCTGTGGAAGGTCTAATGCTCCTTGCTCACCCACACAGATCCCATCCCACCAGATGACAAGCGCAGACTCTACACTGGAGGTGACCTGCAGTTTAGACAGGAGCAAGTCAACTAGTTAAGAACTTCCAGCTCAAGACTTCCAACATTTCAAGACTTCAGATTGATTTTAGAAATGTTCTGTTAAGCCTTTGCCCCACCTACTGCATAGCAGGAGCAAAAATCTCCTAAAATGTGACGTCCATCTTAACTGTCATACCTGCCTGTGAGGAGGGCTAGAGCCCTCATAAGACAGGGTAGATCAGAAAGCTCTGGTTCTTAGTCTTCTGAGCTGCATGCACATCATTTTTTTTAACTGGAAATTGTTTCCCCCTGACATTATAAGCAGTATAATAGAGTAGCACATTCCACAGCATAATTTTTTTCTTTTTTAATCAAATCTCTTTACTTAGCCACATACTAACCAGACAGCATCAAATAAGTCATCACTCTACAAACGCAGACTAGTCATAATGTCAAGGAAGACACTGAAACAGTTCATTGATTTCTCCATGTTAGTGACAGCTGATACTTATGACTAGTATTATATTCTACAGGTCAAACTTCTCACTTAAGGGCAAAATATATTTACCCTTTACATAAAGGACACAAACACTTTCATAATCCAAAATTCCCATGTTCAAACTCTCACACATTTAAGCCATGTGCAGAGTCAGGATTACTACAAACTCTTTGTTATGCTGCCTTATTGTACTATCACCAAACATGAAGAAATCTTGGGTATTGTTTTTTAAATGTTTCAGAGATATTTTTAAAAACACATTCACTATAGAAAAGGAGAAATCAGAGACATAGCTCAGTGTTTATGAGCAATCTTGCATTAGCAAAACATTAACCATAAGACAGTGCTTAGCTACTAAATTGTATATGAAAATGAATCAAGCGGATATTCAAAACTTGATTCTTCAGTAACTTGTTTTATGTACAAGTAGCACTATCATATAGCTGAAGGGGTAGAGTGCAGAAGACAGGGAAAGATACATCCAAGCTTTGCATATGAAATCTTTGAAGCCTCAGCCCAAGACCTGAGTGCCTTGACACTGCAGTGCCATGCCTAGTGCTCTCCTATCTCACACAAGGCACGCTCAGAGCCATTAAAGGCAATGAGGGTGATGTCTTTGGAGAGCTGGGAATGGGCATGACAGAGGAATTTTACAGAAGTCACACTTGGTAGTAGATGCTTTATTTTTGACTATGAAAACAAACAGCTATTATCTTCCTGACCCTTATAATACTTTTTTTCCCCCTTTTTGCTGCCATATAAGATATAAAGTGACTTATTCATATTTAATTGATTTTGCTCTTTTTCTGTAATGATAAAAGAAAAGGGGGGGGGGGGGGGAAGCTACATATTAGTTATAAATGGAATATTGCTTCTTAGTTACCAATCAAACCTTTCCTTGGAGCCTAAGGTCTGTTAAATAGCTACCAACACGCACAGGTAATTGGGAAGACAGGAAAAAAGTCAGAGATGGACTTTGTCCTTCTTGGGAAATAAACAATATTAATTTTGCAGTTAGAGATTTCTTTCCTATGTTGTTGTTATGCAGTACTATTGCTATACAAAACTATTGAGTTTGGGGTTTTCCATATACACAGCAAGAGATCTCGTGATGCATACTACCCTGGAGCACTACCTCAAGGAAAAAAAAAAAATCTGTATCAAACTGGCAGCATTCACATGAAATCCATACTCTACTGTCAAATATTGATCCCTCTGAGCAAGAACTAAATGAATTTCACTGATCCAGCCAGGCAGGTGACTTATCATCCTGTAGGCAAGGAGGAAAGGCAGAAAAACTCTCTGGAGACAAGGATCCAGAACATGGACTGAAGAGGTTAGACAGAAAGAACATTTGACTATCCAGGCTAAGAGGGGTGGAGTTATTTAACTGTTCGGTAAAGGTCTTGCCAGTCATGGGTAGAATTCAAGGAAGAGGGAAATTTCAGATCCTAGACCTTCACAAGTTACATACAAGAGCAAACAGGAAAGTATTAACAGCATTACCATAGAAATAGTAAAAAGAATCTGTAGATCACAGAGCTCTTCACACCAACAGTGGCTCTAGGTCCCTGAAGACTAGAGGAAAACAGACCTCCAAATTTCTTAATTTGGTTTGAGGAAATTAAAAAAGGACTGTACTTTCCTTTGGCAGGCTATTCCCAAGAGCAAGCAATAAAAATCTTAATGAGTGAATGTTTGTACTCATAATTTTAGATCATACAAAGAGAATTGTATACAGTGCTCTGCTAAGTCATAACAAACAAGAACTGAAAGGAAATGGCATTCAATATCCTGCAGTACACATACAGGTGTTTGACTGGTGTTAGGCAGTCAAAAGGCATTGAGAACTACAAGAAAGGCCCTGTACTTATTCTCCTAGTTTCTAGGGCTTCAAGAGTGACATTCCCCTCTAAAATAGGATACATAATAAAAAAAACCAAACAAACCAAACAAGAACATCAATTTCATCATCAAATACCTGAAAATGATCTTATGGCAGCCATTCTTAATTGTTCATCCTAATAAAGAACAGAAATGCTAGGAGAAGCACTAAATGGGGGCTGACAGCTGTATTCTGACAATCTGAAATGCACAGCATACCATACCTCCTCAGTCTGAGGTACAACCAAGTCAGACCTCAGTACAGATTTGTGCCAACCATAGGCAGCAGCAGTTTATACATAAGAACCAGTCTGATTCCGGTTCAGGAGAAAGATGCATGTATGTCTTGGCACCTTCTCTAGCACATTCCTGCTGTTGAAATTTGCTAATCTATCTGCATTTTCTTCACCATCTTGCTCATTTAGTGCCTTCAACCAAATAATTGTGAATTTCTCCCATGTAGTAATGAGAGCTGGCTTGTACTGACCATTTTGGATAAAATCAGCATGTCAGAGAGCCCCTTTTTTACTGGAGCTTCTACCAGTGCCGTAACCCCTTAAAGTACGCTGCTGATAAAAATATATTTCTGAGTACCCATAAAGCACAAGAGAAGAAAGGTAATAAAACATTCAATCCAGAGGCATGATAGGATACTCCCTTTTCCTACCTCACAGGGATGAAAGGGGTCTGTGGACAAATACATATATGGTCTCTGTAATCACCAGCAAAGTGGCTTCAGCCAACAGATTCTAGACTACATGGATATCTCTAATATATATGCACCACAAAACATTCCTGATAGAATCATAGAATTGTCTGGGTTTGAAGGCACCTCAAGATCACCTAATTCCAACCCCCCTGCCATGGGCAGGGACACCTCACACTAGATCAGGTTGCCCAGAGCCACATCCAGTCTGGCCTGATATTTTGTTCTAGGAAAGACTATGAAACCTGTGAAGTGCTGTAGCTTTTCCTTACATAAACTAAAACAGTAATAGCTGTAGGTCTTCAACAAGTGCCCCCAAATATTTAATTTGTCTTTTCATTCACAATCGTAACAAATAAAAAGTCTTAAAATATTATCATCCTTGTAGTTTTTTTTTCCCTGTGGAACATATAATCTTAATCCATCTTGCAGAGGAAAGAGACACTCCTCCCAAGCATAGCCCTGTATTCCTTAAACAAGCAAAATTGCCAAGTCCTTGCAACACCAAAGCTAGTCCTTGCAAAGGACTCCCTCCATATCTGTGAGGGGAAAAGCAATGACTCATTAGGAAAAACACAGGCTACAGCAAATCAGCCCTTTCACATTAAATGCTGTCAGACACAGCATTTCAATTAGTTGATATTGATACTATAATTTTGCATGTTGGTGATTGCACATAGCAATACATACCAGCAAATTACTGCAATCACCAACTGTTGAATGAGGGCTTCTGATCCATTAGCTACATTTCAATCTAAAAATTGTATTTTCCTATACCAGTTAAGTATCATAAATGCACATTAGCTTAAATGACAAGGGAGATAAGCTTACATAACACAAGAAAAATTAAGGAAAGGGAAAAGGCGCAGTAGTGAGTATGAATTTAATGAGTATATATTTATTGGCAGTCTCTTCATTATGCTCTTTCCTTTTTTTTGCAGGCTGCCTGTAAAACTCACAGTGGTTGTTACTGCTAAGGAGAATTTGACACTACAACAATTCCTCAGACCCCTGAGATCTTCAAATACCAATGAGCATTTCAGACTGCTCCCCTTTACCAGTTTCCTTGTTCTCAAACCATGTTATAGGCACTGGACATTATCTTTCATGAACAGATGGGCAGGGCTTTTACATCTGAGATGATATTCAAAACTTGACACTCCTTTTGCTAATATTGCCTTACATCATGATAATGTAAAGTAGCATTATTAAGCATCATGTAATTGCCAAACTGCCTGGGTTTTCTCTGGCTAAGAGTGCAGCTGTGATGTGAGGAACAGCAAAAGAGAATCCAGAGCCAGACAATAGCAGACAGAATCAATCTTAAACAAAGCTAAGGTGTACATCAGCTGTATGCTTATTGATTATGTTGTTGTTACTGTGCTCAAATATCCCAACAGTACCACATCAATATAATTTATTTACCAAAAATAAACTCTGCTTAGCATTAGAATGTACTTTTTAATATATCAGCACATAGAAAGTGAAAGGCTGTTTTCCTCTTTGGATTTAAAAATACATGTAATTGCTAAGCTTATGGCTGACTATTATCTAGCATAGACAGCTGAGAATGTGAGAAGGTTCACTAAAACTCATTTAATCAAAAATTCTTATTCTCTTCAAAGAAAGGTTAGTCCATATCAAAAAGCAGTCTATTAAAAGATTCACAATAAGATACATTGCATATTCTCCAAATGTCTGTCACAGATGGCTTTCTGTCTGTGACTAGGACTTGGAAAAATACTGATTTCTGTTCCACAGAACACAGGAAAAAATACAGAGGGAAATTAGTGCCAGCCACTAAAAAGGAACAGGCTCTCCTAAGTAAATTGGAAAGCTGTAGGAAGAGCTCCTATTACATAGGGTTGAAATTCTCCTAACATCCAGAGAAGAGGGCTGAATGATGTGCAACATGTCAGCATGTCCTTATTTAGGGACTGCTGGGTTGGAAGGGCTGCCAAACAAGAGGAAAGTAATTGGACGATGAGAAAAGTAGGTGAAAATGTTTACTGCTATGGCCCAGAAGTCACACATCCAGAAAGCCCATAAACAAGCCCTAATCACAGTGTAACAGTGCACACCTCATGGCTGCATGACCTGTACCATCAGCACAGAGAAATAACAGCATCCTGGGCTGCCAGATGAAAACATTTACTAAACTTTCCCAGAACCACTTACTGCTCTTACAAATGCCAGTTTTCTTTGTTGCATGCAGAGGTACCAAGTGGTAAAGCATGAAGGTATATTTCCATGAACATTTCTTAGAGAGGCTATGCAGAGGGCACTCTTCCTAACAGCTGACATTCCCACTGCTCCCTAAATATCTAGAGAAGCTCAACATTTTTAAAGATTTAATTCCACATGGTGTCCTGAAAAAGTCCCATCATCCTGGAGGACTCAGCAGACTGCAAAAGAAAGTTTACTAAGTGATAGTCTCCAGACATATAACAGCTAATATGACCTTTTGAGTGGGCCCCTTTTCAGTACCCTGAATAAAATCTCATCATGTGCAGCATTCAGTGCCCTGAACAACATCTCATCATGTGCAAACCTAGTGAAGACACAGCCATGTGACAATAAAATTTGACAACACCTTTTCACTGAAATGAAGTGTGCAGATTCTTGCTGTGATGCTCCACCCTGACTTCACTGACTGAACCTGATTTAAAATTCTTGTTATTGAAGTGCTGGCCTCTGTGTGATTTTTATGAAGAACCAGGTAAAGTCTGTAATATAGCATTCTGCCTTCACACATTCAGGGCCTCCTGTTTGTAACAAGCAGTGTCAGCACTGCTCAGTCTAAGCCTGCTCTGTGTCTTAAAAACGTAGGCAGCACTTATTCTCTGAAAATAAGCAATTTGCTCACACCTGTAGACATTTCTAGCCAAAAGGATCAGTTCTGGCCTTACCTGTCAAATTTTCTTAAATTTTTTTTTTTTTTTACTCTTTCAAAAAGTAGAGATGTGGTGTGTTGGAATAAATGAATAAAATTGGCTGATCATTTTTTATAAAAAGTACATCTTTTTTGCATCAAAAAATAAGAATTTGTGAAAATGCTACTGAAGTTGAGTCCTACAAGGATTATAGAACTGGAACCAACTGTTTAGTCTGGAGAAGACTGAGAAGGGATTTAATAAATGCTTATAAATATCTGAGGGCTGGGTGTCAAGAGAGAGGGGACATGCTTTGCTCACTTGCACCCTGTGATGGGACAAGGGGCAATGGATGTAAACTACAGCACAGGAGGTTCCACCTCAACATGAGGAGGAACTTCTTCACTGTGAGGGTCCCAGAGCACTGGAACAGGCTCCCCAGAGAGGCTGTGGAGTCTCCTTGTCTGGAGACTTTCAAGACCCATCTGGATATGTTCTTGTGCAACCTGTGCCAGATTCTATGGTCCTGCTCTAGTAGGGGGTTTGGATATCTCCAGAGGTCCCTTCCAACCCCTAACATCCTGTGATCCTGTGATCCTGTGATTTGGTGGGGGGGGAAGTCTAGTTTTGTTGCATTCAGTTAACTGAAATTTATAACCCACCCATCTATAAAATAGGCCACTCAGTTTGGAAACCGGCATACCTTCAAGTTTTGACATTTCAGTATATAGAAGTTTTCTTAAATCATTCTTTATTATTTGTTGTTATTATCAGAACTGAGTAACCACATAATCCACCAACTCAGTCTGTAAGGACGAAATAAGTGATTGCCATTCGACATTCCATCTACACTCCCTGTACCAGATGCCTTCTCAGTCTTCTCTTCAGCATCCAAACCCAGCTGCAATGCCTATCCTGAATGTCACTTTGGTTTGGTTTGGTTTTCAAATACATTTCCATAATATGGTATATAAGCTACAGATTTCAAGTTACCTGGGGGCCTGTGTTTCTGTGGCTGTTAAGAACTAGATGTGTGTGCTGAACTTAGGTGGTTCAGAGGGCTCCTGTGGAGCTGTGGCATCAGTGAGCCAGGTCACTTCCACCATTGTGATGCATCAGGATTTACATCAGTGAGGTCACTTAAAGACAAAATCGGTGGCAGCACAAGGGAACTTGTACAGTCATTTATAAATGAAGATGTAAATGTCAAGTGAACTAATATTATATCATCGGCTTAGCTGCTGATTTCCCTGATTGTTTTTCTGGAGGTCAGTGATAAGGAAATAATTTTATGGAATGTGACCTCCGGTGGAAGGAGTATTTATATCAATTATGAACTAGACTCATGATGCACACATCAAACAAATAAAGACAGTCCTAGGAAAGAAAATAAGCTTCCAGATTAGGCACAATATATGCACACATTTTTGAATCCTGCCAAGGAACACACAGAACATTACATGAATTTATATATAAAATTAAATGCTTCAAACCTCTTTGATGCAGTTACTCAATCCTAAAGAGAATGATTTTGAGCTATTCACTGATGATGAACAACATGCATTTCATCAATCCATAGGTGAAGCAAGTATCTTCATATGCCTAAGCTGCCCTGCATCTCCCTTGTCGGCTCCTTGGAACTGTACCATTTTCAGTAAATTAAGCTCCTATTTTCCAGATTCCTCTTTGCTCTAAAGTAAGTGATTATTTTGCAATGTTTTAGCCAGGAAAGATATAGCCTTTTTATATGCAAGCAGATAAGGCTATGACAAAAATATTTTGCTGTGTTCACATTGGTACTTCCTGTGACTTTAAGCAACCCTTGTGTCCCCTGCTTTGGAGCAGCAACATATTTGATAGGGAGATAATGTGCTAGGAGCTCTGTGTGTTAGGAATGCAACTTTTGCCAAATTAGTGAAAATGTGTCTTAATATGGCCAAGTCATAAACTCTAGCAAACCATATTTGCATATTCTGTCATACCTGCTGAATATGTACAGCTAAATTATCTGACTATTGCATTTCAGCAGGATATTCATATTAAGAGCAAGGCATGATTTGTCTTCTGGATTGTTCTGGGGTCTTCCCAGACTGTTTGAAACTGGAACAAGCAACAAGAAGATTTTTTTCTGGTGCTGTCTCCAGTTCCTGCTGGCCTTAGAGCCTGTGGGTGAGGAAAGTGTCTGATGTACACACAGAACTAGCAAGAGATGGACTTCAGTGGGAAGGAACAGAGGGAAGACTTCAACTGAGGCATTGAACTGACACTCAGCATGAAGGAGGAATAAAGGGACATCTGATGAGCAGCTGTGCTTACTGAGAACCATCATGATTGGGAAAGAAAAAAAAAAAAAAAGCATAAAGAGGTGATCACTACCCTGGAACAGGCAATGGGAAAGGAACCAGAAAGGGAGCTAGGTCACCTTGAGAAAATCCATGTGAGCAGCTAAAGAAAAACTGAACAAAATTTGGGGGAACAAAGGCCTGAATGAAAGAGTCCAGCAGTAAGGTTTCAGTTCCACCAAGGCTCCTGAGCCTGGGGCTCTCAGTTCATGCCCTGGGCTTTTAGGCATACCTGTCTGTGTGAAATCCATCCAGTGGGGTCAAGACCAAGAAGCCCAGGTGAGGGAAACCAGAAATGCTTCATCACGGGCCCTATGTCTGGGAGTGAGACTGAGTGTGACGGTTTGAGAAGGACATCTGAAAGATAAGAGTATATTTTCTGAGAAATGCCACGAGCAACGTGACATTATGATGAAAAGCAACATTGGACTCAGGGAAGAAATAGGGTAAGGAGGTGCGTGTAGGGAATGTACAATTTAAACTGTTTTTGAGACACATAGGGATAAAGACACAAACGGTGGTTGTGCTGGCATTTATTTCTGCGATCCTCCTTGATAGCTGTGGCTCCAGCAGACGTGCGACGTTTGGAATCAGAGGGGAGCACCACTACTTTAGACAGCCGCATCCCCCCAAAACGCCCAGGTACCTAAACACGGACTCTGCCCCGCCACAGAGAAGTCATAGATGGGCCGAGGCTGCTTCCCTTCGGGAGAGCAAGCGGGCTAGCGGCAACGGCGCGGCCGGGCAGGGCCAGGGGCGGTACAGCGCCCGCGGAAGACGCGGGGCCGGACAGCATTGCCACCGGCCCTTTGCCAGCCGCGCCGCCGCAGGAGCCCAGCGCAGCGCCGTGAGCGCATGGTTTGCATTACGGAAGAAATGACCCGATAATCGCCCGGCAGCGGCGTGCAGATGTGATAAGTGACTCCGCACCCGCGGCGCTCCCGGTGCCGCTGCCCCAAGCCCCGGCTCTCGGCATCCACCTTCCCGGATGTCACGCACTGACCGCCGGTGTGGGGCTTTGGGTAAAATGTTCTGTAACTGAAATTGGAGGACATCAAATTTGGAAAGGGAGGATGAAATAGTGGGGGAAGGGAGGGGAAGGGAGAAGGCCCGAAGTGAGAGGGGTTTAAACGTTCCGTGCTCTCCCGCAAAGCCGCCGCTGCAGCCCCAGCCCGCTCCTCCCTAGCCGTCCCTATCCCAGCCCGGTGCCCTGTGCCCTGCTCGGCTGCGAGCAAGGCTCACCGGGTGGCAGCTTGTTACCGTCCCGCCGCACCGAAGACCTGTTCCGACACTGCGTCCTGTGTCTCTGGGGGAACGAGTGGGAAGCAGGGGGGCTACGACTGAGTTTAAACGGTAGCTGTAGACACGCCGCCTTCACTTCTATAACTTGTCCCTATCTATTCACATGCTAAGTCTGCGTGAATAACAGACTCTAATTTCGGTATGAACACACTTAACCAGGAAGCACCAAGCAAGCCAGTTCCATTTAAGCACGTATGAGCTGATAGTACCAAACTCTTTTGCAATACGAAACCTCAAAGACTGTTTCTGCTTTAAGGCTGGCCAGCGGACCTCTTTGGATCCAGTTACTGGTTATTCAGTGCTCTCCGAAAGTTGCCCACTTGCCTACATGATGTGGCTCTGCATGCAGGCACGTAAGTACAAAGCCTTGTTTTCAGCATCAGTTTGTCTCCATAACTTGATAAAATCATTTATGCTGGGGTCTTAAGAGTTGGATAGCTGGGAACTTATCTTACGTGTTTTACCATGACTTTAAAAGAGTCAGGGACATTTGAAGTCCAGGAAATGTCGTTGATGGATTTTCTGAAAGTTAAAATAAAATACTGAAGCACTTCCCATTAGCCTCATCTCTCAGAAACAGCATGAAGAGCACTTCACGCAAGTTACTTAACTGTCGTTTTGCAGAAGTTCTGTTCGCTTTGGCAAGTCCACCACGTCTTGAAAATAGAACCAGCACGTCAGAAAGCGTGCTTAAAAAAAAAAAAAAAAGGAAAGGACAAGATGCTAGGACCAAGATGGGTTTTGTGTCCAAGGCAGCTCAGGTTTTCTGCACTGCACTTAAAACTTTAAGAATTATGTTTCATGATAGGCTAGAAAAGTGACAAAGGATGTGGGATTCGGTAGAAGAGTGAGTGATTTTCATGAAGCATCAGGATCTGGTACTCCAGCTAATGAGACGTAATGGTTTGTATTTTGTATGTCCAGGAAACAGGCCTCCCGTGGGAGCAAACAGCACAGGTTTCGTTGCTCTCAGTGGAGACAAGATCAAGGCCACAATAACGTACTGGCCAAGCTCTTGTTACTCCTCCGGCTGGCGCCTGAATCTTCACTTGGGTGGTATCTAGGAGTATACCCATAATATTTAACTTACAGATCACATTTTAAAGCGGTGGAAAGAGTGGGTGAAAGCATATGACAGTACGCACTGCTAGGTCCTGGGTCTGTTTTTAGCTTTTCCTTTTTAAAGTTTGTGTTGCTGCCCGAGACTGGCTTTTTTGATGAACCTCCCCCTTTGGTACATCTCTAAGGAGACTTGTCAGGAGGCCAGGCTTTGAAGAAATAAAGTTTCAAATGATCAGAACTTATTTACAGGCGCCACTGAGAGACGGGGACCATTTCGTCCTCCCTCTGCTCCTGGTGCTGTGCTATACCCTTAGCTGAGCTATTTTCGGAGCTCCGGTACGTGGTTTTTTTTGTTGTTGTTGTTGGGTGGGTTTTTTTCGGTTACACACAAAATAACGAAGTTTAAGAACAAAAGATTGTTCTGGACAGTCAAACTGGAATGAGTTGGAAGGATACATTTAGGAAGTGGTTCCTTGGACACTAATTAGGACCATTTGCTTAGGGTTGCCGTTATTTTTCTTTTAGTCTGGAGGGCACAATAGATCAAATGATTTATATTCATTAACAAATCTTGTTAACCATAAGCAGTGTTGGGCTTTTCCATGCTGATTACTGAGTAACGCGGTAACGGCTTGTTTTATTTTTTTCTTCAGTGTCCATATAAGCGAGTTAACGTGGAAGACCAGTACAAAAAGACGTCCTTCAACTCTCTCTCTCTCTCTTTTTTTTAAATTTGTTTTTATGTACTATGTGTTAATGTCTCTCATTCTGCAAGAGCCGCATCAGTACCGGAGACTTACAGTTCTTTGTGGCTTCCATTGCTGGAACACTGGCATTTGCTGCACCTGATCCTGGCTCCCACTCAATGAATTTTAATTGTAATAAAACCCAAATACGCACGTGCGTTTTAGACGCCACATTATTGATCCCCTTCTCCCTTTCATCTGCACTACAAGTAACGGGTTACAATCGTATGACACAATTAATCTCACTTTAAAAGAAACTAAGTGAGCATATGCAATCGTCAGAATCCCACGGTTTTCTTTAACGTTACTTTCGGATGCCCCGTGATGTCCAGGAATTTTTGTTGGCTGTGGTACGCCCAGGAGTTTCGTCTGCTGGGAGGGAGAAGGAGGAACGACGTTCTGCTGTGTCGTGTGCTGTTGTGTCGTGTTGTGCTGTTGTATTGTGGTGGTTCTGTGAGCACTGCTGAAGGCGAGCGATGTTCCCCACCGGCAAAGGCCGGTGCCCAGGGCGGCCGCAACGCTCCCGTCGCGTTCCCGGGAAAATCCGCCCTCTGGCATGAGCTCATGCCCTTCTGATGCTCCGGCTGATGCTCCGACGTCTTTGTGCACCGAGCTCAGGGATGCCTAAGCACGACCGCGGCACCCGGCCCGAGAGCCCTTCCCTTCCCCAAGGAAGCGAAAAAAAACGCCGCCGGGCCAGGTGGTTCCGCCACGGGTCTTCTCCTGACTGTCCCCCTGGCCAGGAAGATGATCCTGCCGCCCTGGGGCAGGGCCCGAGGAGGCTCCCTGACACAATCATTACCGGATTAAATCCCCGGCACCGAGGTGAGGGATGGGAGAAAGAAAGGATCAGCAAAATCGCCTGAGTTCCTGAATAATTTAAATTATTTGATTGAACATCGGGCTGTTTGGTGTCCAAGTTTGTAAAAGCAGACTGTTTGCAAATATAATATGAACTGTAAAACACACAACAGGTATTCCTGAGCATCCGGGAGGTACTGAGCACTCCTGTACGTTAGGGGCAACCTTGCCAAGAGCTCCCTTCATCTTTATTTCATTAACACTAAAGTTCTTCTTTATTTCGTGCTGGAGTTATTGATATCCGGACTCTTGTATTTATCGTCTCGCACGACTTCTCATACAGATAATACATTAAGATTGAATGTCATTCAGATAATATGTCCTCCCATGGTGTTGCTGTGCCCAGAAAATGCCTAGGCCGAGGGAGTATCTCTGAGATGCAGCTGGTCTCCTCTCCCGGCTCCCTGCAGGGCACTCTGTCGGCCGGAGGGACTTGCAGGCCGTGGCCTTGGGTCCACCCCGATACTACTCAGCAGCTCGGAGAGAGACCTTAGGTGAGAGAATGTGGGGTTATTCGGAGGGGTTGTAGTAAATGGAAAGGCTGTTTTTTTGGTTTTTGTTTTTTATCTTTTTTTAATGTACTTTCAAATGAAGCACCCATTTTCACTTAGACGGGAAACGATTGTCATTTGCTTGGTGTCCCATTTTGATCCTTCCTTAGCTTTTGGTTGAACGACATGTCTTGAAACCTATTCCAAAAAGATGCTTATACAGGCTTCCAGATGCCAAGATTTAGATCGTTTGAACGTCAGCGCAGCCTTCTGGTAACAAAAAAACATCCAAATGCATTTCGTTTGTGTATTAATATCCATCAGATGGGAGAAGAGCACAGTTTAGAGCTGAAGTCTGTTTTCATCGTTTTAGCAACTGAGTCCACATGAACATCTCTGGCAAGTCAAGAGGTTGAAGCTATATTGAACAAACTGAATCCAACTATCTGAAGTGACTTGGAATTGCTGTGATAACAAACAGCGGCTTAGCGTAGGACGCTATTATCGCTGTTCAGATAGCTTCGCGTGTGCTTGCAAATAGATAAAGAGGGAGGTCATCGCGGCGAGAGACAAATATAAATGCTGCGGGCTGAACCCAACCCTACGGCCAGGTATCGCCAGTGAGTCCCAGTTCCATGTGCAGGAACCTAACATCGGTACCTCTCACTGGAGGGCCACCAGCCATCGCTTCCCTCGCCGACATGGCCAGGTTCTCTCCCAGCTGCCTTACTAGGTGGAGGATTTGCAATGCAGGGTCCGGTTCTGTGGCCGCTGCGGCAGTAATAATGAAGTAAAACATTAGTAAGGCGCGACGCAGCAGGTGGCTTACTATAAGCCATACATATTCCTCTGACTCCTGCTCCCATCAAAGCGTCTGGAAAAAAATATTTTAGGCGCTGTAGAGAGGAAGCAGAGGAACGAGGAAGAGACTGGACTGCTCCCGCGCCCGCTGTGCCCTCCAGCCAGGCCAGGGCCCAGGCGTCCTGGGCTGGGCTTCTCCCAGCACCGAGGGCCCCGGCGAGGTCCCAGCACGCTCCCTCAAAGTCGGAGCAATAACAGGCGTGGTGGTTATGACAAATAATAACTCTTGCTATGGTACCTTGGAGCAGATAGCGGTTGCTATCTCAGAGAGATTAAGAAGAGAGCACCTCTCTCCCTACATGGTCATTCACTTCCCAACACAGACACAGACTGACGGGCTCAAGCTCATCCTGCCCGATGGCTGTTCCCTCTTTGGTCCAGGATACAACCGAACTTCCTGGTCACCAGTGACTTTAATCAAAACCTTACTTTGAAAGTCTTCTCTATGCAGACCATAGGAACAAAACGGACTTGCCAAGTCTTGGAGCCGGCAGAGCAAAGACTGCGTGTTCAGAACTCACAGTTACCTGCCCCAAACCCACTCCTTCTGAAAAGAGATAGCTTGGCTTTTAAGTTCTCTGCCAGAAGTACGCCCCCCTGCCCTCTCCCGACACCTCCCTGCCTGATTTCTCCCGGTAAGCTGCTGTTATGTGGCTGTACTCTGTACTGCACCACCATGTCCACTGTGACCGCGGACCGAAGCCGCTGTCCCGCCGCGGCGACCTAGACTAGCCTCGCCCTGCCCGCGGGAGGGCGGCGCGGAGCTGCCGCGGGGCCTCCCCCGCCGGCCAGGACGAAGCTCGGGGAGGGGAGGGCTGCTCCCTGTGCCACCGTGTTGTTGCTCGGCTGCTGCCGGGCTCCCTCCCGTCGCCAGCTGTTTGCCGTCACAGCCGAGGCAGAGCTGGGCCCGCCCGCCCTGCCCCAGGGCTCACGGCCGGACCCCTGCCCGCCTCTGCGCTCCTCGGCGGGGAGGAGAGCCCTGCCTCTTCCTCAAGGCTCCGAGTCTGCACTCCCTGACAGACTCCAAGGAAGACCATTAGCATCCAGTGCTCTTTTTCTTTTCTTTCTTTCTTTCTTTTTTTTTTTAAGATAGATTACCAAGATGGCCACAAAGACCTACAGGTCATACGGCTCAGGGGAGAAGAACTGAGACTGTAAATTGTCACAAGAGTTAAGGGAAACAGGCAAACAAAGACAAAGCAAGAAGTTCTCTCGTGTTCCTGCTCCAGAAACAGCTTCCTGGCCACAGGGTCCTTGCAGTAAATCCCTTCCCGGCAGAGCCGCTCCTCAGCAGCCGGTGAGAGGCGCGGCAGCAGTCGCCTCCAGAGCCTGGCCGGGGGCCGGCTCGTGCCTCTCAGCCAGCTCGGTGTATCTCCCCCGGGAGGGAGACTCCCAGTATGAGAAATGTCTCCCGACCCTCTATTTTCCTATTGTTTTGAGCCGGTGGATCAATTGTCATCAGTACTGTCACCTAAGAAGCAATGATTCCGATTCATCTTGGCATCTGATTTTATTCTAATGGGTTAAATTGGGTTCACTTTTACAATTATCCCAGGTTTGACTGCGTAGTATTGCATGACAACTCACAGTTTCATCGGGTTTGGCAAAGCGAGCTTGCTCCATGAATCCGTATATCATATCACATCAGATCAGGCTGAAGTTTGCTGTTTAGTGACTCCATTTGAGAGGCTTTTTATGAAAGTGGGAAGGGTTGATGCAGTCCGTAGCTGGTTCAGTGAGATTTTGGGGGAAAAAATGTGGAAAGATAGCAACAACACGGGTCTTGCTGCTCAGCTGTAAGCACAGAACAAAAAAAAACCCAACATGATGGGGAAACGCTAAGCTCGCTACAATATTTTTAGCAACCTCTCAGTCATCGCCTTTTTTTAATTTCCTAATATGTTCTTCGCTTTATTAGTTTTATTTACAACCACCTCCCCATTAACACCTCACCTGATTACTGAGGAGCTGAGACAGCTAATCAAGAAAATCCAGCAAACCAGCCAAAATTGAGAGGTGGGATTTATTTTTGCTTTTATTTGTTCTTCTTGTTTATTTATTTGTTTGGGTTTGGAAAATATTTCGAAACAAACAGAAGATAAAAAGCAGGTATGAATGTATGTTGGTGAGAGGTCAGAGGTGAGAAAATCACGTCAGTTCTGTATTAAAGGCTATGTAGAGGGGTGTCGGGGGGGGGGGGGGGGGGGAGAGAGAAGGGGGGTGTGAATCTTTCCACCAAGCAGCTTGTTTATTTTAATTAACATAGGGATCCTCTGCTAGGAACAAGGAACAACCTCCATCTACTGGCTAGATTACTGCGTCTCTTCTCCATCCAAAACCCGTCCCTCATCACTCATTAAGGAGGGTACAGTTTTGGAAGAAGCGTCTAAGGTCTCAAGGTAAGCTTCTGCATGAGTCTTTGCTAGCGATGCAGCTATTTAGACCTCACGGATGTCATTTGCGGGTTGTTTCTTTGGTGTGGTGTTTTATTTTTTTTTAAACAAGACGAAATGGTCGTTTCCCCAGGTGTATTTGCAGACAACATTTGGTGCATCTGTGTTTTAATCTAGAAAAATAGCTGCCTGGGAAGACTGATCTATTCAGCTTATTAATAACAAAACCCCAAACAAAACAACAACAACAACAAGAGCCTGTGGGGTGTTGCTGCCTTTTTTTTTTTTTTTTTTTTTTTTTTTTTAGATGGAATGGCTGCTTTCACCTGTCTTTCAATCTAGCCTGTAAGGGAATCTAGCCTGCTTTTGAAGAGCAGCAAAATAGGATCATTTCCAATGGCTTAATTTCAACCGAAGTGCAAATACGTTTACGATCGATAGCAGAGAAGTAAGAAGCTAACAATATTGAGGTCCTTGGTGGTGAACAGTTTAGTGTGAGGCAATAATCTGTCTCCTGCTTTCTTTTGGCTGTGTGATCGCTCGTTTGTGGTCAGACACAGAGCTTGGCTGTGGAGATATGTCTGGGATTACTATGAAAAACACCTATTTGTTCATTTCTTAAGAAAGAAAAACCATCTCCTTGAGCAAATGAATGCGTGTCTTAATTTACATACTTTCAGATTACTGCGAGGTACAAGCACGTTGGAGGTTTGGGGGTTTTAATTCGATGGTGCTTACGCTTAAAGATACCCGTCGCTTGTGCTGTTGGCCCCACCAGCCCCCGCACAGCCCGGCTCTGGAGGAGAGAGCTGCCGTGCATCGGCTTTATTCATTTCTTTAACACCATAATCCGAAAGTTCGTCTACAGTGCACTCGAGAGGAATCGAGGCAGGAGAAAGATATTGATGGTAAAATATGCTGTTTCTGACACAGAAGAGGAATTTTAAACAATTTCGGGCTTTTTTTTAAAACGCGGACCATTAAAAATGCTGGGGGAAAAATGAGCTGTATGGATGCCATTGCAGAGAGTTGTAACGATATTCAGATTTTTCTTCTTTGAGTCTAGATTGCTTGTACTAGCCGCGGACTTGACAAAGACATGAGATTGATCATTAATAGCACTATGATGCATCACAAACTAGCAAAGCGAAAATAGTGTTAGGATTTAAAAACAGACCTGGCTTTAGCAGCAGACTCTCAAGCAAGGATTGTAACCCCGTTGCTGTTATTACTAAGAGCTTTGAATTTCTGGAAATGATTAACTGGAAATGTCTTGAAAAGTTCGGGTACCTGCCAGAGACGGTGTGAAGTTTCAGTGCCCCTGGGCGGCGGGAGGCGGCTGACCCAGCGCCGTGCTCCGGACAGTGCTCTGCGCCTGCAGCCGGGGCACGCAATGTCCTCATCTAGGACAGACCAAATCCAAACCATTTCTGCTTAAAGAGCTCCCTCTCCTCCCCAACGCCACCCCACCTCCCGCCTGAATACCCTCCCCTTTCTTCTAATTATTGTTGGTCAATTATTAATTTGCATGTAGATCTTGTCCTAAATCCTCAGAACTAAACACAAGATCGTTCACGCTATAATAGGCTTTAGACTGTAGCCCGTGGCCAGGAAGAATAAGGGGTCTATAGCATAGCGGATCCTAGTGACCACACGCTGAAATCTGTCCAGGGCACATGCTAATTAGGGAGGTGGAAACAGCCCCAGCGAGCGCCGGGACAGCTCCGGGCCGGGGCTGCAGCCAAGGCGCGGGCAAGCAGCCTGGTTGGAGCAGTGGCGACGCTGAGCAGCGTTTTACCTGTGGGCAACTCAACGGCGATGTATTTCCCCTCAGCCTCGTTAGCCTGAGGAGTCTGGGCATGGCCTTGCAGAGAGTAAAAGCCTGAGAGCGTCTGTCGTGATACTGGATATCGCACATGGGTACCCTTCCCAAAATGCTGCGGCGAAAGGAGATAAAAGCATGCAGAGATGAGAAACTGCGTTCAGAGGTGAAGTGTTAATGCAGATGGATTCATAAGGGATAAACTGGGAGATCTGGATTCTAGATTCCCTGTCGTGCTCTTTGTGAGTTTACCCTCCCCAAGCAAACCAGCAAAAATCTATAAAGACCTTTGCGTTGTAGTGGCAACCTCTCACTACCAGCCTGCATCAGAGCAGCAGAGCTCCCATTCGCAGCGAGGAATGAGATCTCAGGAACATTGAAATAGATTTACCTTGATGTCCTACAGGCCTTTTGCAAACGCAGTAGTCACGTTTGATGCTAGCAACAAACTTTCAGTGTCCCTTTAGGTAAGAAGTGGTCTGCCAACATTAGGATGCTAATCAGAAAACGCCTTGGAAATCCCTGGCCTCCTTTACTGCAGCATCAGGAGCTAGTAGCTATTCTTAACCGTACCTGATGGAGCAGAAAGAAAGGACCCTCTAATTAATTAAGTGTGCCCAACCGGAGGAGGTTTAGTCATTTCTGAGTTTTGTTATGAGTCTGCCCAATTAATTCTAATGGCGCCGTCGAGCTAAGGTAGAGATGTACACTTAATGAACAATATTTTTGGTGTCTGGTTTGGACCGACGCTTTGACACTGCACCTGCAGATAGTGTGTTGGTGAACCCGAGACAGTAAACGCCAGACAAGAGGGAGGAGAAGCGAGCGGTGCCCACTCCCGGAGCTCTTGAGGCGGGGGCACAGTCCTAGCCGGGGAAAGGCAGTATCCCCGCTTCAGGCCTCCGGAGGGATCTGGGCCCAGAGCTCTTCGGGAGCTCCCCCCAACCCGGTCCTCTTCTTCCCGGGGATGCGAGGAATTCGACGTCCTCAGCTCAAGCAGGGAAACGGGGGCGGCGGAGAGGAGGCGGTGGCGCTTCCGAGGGGCTCCACAGGGACGTCCTGGAGAGCGGGCGGGCGGGTTTCGGAGGGTGTCCCTGCCTGGCACACGCCGGGTGCCTTTGGCAACACGGACGGCGTGGGAAGTGCAAGCCACTGCCAAGAGAGCAGATGCCACGCGAAACTGAGGCAAGACTGCTACCCTTGGCAAAATCTCTGTATGGGAATAAAGAAACATTTCGTTCAAACAACAACAACCAAAAAAAAAAAAAAAAAAAAACCAACCAAAAAACCCAAACCCAAACCACCACAAAACAAAAACAAAAACAAACCAACCACACACACCCCAAAAAAACCCCACCCCACCAAACACACAAAACGCACAAAACTAAACACCCCCCCGCAAACAAAACAAAAAACAACCAAACACACACACACACACACACACAAAAAGAAAAAAAAAAGACCCACCCCAACCAACCAAAGAAACCCTGAACGTGCCACTGGAGTGGGAAGACTATCTTACATCAGAAACACACTGGTCTCTTGGCGAGTTTTTTTCGCCTCTGGCGAAAGCACCTACCGCAATCACCCCGGAAAGGTCGGCGCAGGCCCGTGGAAGCTAGAGCGAGCTGAGCCTCCCGCAGAGGGTGACCCCGACCCCCGGGACGCGGCCATTCCTGCCCGGCACCGGCGGCTTCGCAGAGCTCGGCACAGCCGTGTTCCACGCCACACTCTCATAGAGCTGCGCAGCCCTTGGTGGGCCGCGGAAACCGCTCCCCAGACAGGGTTTGGAGCGAGCGAGAAGCAACGTTGCCCGTCCCCCGCAGCAGTCGGGGCACCGCGGAGGGCCGTCGGGAAGGAGGGAGATCCGAGCAAACGGCTCCTGTATCCCGGATTGAATCACTTTGTTTATTCTTTCCTGATGGCTTGTTGTGCTAATTGACTTGTTTTCTCCAAGGAAAGTCTCTCTCCCTCCTCCTTCCCCACACACAGATTTTTTTTTTCTCCTCCCCAGACTGGGAGTACTCTGCAAGAGAAACTACGGTTTGTAGAGGGATCCACACATTTTCAGAGAGATTGTCTTACCCCTTTGAATCTGAATCGGTTTTATAGCTATTATTCTCATATTAAACACACACACACACACACACACATACAACACACTGATTTCCATCCAAAAGGGCTAATTACATTACTTACAGTAAATAGCAGCCCTGCTGTCCAGGGTCTAGTGTGCCAACAGTGAAAAAAAAATTCCAGTTTATTTCACTTGATTGACTTCATCTTTGTGTGAAATTTTGGTTTATGAGCTGTATTCTGGCACTCGGAGGAATGTAGCAACATTCAATCTGCAAATAACATTAATTTTAGCTACTTAGAGGGAAAGAGAAGGGAGGAAACTGGCTGCCTGAATCTTGGGTTACATGGAAGAGGTGACTCGAGTAGCCCCTGAGGATGTCTCTGGGATGCTTTGCAAAGGAAGTGGGGGCTGGGGTACTTCTTTCACGAGTCGCGCTCGAGTTTGGTGTGGAGCGTCCCCCAGGGAGAGCAGAACTGCCGCCAGGAAGATCCTTCAGTAGGGATCGAGGTGTCAGGAAACAGCCGGCAGCTGTTCCAGGGAAAGGCAAGGAAGAGTGGTGTGAAAAGTAAGTGGGAAAAAGGGAAAAGGCGGGGAGCGGGGGAGCAGAGACAGAGATTAGCCGGGACGGAATGCATCGACCCGTTTCCTGCACAGTGATCACTCTCGATCCTCACCCGGAGAGCCGGTAAGGGGAGAGAGCCCCTAGGACGTCCCCGGACCGCTTTGCGCCCGCTCGCTCCCCCGGCTGCCGGGGCTGACCCCATAGGCTGCCCGCGGACGGTGCTGGAGGTCCCACTACGGGTACTGGCGGGGTCCCCGGCCGCATCCGGGAGAACAGAGCTCCGGCAACCCCTCTTCCAGCCCGGGAGCTGGAAGAGCCACGCTGTGCCTTCAGGCCCCCGAAGCCTACGTCCGTCGTCCCGCCTAACAGCCCCCTCCGCGGCCGCCTGGGCCGGGGGCGCGGAGAGCGGTCCGGCCGCTCTGTCCTGCCTCGGCTGCCCCACAAACAGTGCTTCTCCTCCCGCTTCACTTTCTGCGGTGGAGCCAGCAGCAGCGAAGCGGGGCCGCGGAACGGAGCTTCCCCCGGTGCGAAGCGGCCCGCACAGGAGCAGGTCCCCCAGGCCACCCTGCCCCTCGCCAGGCACCGTCCTCGCCAACTCCCGGGATTCTGTGTTTGGGGGAGGTAATAAACCCCACCCCACCCACAGCCCCGACTGCAATGTTTGTCACTGCTTGCCCATCACTAGGGGTTGAGAGGAGTATGACAGGTCTTTGTTGTCTGAATAAAAATCAGTGGCAGCTCAACGGAGAGAACTCCTCCTACTAAATTATCAAAAATGGGCTGGCTTTAGTCTCTTAACAAATTGGACAGAGCTCCGGAAAGCAGCAGTCCCAAATCCAACCTACAGGCACTGGGAACTTTAAAGCAACCAGGGACTGCTGAAAATAGCACTTCTTTTTGCTTTCTTTGTATTCAAAACTATATCCTTTCCCGACCGATTCTACTGCCCCGAGCCCAAGTATCTCCAGTCAGGAGCCCTAGCTCTACAGAACAGTAACAGATCCTTTAGCTCGCTTTTATTATTTTATTTTTAAAATTAATTATTATTACATTTTCTCCCCCTTGTTTGTTTTCTGCACATCTTCAGGAAGCCCTCGGTGCTTGTGCAAAGAGAAGCTCCTGTTGCAACCTCTCTCCCTGCGCTGTGCGCCTCGGTGTAAACATTTTGGATGATCTAAAGACTCTGGGGTCTGTATATGGAAATAGTGGGGTGCAGAACAGAAGAAAATACTTGTCCTTTCCGTCCCCCAGCCATGCTTTTCCACGGGATCTCCGGAGGCCATATCCAAGGAATCATGGAGGAGATGGAGAGGCGATCCAAGACCGAGTCCCGCCTGGCCAAAGGGGGACAGATGAACGGCCGAGAAACGGTAAGAAAGGAGTTGGCACTCTTTGAAAGGGAATCCCTGCAAGCATGGACCCGCACCGGGATGGACCCTGGCTTTGGGGAAGAGAAAGGGTCTGCTTCCCTCTGCCCCTTCCCTGTCACCCTTCGCATGTAGAAATCCTCTCGAGGCTCTCTGTAAACCCACTTGTAACGTTCGGTGCTGTGCTAGTCAGGCTCGTTATGCATTTGTCTAATTGCTGTCGTTGCGGTTGTTCTCTGGAGTGACTGGGAAAAGTATTTTAAAGGCTAACAGGGACGGGTTTTCAGTCCTTAGAGCGAAGCCGCCTTTTGCTCCTCCTCGGCTCGCTGCAGCCGCTCTGTCCCGTTCGAGGAGGGTTGCAGCTGAAGTTTCTGAGGTGTACTTTACTTTTTTTTCCCCCCCTCCCCACTCCTGGCACCTCCTAAATTAAACCGCAAACCGCGACCGCTCACTTTTCGTAACCATTTTTGGTCCGAAGTATGGGATTGATACAAAGAGGCACCACTCTCTCCGAATCTTATGCCCGCCGACTACTTTGCTTAGCAGTAACATCTCCTCTTTTCTTAGTCAAAGGACCAAAGTCTGCATAAATGTACTAATGGATGGCGGAGAAATTGAGCGTCACGCTGTGTTCTATGCAAAAGTGAGATCTCCTTTCTCCAACTCGTAGGGCTTCCGCCGGTCGCACACAAGGCTCTGCACACAAAGTAACGGCCTGGAAAACTGTTTTAAGGCTTTGAGACGAAGGGTCCTTCCTCCCTTCTCTTAAATAAACTCCCTCTTTGTTATACGAGGATTTGCAATGTAAATTCAATTCGCCTTTTCAATTGCTGGGGAAAAAAAAAAAGTGCGAGGAACACAAGTTCAGATGGGAAAGTTAATACGGAGTTGCCACTTTAAAACAGTCGAGACTTTAGAACAAGACGTTCGGGATTTTTTCTCCTCCTTGTTAGTTATCTGCAAGCACTGCCCCAAGTTTCACGGCAGAGCTTTTGTCTCCGTCGTCCCTCAGTCTCTCTTTGTCCCGAGCGGCACCCCTCGTGGGGAGCAGATTAATGGGAACTTGAGGAAGTTTGCTGATGAAAAGCTGCTAGTTTCAGCTGAAACCAGCCTGTCTCACCTTTCTGTCCACATCCCTGGCTGGGATGGTGAGCATTTGTGCTCACTGCGTTTTACACCATTCACCTGTCTCCTTTCTCTTCTGTTTCAAGTGGCCTGTTTTTCTTTAGAGAAGTAGATTTGGCTGGTTTAAGCACGTGTGAAACATAACTGAGAAATAGTTGCATACCTGCACCCTCTGCCATAAACTTTTGATGCAGCAAACCCATGTTTTAGATATACTTTAAAATGTCGTTCTCGTGGTGGGCTCTAAGATCAAAACTCCAAAGTAACAAGGAAGCTACAGACTTCAACTTTGGGACTTCAGAAAAGCAGGGGCTCTGCTTTTCTTACTGAGGCCTAATCAGTCGCCTTAGCATATTGAAATGACATTAGATCGTTAGGAGAGTCCTAATGGGATAAACACGAAGGTTGAATCGCGGTAAATACTTTCCTAAGAGTGATGGTCTCGGTTCCCTCTCAAACTTCCCAGCGGAAGCAGTTTGGTCCCAGAGAGCAGCCTCTTTGTACAAGCCCCGGGCCCTGTGCAAGGACCCCGTTCTCCAGCCTGCATTGCCTGTCTGTCTTTCTCTCCCCGTCTCATCCCCATGTGGTGTGGTTGTTTTGCAGAACATGCCCCCAATGAGCCCCGAGAAGCCTGCTTTGTGTGCTGGTTGTGGAGGCAAGATCTCAGACAGATATTACCTGCTGGCTGTTGACAAACAATGGCACCTCAGGTGTCTTAAATGCTGTGAATGTAAACTGGCTTTGGAGTCAGAACTCACCTGCTTTGCCAAGGACGGCAGTATTTACTGCAAGGAGGATTATTACAGGTACAGCAATCAGTCCCCATGGGTTCGAAAGCACATCCTCTAACAAGGCATCATGAACCGAAACACTCTTTTCTCTACATGGGCTTTCAAAGGTAGCTTTTCGCAGTCAGCGATTCCTTAATCCTGTAAACGTGTCCCCTCCGAAAAGTCTCTCACGTTTAAGAACTGAACGGATCGTCAGGGGACACGCCGACTGAGCATGTGTGGCAGTACGCAAACAGGCAAAGGGGAAGACCGCGGCTCTCTCGCTGCTCTGCGGTTTCCTTTCGTAAAGAGCAGCATAAGACTCAGCAGAAGATTCCTTCTGTTCGTAGCTTGGAGTTTTTCCGCGGGGAGGGGAGCTGGCCCTGAGGCTGGAGCGGCTAGCAGTGGTGGGGCCCGCGCCGCGCAGGAGCCCACTGCTCCGTGCCCAGCCGCGCGGCTGCCCCGCGGAGGGGTCCAGGCTCCCGGGCCCCGGAGCTGGCACTGCTACTCCCTGCGTGTCTCGGGGCTCAGCTCCACGCAGCCCGTCTCGTCTTTACACGGATGGCAGGGCACCAGGGGCTTCTCTCCCCCGGCCCGCCTCCTTTCAAGCACACGGACAGCGGGAAAGCTTTTGCAAAGGTTCTAAGCGAACAGGTCAACCTGGCAGAAAGTGTAGGGCGCTCACCTTGGGACCTCAACGTCGGCTCCCCGGTGGCATTCCCGACAGCCGGAGCACCGACTCCCGGCGGGCTAAGGGCCGCAGCCGGCAGCAAGGGGCGTCCCGGGGCCGGGGAGGGCGCGACCCTGAGGGGACAGCTCCCTGCCGACCTCCCGTGGCCGTGAGGGAAGATTGGCGGCACTGAATCAAGGCCTGCCTTTCCCTTTCTAGTTGATGCCCACTTTTTTGTTTCTTTCAGAAGGTTCTCCGTGCAGAGATGTGCCCGCTGCCACCTTGGGATCTCAGCCTCTGAAATGGTCATGAGAGCCAGGGAGTCGGTTTATCACCTGAGCTGCTTCACCTGCACCACCTGCAACAAGACTCTGACCACAGGAGATCACTTTGGCATGAAGGACAACCTGGTTTACTGCAGGGCCCACTTTGAGTCCCTTTTGCAAGGAGAATATACTCCTCAGCTGAGCTACACTGAGCTGGCTGCCAAGAGTGGAGGGCTGGCCCTGCCTTATTTCAACGGCACTGGCACAGTCCAGAAGGGGAGGCCCAGGAAACGAAAAAGCCCTGCCTTGGGAGTGGACATCGTCAACTACAACTCAGGTGGGAAACACACACCAAACATCACCCAGTTCATCCAAAAAGAGTATTTTTGGACTTCCCCTCAGCTAGGCAGTACATGAATAACTCAGCCAGGCCAAATCTTGTTTAAGCATTGGAAAATCAAACAAACAGCCCTCTGAGGGTTGGAGTGTTTGCAAGAAAGCTAACAGCAGCCTTCCTCAAAGGCTGTCTTCGTCTATTAATGTCAAACACCCAAACTTAGCAACTTCCCAGGGTAAAGGGGAAAAAAAAAAGGGCATCCCAAACCCACAGTGTTCTTTCTCTATGGGAACCTCAGAGATAATGATATCATTAATAGTAGTTTATTAGCAAAATGCACTTAATCTGTTAGACTTCAAATTAGGAATAATGAAACAGATTGTGAAAAAAAAGAGGAAAAAGATATAGTAGAAGTTATATCTTCTACAATGCCAATGTAGTATACACAGAACTCGATATAGATACTAAATTTATAGTAGCTAATTCTTTAGGCTAAATAACCCTGTTTACTGGCACATAAACTATCAAACTGTACAGGAGGCCAACAAGTAAACGTTCTTGCCTGTCACCAAGCCTTAACAAATGTAATTAAGGGGAAGAGTTTCTGCAAGTGTTGCTTCTAATTAAATTTCTTCCCTAACTCCAGTCACTTAAGTAGTCAAACCATGCTTAAACACAGCGTTAAGCGGTCGAGGTAAAGGAGTTTCAGGTATGATCAAGTGGTTTAAGTGTCATTTCATTAGATGGAAGACCAAAGCAGTAAGGCAACATTTGAATTAACAAGTTACCGACCCCAAAAATTCTTCAGCGAAACTTGAGCTTCCTCTGGACGGTGATGAGGAAAGAAGAGTGCGGTCAGCGAGAGTAGTGCAAGGTGTTTCCCTGTGAAAAGGGGGACGGTTCCGGCCGGGGCAGGGAGCGCTGGCCTTGCGGGAGCCGGGAGATGGGTCGTAGCTCGCCCTCCAACAAACGCAGGTCGGCAACACCGCACTGCTTTCGGCGCGGAGCACTCCCCTCCACCCAAGCTCAACCCCCCAGCCTCTGAGACCATAAGCAGCCCTCCGCCGCGCCCCCCCCGCCCGCAAGCCCTCTCTATCCCTCCCCCAGCACCTCCTCCGGGGCTGCTTGTGAAACAGGCTTTAGCTGGGAACTGGGTAGCTGTGCGAGGCTATTTCATCTCCTCTGATGCGTAGACCTTGGAGCCAGGGTAATCACTGCGCTAATTGTTCCTTGTTAATTGAAGATGACATTGGAATCCCTGGCTATGGAGCAGTTTCCAATCAATCCTGAAAGCTGCTAAAGAAAAGGGAACCTGTAGTCCAGCCAGGATTCATTCAGTCGCGGCTTCCAGCGGTGGACTCCCGTATGCCCGACCCTCGGTCCTCGCTGTCCCTGATCCGCGCACCGTCACCCCAGTCCCCCACATCCCTTAATGAAAAAATGTATAGGGACAATTTATTGTTAGAATTATGATCAGAAATTAGGGAAGGATGAAAAGTTATGGATGTGATAAAACATCCTTTAAACTTCAGATCAGGACTGAAGAGTGACATTATGTGAGAACGCCATCACAGTTTTTGTGTGCTAGTCTTAAAAATCTACCTCTTTACCGAAACGGGGAATATAAAATATATCACTGGCTTCAAACGAGATTCAAAAGCATTGTGAAAATACAGCTCACTGAATTGAGATATCGCAGAGTCCTCCAGGCAAAGGAGAGAAAAAAAAATCCCAAACAACACTGATGTTTTGGGCTCAGGCTAGATGGATGAGTAGTTTAATCTGTTAAGGCTTCTATCTATCTACCTATCTATCTATTTACTGTTATCTAGCAATGTCCAGGGTTGACACGTGGGCTCTCGAGAAGATGCAGTTTGCAGCCAAACTGGGCATTCGGTGCAAAGGACTCCAGCCCATTGACCCACTGGGCTCCAGATCCAGGGGGGAGTAAAACAAATTTGTAACAGTTAAGGAACGAGCTACCATAAATGAAATAACTTCTCGAAAGAAATGCCACCCCCCCCGCCAACCTCTAAATCATTAGTGGCCACTTTCCTACACGCATGTTTTCGTCCCTGCCCTATGATTCAGTAATGGCTCCTGCACGTACTCTTTTTCAAAAGGCACTCAGTCCACAGCAGATTAAGTGTTGGGCACCCGGCTGCCGCCTCCAGCGAGAGCGGCGGGACACAGGCTGGCCCTGAAGCACGACCCTGTAACCCGCCCCGCAGCCTGCCCCGGGCCCTTCTCCCGGGCACTGGCTGAGGTCCGTGCTGCCCTTCCCACAGCGAGCCCGGCGCGGCCCGGCACCGCGGCTTGGATCACGGGGCTGGTGGCGCGATTCTCCCGCCCCTGCCCAGGCTCCCCGGCATCTCGCGGCTAGCACAGGAGACCTGAGGTCAGAGGCACAACCCTGACCTGCCCGTCGCCCATCTGCCGGCGGACCGCCTCCGCCTCTGAGCAGACAGCGCAAGTTTACTCCTGTCACTCGGTGTTTGCTGAGAACGGCGAATTTAACTTCCCCAGTAAACCAAAGATATATCCCACCGAAAGAGTTATACCCTAGGGTGTCCCCATCGATATGGCAAGCCATCAAGGAAAACAAATCCAGCCTTTAAACCCAAAACAATGCACTAACTCCGATTAAGCTACAAACCTCACCAGCTGAGCATAAACCCAGCCGCATTCACAAGCGAGCCAGCAGCACCCAGCTCAGATTGTGTGCACATTGTGCTGTAGGGGAGCCTAGTACAGGGCCAGAAAGGAAAATTGTATTCTGTTGTCAGATCTGAAACAGCCTTTTTATTCTGTATTTTGTTTAGGAGTTTAATTTCTGTTTCTCAGCTTCTTGGTTGTAAAGTGGAAACACAACAATAAATAACTCAAAATGTTGTGAGCTAAAAGCCATTCATATTTGTGAGCTGTCTGGAATTAATGTGAAAAATGGAAGAAACTATTCAAAAGTACTTAAAACATTCAAGGCTTTCTCTATATTACCTCTTATATCATAGAATTAATATGTATTTTGAGTGAAACTGTGTTGACTTACAACCCACAGGATATAGAAATGAGATGGTGAAGAAGATTTCCCTAGGAAAATATTTTACACAGCTGTTGCTCAAAGAGTCGTTTACATTATTTCATTATATGTATGTGTGAAAAACTATGAAGAGTTCAGTTGAAGAATTCCTGGCAATGAAAAGCAAACTGTTCTAGCTTTTTCCAAAGCAAAATTAAACCCCTCAATCCTGCTGCAAAAAAATGAGCAAGACTGTCTTGCTTGGGTTTTTTGCTTCTCTTAGATCTCGAGGAGATAGCATAAAACTCTGCTCTATGGTGTGGCCAAACCACATAATGTTGTTTCACTCACATCTAATAGAGAGTGAGCTAATCATGATATAAACTAGGATTGTCTAGGGATGCTTGGAACTCTCTTCCCATTTTCTCTTGAAAATAAAAGCCAAAATAAAGTATATTGTGGACAAAAAAAAATGGATTGCAGAAGGAAAGACAATAAGCAGGATAGAAGAGCCCAAGGAAGTTCATGTTTGCTACTTGTAAACCTGAGCAACCCAAGGAACACAGCACAAACAGCTTGAAACTTCCTGAAGTAAAACCTGGGGACTTAATTCTAGTGCTCTGATTTATGTCAACTCATAAGGTATGGCCCACATAGTTTGACTGAAGATAGTGTGATTGCTTGTGAAAACATGCAGTAAATACAATCTGAATCTGGTCTGAAATTGTGTTTAAGGCAACTTTCAAGTCCTGGTGTTTTCAGAAGTGTCACTTAATTTTGTTTGAAAGTGCAGATATACTTCTCCCCCAGACTAGAATCAGATCTGGCTATAATTAAATATTCACCTGATTTTCTGTCAGAGTGTTGTCTTCTCAGCATCTGTTCATGTTGACTTGTCTTATAATTCAAAAGACAAAAAACATGTTCATGAGGATTTTTATTTTCTCCTGGTTTCAAGTTGCTTTGCCTCTGCTTTTAGCACTGTCAACGTCAGTCTGTCTGCATTGTGTGTTTTCCCTCTCTTTCCTCTTTTCTCTTTCTCTCTGTTTTTTTTTTTTTTTTTTTTTTTAACTGGGTATCAACTGGGCTGAGTAAATAATCCTGTAACTATTGGAAAGTAGTTCAAAATTCAAATGAGCAATTGATGAAATTTGGTCTGGTTTACAGACACTCTGGAACATTTTAAATTATCTATTATTTAATTAATATTCCCTGCTATGATAACACCATTAATTTTCTCCTGTGTGACTGAGCTATCTTTATAAAATGAGATCCTGTAGATTGATAATCCATTTGTTTGTTGTTTTTTTTTTGTTTTTTTGTTTTTTTTTAAATTTAAAAATAAATCTATAGATGTCTTTCTTGCTAATACTGTCATTTCTTTCCTCAATAATGACACTACGGTCAAAGATGCTATGGTCCCCATACAGTTGCACTTCCTGAGAGAATAATCTGAAACAAAGTAATCTGTCATAAACACTTGGAAAATCCTGAATCCAGGAAGCTTTTAAAGTTCAGAGCCAGTAGCTTATAGAAATGCCCTAAATCAGCACGAAGTAAGTCACTACTGACTGGGATTGAGATTGAGGGACTGAATCAAGCCTTGATGCAACTGCTTTCTAGACATGTTTTACAGGAAAAGGTCTCTCAGCAGTTCTTATAAATTCCCGGGCAAAGTCCAAATGCATTCATTTTATTCAGCAAAAACTTCCAGATTTTATGTTTTCTTGGTGAACTGTCTTAACATCTCTTTGTATAGGTGCTAGTGATTCGGGGGAAAAGCACAGGGACATTAAAAATGCTCTTTGACCTTTGTTCTTCTCTCAAGATAAGAGTGTTTCGATGAATGAGATTTCAAAATCTGAATGAGATTTCAAATGACTCTTTGAACACCCAAAGCAAAACCATCACCACAGGGAAAAGACTTGTTTGAAAACAAATGCCAAAGGAGAAAGAACTTTCTAAGTCTCCTCTTAGTAGGTAAAGGCCCAGGGGACATAGCATGTTTCCAGAATAGGGAAAGATCACCTTATGGATCTTTCTGGCCTCATTCAGTTGCCGCATCTGTACTTATCTTTGCACTGTCTAAGTTGTTCCTTTCTTCCTTCCTGCTTGCCTGCCTTCCTGTTTTCCTTCCTGCCTTCCTTCTCTCCTTCCTGCCTTCCTAACAGTACATGATTCAAGATTTTTGCCTTGATTAATTTATCCCCCATGATGCATATCCATTAATTCTTTGTTTCAATTTTTAATTGAACAGGTTGTAATGAGAATGAGGCAGATCACCTGGACAGAGACCAGCAGCCTTATCCCCCATCCCAGAAGACAAAACGTATGCGCACCTCCTTCAAACACCACCAGCTTCGTACTATGAAGTCCTACTTTGCTATCAACCACAACCCAGATGCCAAGGACCTCAAGCAGCTTGCCCAGAAAACAGGCCTGACCAAAAGAGTTCTGCAGGTAAGAAGCCACATTACAGGCTTGACAGAATTTCCCCCTACCCCTGCCAGTCAACAGCACTTCCCTTATGTGTAATATACATAGAAGTACTTTTGCTGGAGGTGTCCCTAGTGGGTGTGCAGATAGGTATTACATGGCAGGAGGACTGAATGTATGCCTTATCACCCTAAGGCAGACAAATACTAAAAAGTGATTTGTAATTAGTTGCATCCTCAACAAGAGGAAACCATGTCCAGAGCCTGCCAACCCAGGAGATATCCTGGGATATGTACTCTCTCTGTGGTTACCTTATTAAGAACAGAGGCAGCAAATCTACTTGTTCTGTACACACTGGGTGAAGCCTTTGGGCTCCCCTGAAGTAGTTGATGTGGCCCTCAAGTAAGCAGTTTCCCCAATATGTAGGAAGAAAATTTTGACCAATATGACCAACCAGCTTCCTCTCTTAATACTTATTATAATTGAGGGGCTATACAGTAAAAAGCCACTTCCCTGTGAAGGACAGCCTAACAAATTATACTAAAACAGTCCCGATACAGCGTCTGCTAGCTCAGTGAAGTTAAAGAGAGGTGTGTATTATGTGCAGAGTGTCAAAGAAGGGCAGTGATCATGGTAGAAGGAGAATCTATTTGCAGCAATTCCTTGTCCGTATTATGTCACCTAAAGAATTGTCAGTGAACCTTACAGAACAGAAAGGCTAGGTGACCCATATCAACAACCTGCATGACAGGGGTAGTGTAATTACCCCTCCTTCCTCTTTTAAAATCATCAAGGCAAATTTTCAGCCTACACAAAAAAATCTGCTCATTCACCCTTTGCCTCAATCTTTATCTTGACCCCAACCCTTCCCTGCCCAAGAATACACTACATGGCCATCAAGAACGTTGCCTTCTTTTAGTGAGTGAGTGAGCAGATTTTTTTAAGGCTACTCTATGAGGTCTGGACACCGGGCTGCAATGTTCCAGTGAGCTCCCGTAGCACTGGGCTTTGTACACAGGGTCCCACCTGTGAAAGAGTATCACCAGTAGCAAAGGAAGCTATAAAGTGATTTAGCTGATTTACCACACAAAAACCAGACTTCAAAAAATGACTTTAAAAGCAAGAACAAAGACAAAAAATAAGCAAAACGAAGCTAACATCGGTAAAGAAATCAATTGGGATTGGTTTGCAGGTTTGGTTTCAAAACGCAAGAGCCAAATTCAGAAGGAACCTTTTGCGGCAGGAGAATGGGGGTGTCGATAAAGCTGATGGCACCTCACTTCCGGCACCGCCCTCAGCAGACAGCGGCGCACTCACTCCACCCGGCACTGCGACCACTTTAACAGACCTGACCAATCCCACTATCACTGTAGTGACATCAGTGACCTCTAACTTGGACAGCCACGAATCCGGGAGCCCCTCACAAACTACCTTAACGAACCTTTTCTAACATTTCATTTATTTTTTATTTTATTTTATTTTAAAAAAATTCTTACTCTTCTTCTTTATTATTATTAATTATTATTATTATTTTTATTATTTTCAAGCCTTTTTTTTTTTAATAAAAAGAAAAAGAAAAAAAGAAAAAAACAACCAACAACAAACCCACAAAATTATTTGGGAAAATAAACAGCTTGATGTGTAGCATCTGCAGCCACTTGGCAAATGAGTTTGAAATAATATGTTGCTATTAGAAATGAACATTTACTGTTGTTAAATTGTACTCAATTTTTTAACATTAATCAAGTAACTGAAGAGAAGGTTATGATTCACTCTGATAAGTGCCTCTTAAAATTGTATGTTACTTATTTCCACAACCTTGAAAAAAATTACTACCACTAAAAAAAAAATAAGAAGAAAAAAAGAAAGAAATTCTTTTCTCGCCTTGATAACGACATAAAAATCAGTTTAATTATAGCGAGTAGAACACTGCTGCAGGATTGTATGTTCACTTGCCACATTTAAATGCCCCAAATTTGAGTTTATTTTAGAAAAAGTTTTTCATGATTTATTTTTTAAATGTTGAAAAATGAGTAAAAAATTAATTATACTAATAAGTGCAACAGTCAGGCTGGAAGTACCAGTGATTTTTCCTAATGCATTGGTCACAAGCCTGATCCTTCCTGAGAACTGGGAAGTCTCACTGGGATAGCTCCTCTGCCAGTTCTTCACTGGGACTTTCTTGGCCACCACTGAAATCTGTACCTGGATGGAGGGCTTGGAGAGAGACACCCAGTGATGAGAGTGCACATGGGTGAGGACGGCAGGATCAGGCTATTAGTCTCCAAATTTGTGTCCTGCATATTCTTAAGGAGGCAAGATGCAGAAAATGCCCTCCAGAATGAGCTCACTCTAACTAAAATATTGTTAAAGTAATAATAATAACAACAACAACTCAAGTGAGGAGTCCTAATGATCTAAAATATTGCATAGGGAGGGGTTTTAATTTTTGTCTTTTTTTTTTTCTTTCTCTTTTTCTTTTATTTATTTATTTATTTATTTATTTTTACAAGAGAGTGGTTCACTACGTGGCCTTGGTGCTGTATCATTAAAGCAAACAGGAGGCTGCCCAGCTACCTTAGTGAGCACAAAAATAATTTCCAAAAAGTTGTACACGTGTGTACTGTTAAAGGAAGTTTCTGATAATTGATACATTTTTTTCAATGAAAATGGAAATAAGCAAAATATAATTTATTAAGATGTTCAAGGAAAATTATTTCAGTACAATTTCTTCGTTACCATTTTGAATTTACTTTAGATGTTTCCTGCGATTGTATCAGACACTTTGTTTAACACACGAACTTGAAATCTTTAGTTCGTCAATATCTCTAACACATACTTTTAACTTTTCAAACTTTGTGTGAAAGAGAAAAATGTCAGCAAAAATTCTTACAAACCCAGGAATTGGCGGTGAACAATTTTAAAGCAGATAAACTCAGAAGCCTTGTGGATGCTGATCAATAAGTTTCTTAGTTTACAATAGTGATCTTTCTTTTTTAATTTTATTTAAGCTAAAAGTCTGAATGGTCTGGGCAGTGGTGAATGTTCATTTGTATCCTTTTATTGTAGTGAACACCAATTAGATTGTGGAGAGTCTCAGAAACAAAAACAAACAAAAACCAGTCAAGATCTATGTCTTGCTTTTAGTGGATTGTTAAGAATAACTTTGCACATACCCCACTCTTTAGACACCATCAAATCTCTTTTTTGGTGGTTGAAGTGGCTATTTAATATATTTTAAAGGTGTCCTTTTTGGCTGTATAAATGTGTGGTTACATATTGACAGTTCACTGCCCACATTAAAGTGCATTATTGTAATTTTTGCTCAGGGTTTTTAGAAAATTAGCACAGAAAAGTAGCTTATTTTTAAAAAAAGATGATGGAAGAGATGTTAACACTGTAATAGAAGAAAGGTGTGTTTGCCATTATATATTTAGCAAGTATGGTTACCATCTTCTACGGATATTAAATCTTGACTTTTCCTATTTCTATTACCTTATGGGCATTTACCACTAACCAGACCAAACGACCTTGGTAAGGCTGAGATCTTTATTAATACACTTTTACAGGTAAAAATATTGATACTTATAAATTTTGTTCTTTGACAGAACAATATATGGTACTAGAGATCTACTTTATTAAGTAGACTAATTAAAACTCAGTTCTACTATGTGCCTTATGATATACCTTGGGAGTAAGTTTGTGAAAAATCAGGATATATGTGTTGTTTGTTAAATTAACTGTTTTAAGCCCTTTTGACACCTCACTAGTTTTGTACTGTTTTACCTCTTATTTCTGAAAATCTTTTTATGGTGTATCCTGTTAGAGGGGACAAACATGTCATAGAAAGCAGTTGTGCACTCTTTCAGATATAGTTGATAAATCCAATAATCTTATATATTGAGCTTCGTGTTTATAGTACAGTAAGTGGTCTAGCAAAATTGTCCATGTTTCTTTGTTTATTGATAAATGCATTGTATAGAAACTATTTCCCCTAAATATTTATGGACCAAACAATTGTGATATATCCTATTAAATTTGTGTGAATAAACCATTTCGAATCTAAAGAGTTTTATTTCCCATCATTTTTTTTGTTTGTTTGGGGTTTTGTTTGTATTTTTCTTTCATTCATTTGTTTGTTTGTTTGCTGGTTTTGTTTTACTTTTGTTTTGATTGTTGTTTGGTTTTTGTTTTTTTCTTTTACTTTAAAGTCTACATGTACCAGTGAGTCTCTTTGCTTTTTATGGTACCTGTGAACAATTGATATTAAACACAGAAACACGGCCTTTAACATAGTTTAAAATCTGGTTCCTTCTTAGGTTTTCAATTTCTTCATATTCAATGTATATGCTACTGGTAGTGCAATTTAGATTTTAGCCCTTTGACCTCCTTTTTTGAACATGCAAAGTAATGCCCACTGATTTGTTACTGAAACCCTGTCTTAGACTTCTAAAAGAGCCAGAAATCTAGCAGCTGAAGTAATTGCATGACAGATATAATCTAAATAATATGATGAAATTAATCACAATTTAATGCTAGGTGTATTGAACACAAAATAGAATTGCAGACCCCGAAAAGCCAGGTTGCTCTGTAGTTTAATAAATTGTCACTATGATTTCTTTCAGGGAGAACAAATCATGGGGCATTACAGCCAAACATCCCGACGTTTGAAAATTCCCTAAAGTATTAAAAGAAGGGGAAAAGTTTGATCGGAAATCCACTGCAGTGAAGACAAAGACAATATTAGGTTATGATAATCATACATTTAAAAATCTATTGAGCCAAAAAAAAATAAAATAAAAGACTTGATGTCATTTCCTGAATGTTAACAAAACATATGTTATATTTTATGGTGTCTAATTAACAGAACTGAAGGTTTCAACAAATTGTGTGGTATTAAAGAAAAATTTAGAGAAACTATGTATAAAACCAGAGCAACCTGGCAGCAATCTACCCAACCCATATTTGAAGAAAACTTTTCTTTAAACAAAAATCACATTTGTCAAGCACAAGTACTTGTAAAATAAAATCTGAGTGCATTCATTCCACTTGCTTGCTAATGTGTACTAGTCATATCTGTTAAATGGATTTTTGTAAATTCAAAGAGAACTTTTCACTCATTTGAGATCATAGGAATCAAAACCCAGTAACTTTAGAACTATTCTTTTTTTTTTTTTTTGAGACAAATCTGCATGCACTTTTCCATCTGTCACATATAGTGTACATTTCTGTATGATGAATTTCTCTTTGATGTTTCTTGTATAATAGCTTTCATTAATAAACATTTTATTTGATGCAAACATAGTTAACTTTATGTAAGCATATAGCTAATTGTTCCAACTAATTTAAGTTTTTCTTTTGAAAAGAAGCAGTACAGTGCAGTTCCAATGTTATATATACCTAAAATCACAAAAAGGATGAGGTAGCAATACTGTTGCACAGTGTAGAATTCTTTCCCTTGGTGTTAACTTTTTAATTTTTTAACTTCTTGTATAAAACTGACATGCCTTTTTTTTTTTTTAAAATTCCCATCAGCATCAACAATAAAATGGTCCCCAAATTCTTCATCAGTATAAGAAAACATAAGCAGTGCAGTATGCAATATCCTCAATGACTTTTAGAGTACAAGGATATAAGTTGTGGGTCCCTGAGCTGTTTACATGGTCACTATGCAATGAGCAAGTATGGTCCTAAGACCCCCAGTCCAAATCACAGATGATTTTTACAAGCCAATGAGCAAATGTAATGATAACCAATTCCTAGTAAAGAGGTTTTGTAACTGTTAAGCAACTATTTGCAGAAAGATTTTTTAAAAATATATTCCTCTTTAGCTGTATAGCCAAAGCGTATGTTAAACAAATTAACATATAAAAGACTTGCCAGAAAAATCTTTCATTAAGATGACATTTTTATGATATACTAATGAACCCTATGTAAACAATGTAACTTTTATGAATGATGGACATTAAATATTTCACTTACGTGTATCCTCAGCATTTTGCATGTTTTCTTAAACCTTTCCAGTCTGAATTCTAGAAAGAAAGGAGTACAGTTATTAACAGCGTAACGCAAAGTTCTGTACAGATTACTGCAACAATCTCTGGAAACTGGGAACCGAGAGTTTTCTAACGGCAATAAAAAGGTATCATTTATTGGTGGCAATTATGGGGAGCATTGTTTAAACAACAGTTTTATGGTTTGTTGTAAAGTTCTATTGAAAAAGGTTAGCACGCTGGACTTAATTCAAATCAGCTTGATCAGAAATTTACGTATGCTGTGAAATGCTTAAACTGAGCCTTATGTGTATTTATTACTGCAGAAAGTAAGTAAATCTAGGCAAGCAATTATTCATGTCACGGCCACAATGTTGTTCCCCCCTATTGTCTTTAGGAAAACATTACAAATACCTATTATTCAAATTGGTAAAGAACTTGATGGTGTTTAGGGCCAAGAAAAAAACCTATGTACTGTATCATGATTTTTCTTTCATAAGTCACGGCATTCATTAATAAGTTAGATTCCTTCACCCATTTATTTAATACTTACAGACATATTTCTACTTTAAACTACTGTCTGTTTGCTGCTTTTTTTCACAAGATTAAATTAGAAAAATCAATTGATTAAAGACTCCTGGTGAAATATTAGCTACACTGAAGTTAATGGCAAAATTGTCACTGATTAAAGTAAAAGCAGGACAATTTTATTTCTCCATAGCTGACTAGAGACATTACATTTAGTTTTCCCAAACAACACTGTTTATTTGGAGATAGTCCTGTGCACAGTGCTCTGATTGACCTCATTAGCCACTGCAAATTTTTTGGAAGATAAAGAACTGTCTTGTTCATTAAGACAGTAAACATGTTGAAAGGCATTATTACATGAGAAAGACAAAAAGAAAGGAATAGTTTCAGACAAGATCTGAGAGAATACAAGACAAATTTAAATTTTCAGGACTCTCACAAGAGAAAAATGTGTTGGGGGTTCTTTCTAGTGGATACATATCCACGTCTAGGTACAGCATGTTTTTGTGCTCCTGGTCTTGAAAAGGAACTCGTATTGTGCAGTCCTAGAACACGCAGAACTACTCAGCAGAGAAATGGCTTGCAGGACCAGGTCAAATGACAGGAGGCTCAGACCGTAGCCCACTGAAACTGGTGAATATTCTCTTTCCTATTCTGTTGGCTTTGAGCCAGGATCTGAATGAACATAGAGATTAAATTACTCACTTGTCTCTAAAGAAAGAATAACCTTCAGAATGAGACAGAATATATAGGACAGCCATGCTGCTCTCTGCTTTGGACTTCATTCTTCAGAGCTGCTAATTCAAGCACCTGGCACATGCATGAAATTGACTTCAAACTATTTCTTCCTGCTTCACCCAAATACAGGACACAAATTATACTCCTGGAATTTCCAGAAGCTACTATAGTGTTGGAGACTTTATTCAGTTATTCTGCAATGCTGAACAATTTTTCTGCACTTCTCACTTGACACAGACTTATCTTGACATATACCTATACACATATCCTTGTCTTGCCTTCAGATAACCAGTACTTTCATATTTATTTAAGTCATTCAAATCTACAGGAGGCAACTCTCAATGCTTATGCATTCTAGCAAAGGCAGTGGTCATAATTTTTGTTTTGATGCTCTACAGTGAAACATTTTCTCCAGAGTAGTTTTTGTTAAGAATTTGTACTTTTTTTTTGTTGTTTTGTTTTTCCTTTTTTTTTTCCTTTTCATAACTTTGGACCAAAAAAATGTAGTGCTTGAAACATTTAACTGTGTTTTGATTGCTTTTCCTGTAATATCCAGAAAAACAAATCTACTGCAATCATTGAGTTTGTGGTTTGCATGTTAGTGTAAGAGTATTCCCCTCTACAAACTGATTTTATCATATCAAATTATATCAAATATATTCAGCTGTAATTTGAACCCATTTGATTAATATTAGACATAACAGCTTTTTAGCTGCACTCATTTCTGGCTCCAGTGTGCTTCTGATTTTGGAAATGGGATTGGAAGCAAGCATTCTTTGAAATTTCTGGTATTTGCTACTGCAAGGAGCAGAGGGCTAAAATGGAGGTCTCATGGAAATCGAAAAAAAAACCAATGTTATTTTACAGTTTGCACTCTTTTCAAATTGGGCTTTAACAAAGGATAAAAATACTTTCAATAATTATTTTACTGTTAGAAAAGTTCACTTCTCTTGCACTTCAGTTACATAATTCAATACAGATTACTGAGAATGAATGGTTGCACAGTGTTTTGAATCTGTGAGACTGCTGCACATAGCAAATAAAAAGGGAAAGAACAGGCTAAGAAACACTTATTAGACTGTAAATATAACCAGCCACTAGGAGAGGTGTGGCAGTTTTCTGTTCATCATCCTGATTCCTTATTTCATTATTCGGAGGAATTTGAACTTACCTGAGAATAAACAATCAAGGAGCTTGCTGTTGCCATGTACCTCTTGATTCCACAACAGAGATGCAATAGGGAACAATCTGTAATATAATTTTTAAGGAAGAATTATTTGGCAAGATAACAAAATGTTGCCCAATACCCTAAAATTAGTAAAGTAAAATGAAATGCCAGGAAAGCTAGGAGCACTGATTACCATTATATCTCAGGACATAAACATATACAGGCTCTTGATTTATATTTAATTCATAGAGAATAATGAACTTCACCAAGCAAATATTTATATTCCATCCCAGCAAGGAGCCATGCATGTAGTGTCTGTAGGGACAGTAAAGTAAGTTTGTCAGTCTAGAGATGAATATTGTTCAACTGCAAGATACCTGCATAATTACTGCTTGGGCTGTAGTTGTGTTAGGCAATACCCCTCACTTTCTTTTCTAGCTGCCCAGCAGAGTACTTTTTGACTTTATAAGAAAAAGTGGGCTACAGAAAAGAAACTAAAATGGACACTGTAAAGTACATGAAGGGGACTGCAGTTTTTATGTGCCTGCTAGCACATTTAATATAAAATGCTGTTGCGTTGAGGCTCTGACCGTCAGTCTTAAAGAAACCACTGCTTTCTTTATGCATTTTCATTTGAAGATGCCCTGCTTCTTGTGCACAAATTTCAGAGAAAAGCTGTAACTACATCATCTGAAGTAATTTTCTTACCCATTTGGTCAAAACTTTTCTTAATAATGAAACCCTTGGTCAGATACATTTTTTGTGAATCTGATGAATAAATTAAAAAGTTAGAGATTCTGCTGTTCACTACAAAATGTTAGGAATGGTTTATCTGTTCAGGAGTGCTTCTTACATTCAGCAGTATTATAATTGTCCTGAATAAATCAATTTCTTCTGTATTTAACCTGTAACAGAGCACTAATATGCCATTAAATCCACAGTAATTAATACCTCAAAATATGAAGCTTAAAACAATCTTGCTGTGGAGGGACCCAAATCTCGTTTTACCACTAAATAGTAGCAATAAAAGACTATATGACTTGTAGTACTCAGATATTTTATAAATGACATCTAGATCCTTAGATTTTTATTTTTTTTTAAATGTTCCATTGTATTATAACAGCAACAGATCGAAACTGGAGAAATCAGGAGTACAGTTGTGTATTCACACTATCTAAATTCAATGTATTTCCAGAAGGGACAGTTGAATTCTGCTGAAATCTGGAGGTTTTTGTTTACATTTCCTTGATTTCCTCTTTTGGATCTGTCTGAAACAGAAGATTAGTCTTTTAATGGGCTATTTGACTATTGAATCTTCAGCGAAACTGTAAAATTAAGTATTGCATAACATCAGTGAAAAAAACAATATTACAGACCTCAGATTCAGTTCAGAACAGTTCTAAAAATGCCCAGAGGTCTGTGGTTTGCTGGTGGTGGTTGGTGCTTTTTTTGTGTGGTGTTTTTATTTCTTTTTTTTTCTTCTTTTTTTTTTTTCTTTTCTTTTTTCCTTTTTGTCTCTGTGTGTGTGTGTGTGTATTTGCTTGATTTCCGATGAGAAAAGCAAGAGTGGAAACCATATTTTTTTGGAAGCAGACTCTCCAATAGCTACTTTCCAAAGGTCTTGCTCAGCCTCTGAAGAATTTTGCTATTAAACTAAACATGATTTCATTACAAAAACCTCTTGCTTGAAGCAAGATGAATCCTTCGGTTTCTTTTACTATCCCCCCACCTCCCAGTATCTTTGAACATTTGTGTTTCATTTGTACCATTTTTGCCTGTGTAAAACCAATCCCTGCAGGACTGCACAGGCAATCTTACCAGCACAGCCTGCATTTGTTTATGACATCCTTTACCAGGTATAAATCCTAGAGCTGAATGGACCTTACGCCAGGCTTCTTTCCTCAAGTAACTTTTATTAATTCTTAGGCCTCTATTGTCTACTTGGAGCCACTCAAGAGGCCTGTTGGGCTGAGGGTATTAATGGTCCCTCACCAGCCCCACCTAGTCCCTCACTGTCCAGGCTTAGAGCACCATTTAGGCTCTGGCCTGAGGCAGGTGCTTCAGGTTTGCTCTGACCCTACCTTCAGCAGAGTTGTTGTGAGGCCCAGCTTTGTCCCCAGACTGCTGCTGGACTCTTGGACAAAGAGGGCTTTAGGTAAGAAAAGGAATACTTCGTAATTTGGTAATTTCCTCCCTCCCCTTCATGGCTCCACTTTACAGCTAGGGTTCTTTCCCCCTTCCTTCCAGCACAGAGTTTGGGATGCCTGTTAAAGTTCTCTAGAAAATAAAACCTGAGACAGCATCCTGGTCCTTGAGGTCCTGGTCACTCTTTGTGTCTCTGTCTGGTGTTGCAGGTCTGGGCCTTTACCCTGTGGGGCCTGCCTGTGTGGGCTGTGCAAGAGGCAGTGACTTCCACAGGGCCTACAGGCACCTTCCTTCTCTTAGGCATCCACCATCCTCTGACAACTTGACATTGCTTTCTGGGCTGGGGAAGTGTAGGCCTGGGAATCTTGGCTGGTGGAGGGGATGAAACCTCTACCCCAGCAAATGTGGGGCCAATGTGCTCTGACTTCAGAGCCATTAAGTGAGAAGGAAAATACTCACATTTATGTGTGCTGAGCCTGACTTGTGATGGTGTGCTGCAGGGATTCCAGAAGGTATCTTGCCTCGCACCATTCCGTGTGACACACTATAATGTTAATGGGCAGCAGAACCCTGATAAGGAAAACTAATTTAAGGTCCTTTTTCTATTTCCAACTTGCATCCATATGCTATGATCCTGGTTGTGGAAACATTTATGCATGTCTTTAACTTCCTTATCCTGTGTGATACCACTGAAATGTACTTAAATGGAATTATTTGCAGTACTGGACTTAACCGGAGGCATAAAGCAATAAAATCAGAATGTAGTGTATAATTTATACCAACTCTACTTTCTTTTTAAAAAGCTTTAAAGATTTTCAGGTGTATTGGTAGAGTACTAGTGAAATATCTTCATAGCTGTTGAATTTTGCCTTGTTTGCTGTCAATTGCTTATATTTGCCTAGGAATTAGCATTGAAGTGAATGAAAGCAGTTGGATTAATGGCCAAGAGTACCAGTGGTCAAAGGATGAAACTGTAACTTGAATATTTTGCAAGTATGTCACTGCCATTCTGCACGTATGTTACTAATTTGCTGACTGGCATGGAATGAAAAGGCCTACTTTTGGTATTTCAGGTTACAGCAGATGTTATTTCTTCTATGCCTCTAAATTATGATACTTAATATTCAGCACAGCTTTAAAGTAGTTATATGGGAGACAGAGATAGCAATAAAGCATGCCCAGATTTTGGGTTTTACTACCAATGTATAAATACAAAGCACTGGGGATTTCAGTCCATCTGAATCACAAAAAGAATTAGCAAGAACCAACCTAGGTAGTTTTTAGAAAACTGTGGAAAAAAGTTATTTTGAACTCAAGCCAGTGTTTCCAGGTTGTTCTGTTTTTAAAAATTCCTAATTTTCCTGCTCCCCAGTGAAAGTGCCTTCAGGCTCCTTTCCGTTAGACAAAAACATTCAGGCAACTCAAAGCCTGAAAGGTAAGCAGAGACCAACAATGCCTTCACAACCACGCTACAGCATTTTTAGAACCCAGTGTCACCCTCCACGTGCAGTTCCACATGGTCACCTCAGTAGGATAATAGTTTGCCCAGAGCATAAATCCCCTTGTGTGGTGACTGTCAATTGACTCCAACTGTAAAATGCAGAGAGAGCAAACGCAGTGGTGGGAACACATGCTGGTATCCGCATCACTGCTCCTGTGCTCAGCACTGATGCTGACATGTGTCAGAATGGAGGCTGCCATTTCTTCTCTGGCTAATAAGGGAGTACGTCCTAGGGTGGTTCTTCACCTGTAGTGCTAATGTTATTCCTGTTCACAGAGGTTTCTTTTTTGGATTGTGCAGAAAGCTTTTTTTTTCTCTCCTGAGTAACACTGTTTGGATAACTGACCAGTTATTCATGTCTGAGGACAGAATACTGGTATGGGCATACACAGTACCATTTTGTAATGTTCTGTTTGCACTGTGCCATGTACGGATGAAATTCAGAATGTGGTCTGAATCCTCTGCAGACTTAGTCTGACCCCTAGTACAAGATAAGCTTTGATGCTCTATTATTTTACTGGAGAACAGTAACAGGAGAGTGAAAAGATAAATGTCTTTCCCAGAGGGAGGTGTTATATGCTGTACATTTAAAGTGAAAAAATGGTATGTAATGAACTGAAGAGTTCATGGGCTCAGGTCCTTGGAAGACTGTGTTGTCCAGTGTGTGAGCTCCTTTGCAGTGAATGTCAGCTGTGACCTTACACATGTTAGTGCCACTACTGTCTTTAATCAAGTTAGATAATGTCTGCACTTGAGCAACTTGCAAGACAAGTAGACCTTCAGATTCCAAACCGCAGTCTCTGTAATCTTCATTCATGTGCCCTAATTTTGCAATGCATCTTGTTTGAAAGGGAAATAGGATCATAGGCAAGTGTTTGCCATTACACACAGAGAGTAAATGATTGGAATTAATCAATGGTATTCACAGCAACCTTCAAGTTCAGCAGCCTGCCAAAGGGAGTGCAACAGGCATTAACCAGGTGTCAGTATTGCCCTTAAGAGCAAGGAGTGATGGCAGTGCTCCTTGTGATCCTGGGGAACTCTTCCCTGCACATAGGTAATTCTGTGCTACTGCTGCAGTACATCATCCTGCTCTGTTATCATCAATGCGGCTTTGCCGAAAGTGAAATTCAGTATACAGCACTGGGAAACAGGAATCCACAAATTCTTAAAATTGCCTAGTATGATGACAAATGTAACACATAATATTGTTGTTAGACTATTATATGGTTTGTTTCTTGCACACAGACACTGCACTGTTATTTTCTAATGGACTTATTTAGATGACTGGAATACTCACTATGTAGACTCTGCAGAGAATAAGAGTGGTAGGCTGGTACACAGCTACAGCATATGTAGATAGCCACCTATCTAATAGCATCTTCTTTCTTCAAAGGAGTTCTGCCGTAGCTCTGAATTTGAAATGCTTTTTCTTATTTTTACCTTTGCCTGCAATTGTATCACTTCAGTGAAGTTTGTCCAAACTCACACTGGAATTGTGAACAGGATCAAAGTCTGTGGTGTAATTGAACCCATCCCATTCACAAGAATTCAATCTCTTTACTGAAAGGTATTTCATATATATGTATACATAGAATGAGTTTGCTGGTATGTGCTGATGTAATCTGTTTCCAATTATCTATGCTTTGAGATCTATATATGAGGAAACATTAAGTAAAACGTTTTTATTAGGCACTTTCAAACTACATAAGAAAACTGAGAAAGTATTCAACAAGTAGGGCAGCAGGTTAAGTGAACTAGCTGTACCCAAGGCAGCATTTGCACCCTAGATCATATGGCATGGTGGTGAGGCTGCCTGACTTCAGATTCATTCAGCAATGACTGTATCCAGCTGTGTGCTAATAGGTTATGCTCTGACTTCATGGCCAAAGATGACAGATTCACTCTGGAGCCTAAACCTTGGGCCCTGTAACTATCAACTATTTTCTCTGAAGATTTGCTTCCTGCAGAAGTATCTCTGAAGAAACTGTTGATCTCTATGCCCACAAAATAACTGTGCAAATGTGTGACAGTATTCTTATGAAAATGCTGCTGCATGATTGGAATAATGTTGGCATCATATGTTGCATGGACTGCTCACCCTATTTTTCATTCTAATTCTACAATATGGGCTTTCTGGATTTAGTAAATCTCAATGTTGCTCAAATTCCTACGTGAGTGCTCAACAATGTGGGTGTTTGGAGCAACCATTAATGTTTCATGACTCTTAAGGTTGCTTCACAGTGCTGTAAATGTGGTTAGATGTAAAATTTTCTGTGCTCTACTAGGAGAGTTTCTCACTTAAAATGCCAGTAGGATTTCTGGACCTAGCAAAATTACTGTCCAAGTGTCCAAAGTCTGGCCAAATAGCAAGAAAATGATGTATCATAATGGGGAATACAGGCAATAGAATGATGCACCATAATATATGCTTATTGTTAATCGACTGAAAAATCAAAGCTTCATGGGGCATGGTAGAGCTTTATCTGATTATCAGCAACAACATATTTAGAAGTAAGAATTATGACTTTTAAAAACTGTTTAAGAGTAGTGAAAGAAATTAACAATTGTGCAAAGACTGGCAACCAAGCTACCAAGCTTCCTGAGGGTTTGTATGCCACACGTCCTTCTCTAAAATATGGACAAAGGCCTTTCCTCTTAATAGGGTAAGTTATGTTTGGAGCTAATTTCCAGAGGAGTTGTATCTCAGGTTCTCCATTTAGTCTGTGGCTACTTATGGTTTGTTTTGGTCCAACTGTACATACCAAACAGTATAAAACTATTGCCAACTTTAATGATCCAGGGTTGAATTAATTCTGCTTCAAAGGATCTAATCCTGTAAAATAACTACTTAATAATGTGTTGTTTTTTTTTCCTTTCTCCCAAAGCTGAATAGGAAATGTATTAAATTTTCATCTAAAATCTTGCCAGCATTCTATTTTCATAAAAACCTTTGCTTTATGATTTTAAGGGGGGGTCAAAATAATAGTGTCTGTTTTCTGGTTTTTAATGAAAATTTAATAGGGAATTTGAGTTTACAGGAAAAAGGAGCTTCCATCTCTGTTAGTCTTCAGGCAGTAGCATAATACTACTACTAATTGCGGTGGCATAGGAAGGCTTTAGTCACAGTCATTTCTCATAACTGAGGGAGTACATCTGAGCACAAACTGCCCTTCATTAGCACCTTTTTAATAATTTCAGTGCCTGCAGGTCAGCATATTTTGCATTGCTCCATCGAAACTGATGGACACATATTGAAGACAATGATCTGAAGGGTTATAAAAAAATAAAACTATTTAAGTTCTTTATCAGATTGCTGTAAATAAGGCAAAACAGCACATCTGACTGGAAGAAAAAGAAATTGTATCCCGCTTCTTCATTCACGAGAACTAAGGCTTCTCTGCCACTAGAGGGTGAGACAACTGCAAACCAAATACTTAAGTCTTCGTCATTCTTGTAGAGTGTATAAATGCAAGTTAAGATGCAGACAGGAGCTTGAATATTCATATTTGAGGGAGCAAGAAAAGTATGCACACTGTGGGTACAGCAAGCACTCATACAGTTAAAGCCAGAGCTGCAAAGAACAGTCTGTGAGTATATGTGTGTGTGTCTATACATATATACATATATATACACACACATATGTATGTGTGTATATATATACATATATGAGAACAGTCTGTGATAATCAACAACAGCAGAAAAAAAACTTACTATCTAGACAACAGATTTTTTGGGCCTTTGAAAGCATAGATAAAAAAGTAAGTTCTGAACTTGAATTGACTACAGAATCAAACTTTCAAGATTCTTTCAAGAAAGTATCACTCCTGGCTTAAAAAGACTCCTGTTTAGGAAAAAGTCTGAAACATGTCTATCTTCCCTCTCGCCTCGGATCTACACCATGTATACTGAAGATTTTTTAATCTGCTTTCTAGCGTTTTCTAGTATTTCTTTCCTTTTACTGCAAGATGGTCTGATGCAGTTGCCCTACTGTATATTTCAAATTGTTTTGTCTAACACTTGGCACTGGGGAGGCTACACCTCAAACACTGTGTTCAGTTCTGGGCGCCTCACTATAAGAAGGAGATTGAAATGCTGGAGCATGTCCAGAGAAGGGCAGTGAGGCTTGTGAAAGGCCTAGAGCACATGGCTTATGAGGGGTGGCCGAGGGAGCTGGGGTTACTCAGTCTGGAGAAAAGGAAGCTGACGGGAGACCTGGCTCTCTACAGCTACCTGAAGGGGGGTTGGAGCGAGGAGGGGGAAACCTCTTCTCCTTGGTGGCAAGTGACAGGAGTAGATGAAATGGATGCAAGCTGCACCAGGGGAGGTTTTTGGCTGGGTATTAGGAAACATTTCTTTACAGAGAAGGTTATCAAACATTGGGCTAGCGTGCCCAGGGCAATGGTGGAGTTACCAGCCCTGGAGGATTGGACTGGATGATATTGAAGGTCTCTTCCAACCAAAAATATTCTGTGATTATGTGATTCTGCTTAGTATGGCTATGCAGCTTGTCCTGGCAGAAAGTAATAATTGCTACTAATATGTCAAATATTTCTTGACTAAATATTTTACATTTCAATCATGTTTTGATGCTTGCAGAGTCTCTTAGAAGATCCTTTTCTCTGAAGATTTCCTTAACTTGTGAAGAAAATGTCTTTTACATTTCAATTTATAAAAGCTACTCTTATATCAAAGATTTAACAAATCAATATGCTCCTTTCTTCAGGAACAATATTTCCCCATTCAAAACAAAAATGAAGTCCCAAAGGCTACTGCAACATCAAGTAATTTTTTCTTTGTTCTTGCAAAAATCTCTGAAGTGTTCTGTTTTTACATATGTTTCAACAATGTCCACTGCCTTGTTATCTGTTGTTGCTTTAGCAATCTGAAGGTCCAAATTCAACTTTTCTTTTTTTTTTCCTGAAGAAAGACTTTGATATTGATTTTGTACAAAATACTATGAAGGGCATGTGTGAGGTCAGGAGAAAAAACACCTGTATGTCACTACATGGTGGTAAAAGATCAGGTGAAATAAAAGAAAATATTATGTATCCTAGACAGCTCTAAACTAAAGCAACAAAGCTGGTGAGGGGTTTGGAGCACAAGCCCTATGAGGAGAGGCTGAGGGAGCTGAGGTTGCTTAGTCTGGAGAAGAGGAGGCTCAGGGGAGACCTTATTGCTGTCTACAACTACCTGAAGGGAGGTTGTAGCCAGGTGGGGGTTGGTCACTTCTCCCAGGTGGCCAGCACCAGAACAGGGGAGGTTTAGGCTGGATGTTAGGAAGAAGTTCTTCATAGAAAGAGTGATTTGCCATTGGAATGTGCTGCCCAGGGAGGTGGTGGATTCACCATCACTGGAGGTGTTTAGGAAGAGACTGGATGGGGCGCTTGGTGCCATGGTTTAGTTGATTAGATAGTGTTAGATGATAGGTTGGACTTGATGATCGCCAAGGTCTTCTTCCAACCTATTCTATTCTATTCTATTCTATTCTATTCTATTCTATTCTATTCTATTCTATTCTATTCTATTCTATTCTATTCTATATTTTAGTAATTTATTCAATTTATCTTAAATCAAAGACAGTTGTGGCAAGAATTAGAGTGAATTTTTGAGAATCTAATCTAGTCAGAAAAGGGCACCATTGATCTTTGTTTTGGGGAATACAATTTCAGGCTATGGAATGATCAGACTCTTCTTGGAAGCTTTTTGTGTTTATCAGCAGCATTTAAATTTTAGGGAAATTAACTATTGCATTTGAAACTACATATAGGATTTTGTATTTCCTAGCCTGAAAACATTTCTCGCCTAGGTTTAGCTGCATGCCCAGATTTTGTTGGCTACATATTTGAAGCATCAAATCAGTCTTTACTGAAATCAATAGGGTTTAAAAACATATTAAGCTAATGTTAAATAGAAACTCACTCTGCTCTTTATGGTGGTTTAATTATGGTTTTTATGTAATATTTGCTTAACTTCAGAGAAACTATAGAATGATTTTCCCTTCTAAAAAAAAATACATTATTATAGCAATGAATGCTTGCTATTCTTTATTTTAAAAGGATTTTATCTGAAAGGAAACAAATGATGACATTCCCTTGTGCTGACATTAAAAATCCCTGGCCCCTTTCTATGGGCTCTTTTCTTTTAGTGTCCTAAATACCATAGAAGTAATAGAGCGTTTACAGTTGGAGGCAATGATTGCTTTCTTCATTTCAGAAGAAGAGATTTTGAACTCTATCAAATAATTTTAACCCTCAAGCCTATCCAAAAGCTTTACTGGGAGGCACAAACAAAGTCACGCAGAACAATCAGTTGGAATATTGTTTTGTTATTCTGAATATAATCTGCAAATTATGAAGTGCTAAAAGCAATTATTTTATTATTACAACACCAGCATATTTAGCACAGTTCCTTATTCTACATAATCTTTAGCATCTTTCTGCTTAGTAATTTGCAGCTATCCAAACACTGCAAGAATACATCCCTAACTTAAAAAAAAATTTTTTTTTGACACTAGAATATAGCTGTTATAGTTGAAAAAAATGGAAATGTCTCCAGCTTTTATTTCTTTCTGTTACATCAACAATTCTGTTGCTGCCTACTCATTCCTACAGTTCAGAGCTATACACAATGCCAAATTAAAAAAATGAATTTCTATTAAATCAGTCAAATTCAGTCTTGAACTAGTTGGCAGCAAGGCCCTTTCATTTGTTCTGAACAGTCATTACAGAGTCTGATAAGAGTCATAAGAGTCTGATTTTAAGGAAAAACCTGAGGTAAAAATCCTGATCCTTGTTTTACTTTAAGGCATTGTGGCTATCTGCCTCTAGAATCAAAATGCTAGAGGCTGAGAAAATACATCTATATGACACCTGAGAACAGTGTTGGGGTGGGGTGCTGATGCTGTTTTAACTTGATTAATAGAAAAATCATCAGTAAAATTCCTAGAAATGTCCAGGTTAGCTGAAGGCCCCATGCAAGAGAAGAGAATTCAGGCACAGCTTGCTCTCTTCCCATGATCTAATCTGGGTTATTCAAGCTCTCTTGCCACGGAAGTGCTCATCACTTTGGTACCACTTCACTGCTCTGGGATTGGTGAAACTTTCCTCTCCCTCTCTGAGGTTCTCTCATATGGCTTGGCTTCCAGCTTTAGCTGATCTGACATTCTTTGCCACAGAAACATGAATGGGAATGGCAGGTAGCAGCACAGTGGTTATCTGTTGCTTGTTTCACATGTGGCTGTCAGATAAAAGCTGAAAATGCTGTTTTGCAAACAGTACCTCCAGACAGGATACACATGTCTGGGAAAAGAAGCAAAAACCCCATACCACTTTCTGGAAAATAAAGGTAATTTTGTTACACTCGTATGTTTTTGATTTTGACAGTATTTTTAGGCCTGAAGAACTCAGTGTTGTTCTAGTATTTTTTATTTCCTAACAGTTTTCAACTTTCAAAGTAAATTATTTGTTTTAAATGTTGAACATGTCACATGGTAATAGCATCTAACCAGCAGCTATGAAATGTCTAAGGAATCAGCGGAGAGAGAGATAAGCAAAAATAATGACCAGAACAGTAGAGCACAAACAACAGATGACAAGACAGAAGGGAAACTCCAAAACCTTAATTTTGACTTTATCTTATGTTTTTGGATCACACTAAAGCATCACAAAGATCATGCCTGTGGTATAAACCTACTCTGAAAATTTTAATCAGGCCTTGAGTTATGCAAGCGTCAGAAAGAAATAGATATAAGACAATGGGTAAAATTCTGACTATGGTTTTACAAGATGAACTGGTAACTGGAAGTTTAAAATATCTTTTTACTCATTTGGGTTTTTTTGTGGTGTGACACTAAAGCCCAACAATTTTTTTCTTTTTTTCCCCCTCCCTCATTCTATTTTCTTTTTCTAGCCAGCTCCAGCTCCAGGCAGAAGAAAGGTTTAAATAAGATGGCTTAGTAAGGTGAAAGCATCTAGAGGGAAACCTTCCTACTATGAATTCAACACATTTATCTACTTTTGTGGGAAACTCATTCATTTTAAATTTTTAAAAAATCAGCAAACTATTGACTGAAATTTCTGTTAAAAAACCAAAACACTTAATGATCAAAATGAAGCCTTTTTATATTGTACACGAAGACACAAAAATGTCTTAGTAAATGTTTTAAAATACTCATATACATGAGGGCTGAAGCACCTCTCCTATAGAGACAGACTGAAAGAGTTGGGGCTATTCAGTCTGAAGAGGAGAAGGATCTGAAGAGATCTCCTTGTGGCCTTTCAGTATCTGAAGGGAGCCTACAAGAAAGCTGGGAAGGGACTTTTAGGATGTCAGGTAGTGGTAGGACTAGGGGGAATGGAGGTAAAAAAATTAGAAATGGGTAGATTCACACTGGATGTCAGGAAGATACTCTTCACCATGAGTGTGGTAAGACACTGGAACAGCTTGCCCAGGGAGGTGGTCGAAGCCTCATCCCTGGAAATTTTTAATGCCAGGCTGGATGTGGCTCTGAGCAACCTGATCTAGTGTGAGGTGTTCCTGCCCATGGCAGGGGAGCTGGAACTAGATGATCCTTGAGGTCCCTTCCAACCCTGACAATTCTGTGATTCTATGTAAGGAGCTGGTTTTGTATTGTACAGTACCTTTGAGAATCATCCTACTCTGCAAACTGAACACAAACTTGGAAAACGTTGCCATTGTAGACTCTCAAGATCTATTTCCACTTTTTGCTCACCTTGAGAAAAACAAACCAAACCTACTAAAATTCTTCAGTGTCATAGTATCATAGAATCAATAAGGTTGGAAAAGGCCTCAAAGATCATCAAGTCCAACCTGTCACTCAAGACCTCATGACTACTAAAGCATGGCACCAAGTGCCACGTCTAATCCCCTCGTGTCATTAGACATTGCAGCATAAGTAGAAAGAATATTTCTACAGTACAGACTAAAAGCATAAATCATACTGGCTTTGGCACATGATGTATGTTTAATGTTTCAGGTCCACTGTTAGAGAATATATGGAATACACTAAGGTATCTGCACCCAAGCTTATTGAAGTTCATAATAGCATGAAGCATCACTGTATTAATATAACTAATTGAGATTATATATTAAATATTGTATACCTTATTATTTTGACTTGAATGGGCTATATGAAGTATAACTGCACTATTTGAGTATTTCTGAGTTTTTACTGGAAACAGACTAACCCTAACGAGGACATTATGGCTGAAATGTTACTGTTTTCTAGTGATAGAACACTGGTGCATTTGGGTAAGTCTTGTACTCTCACTGCGTATGAATGAAGGTAAGATATAAAACAATTAGCAATATGGGTAAGCAGGCTGTAAGTACCAGATAGTCAGGCATGGCAGACACACTGAGGATGCACAGAGGTTAGATAGAACCCCATCTACAAATGAAGCAGTACTGATCAACTGAAAACCAATTTCTATGCATGTATTGAGATGATTCTGTGAAACTTGCCATATATACACAATCTGTAGATGAAATTAGGCTCATTGTGCAACAAAAATTGAGTTTACAGCCATCTCCTAATACTGGTTATTTACTTCTAAATGCCTTCAAATGAAGCTGAAGGTCTCTTGCTAGTAAATAGGAAAAACCTAAATCCCTAAATCTAATACCTATGGGTGGTGCTGGGCCTTGCAAAAAGTAGCAATCAGCCCAAAGAAGCTTGCTGAAACTTGCAACTGGGAGATGCATCTTCCCATTTAGACATTCAGTGCATATTTCTTGCCTATGCATTCAACTAGAGATGTTCTAATGTTAATTATGGCATAAACCTAAAGAACTATAAAATGTTAGCATTTCTTGTGCTGCATGATTTTTACTATATTGGCTTTAAAAATGTAATAATATCTGAAAGTAATGCATCACTTCCATAATCCAATCTTTCTAAAGGCACTTATTAACAGCTTGAAATTAATTTAACGAAGAGCAGAATTAATGAATCTTGTTTTCTTACCAATTTGTCTTGTGACATGCAGTGAAGTACTGTTCCACACTTCTGGAATATTTTTTTTTTCATGTGTGGATTGTACTGATTTCTAATTACAGCTGATGTGCTGTGGCTGTCTTTCGTACCAAAGGGGCATTTACTCATCAACTTCTCTTACAACACTTACATGTTATTAAGAAGATTAAAGACTGTACTTCTCTACTGGGTAACTGGTGCAAAAGTTACTAGGAGGGAGCAGGCAGATGACATAAATCTTGCTTTCTTGAGGAACTTAACCCAAACATTAAGATTGCATTATTTTTTTGTGATTCCTATTGGATATGGTAACTAAAAAATATGTCAGATTCTTTATTTATTAATATAGTTTCTATCATCCTCAGGGAAGATAAAGTTCTAGCCTGTTATATTGGTTGTTAACTATTACTATTCAGGAAGCGCTCCATCTGGGTACTGCAGGGAAGTCAGGAAATGCAGTCTCAGCCACACGGACTTCCCCTTTACTGATACTGAACTTTGATGTTCAGTGTTTGGTACTAGATGGATTTAAAGAACAGTGTCTGACTCCAGCTGTACAAGATTTTTGTGCAAGTTGGCCTTAGAGTTTCCAAGCAGCTCAGGCTAACTTTTGCCTTTGTAAGATAATGGCATGATACATTTTTCCATAAAAAACAATGACCTGCATATGTTTTGTGCTGAGAAGATAGCAAGGCCTGTAATAATGAGTGGGAGAGAAGGAAGGAAAAGGAATGAAAGGTGGCAAAACCTTGCTGTTTGTGGCATGACAAACAGAGAAAAGAGCAAAATCTGCACATGGTAGCTAAGTTTGTCACTGGTTAAGCAAACTGAGTTGTTTCACCAGGGTAATGCCAGAGAGCAGTTCTAAAAAGAATAGTTTTTGATGTGTTAACAAATAGATTGTTTAAATGAGATGTCTACTGCAGTGTATTGAGAAAAACATTTCCCCAAAGTCTTTGATGTGTTGTTCCATGCAAATTTTGGCAAAAGTTTCATCTGTGTAAAAGTATTATATGAATGCCCTTCTGCAGTTTAGAAAACCTTTGAGGTAAATGCATTTGAGGTTCTTGAAAGAATATATCTGCACATATACCGACCCAGTGCACTGAACCACTTGTGTGCAGATGAGCTATAGAATGCACCATTTCTTTGTGCTGCACAAAGACTGAGAATTCTAAATAAAAACTTTTGCCAGGTCATGAGATCTGGGATCACTATAGTCTTTTCCTAACTGCTAACAGTTGTAAAAACCTAAACATAAGAAGGATAAAATAGTAACACAATTATTGGACATTGTTTTCAGCTATGATTCGTTCCATTTGGTAATACACTTCCACCAAATACACATATATCTGATGGTTGGGTGAAATGAGACAAATTTATTAAGTAACTCTGAGTGTTTTGATGCAGTCAACATCTGGCAATTAAAGGTGGCAAAAACTGAAGGTGCTTTTAGAGTAGAATAAGTTCATAGTAATGAAAATAGTTTCATAATAATGAAGATAGAGATAAGATTTTTTTGTTTGGGGGGGGCAGGGGTGTGTGTGGAGGGAGTAACTTTCAGGACTCTGAATGGCTAGGGAAAGAAAAGTATCATGGTGATGTTGGTAGGCTTCCCTTGCATCAAATCTTTCAAATGAATGAAGAAGCATAAAAAGATTTAATTTAAAATATTTGAAGTGAAATACCTCAGCATAATAGAGTATTACTGACAGATTTCTGCTATGATCTCCTGATATCAAAATGATTGACTGAAGTATCATACCAGATTTTAGAAACAAATGAATGATAAATTAAACAAGTGGCTGTTAGAAATGGTTAATTTAAAAAATATAGGTAAGAAGGAACAAATTGATATAGCCTAAAAATGCATGAAAACCAAGAAAATAAATATTGCAGCAATTTTAGTCTATTAGCAGAATAGATCTGCTATTCAATAACTGGAAATAATAAGCTGGTTAAGACTGCTTTCCTGTGTTAGGTATCCTGGAATCTTTTTTTTTTTTGGGAGGTGTAGACAGAGGTCATGGAAGTCATAACTGAATAGAACAAAATGGAAAGGAATAGTAGTAGAGCAATCATCACTTTTAACTGCTGCAAAGTGTGCCCTGAATCTGTCAGCAGGATTTCTGGTTTTGTTTTTCAGAAGAAAAAGTATAGCAAAACAGATCAAACCTAACAGTTTTTGTCTGGGTCCCCATCATTCACTAGAGGAAATGACAAACTCATTTTATGTGATTTTTATGGCTATCCCTACCCCTTTTCCCTCAATTCTGTTTTATTCATTAATTGCAATTATCAGGGTTTTTTCCAAGCTTCTTAAAGTGGATTATCACCTTTTCATTCCAATATTCTCTCCTAGTTGCCTATAGTTATCACTACCTTTTTGTAAGGGTTGATTTCATAACCTTTTGATCTGCTTTAGTACTTTACTACTTGTACTTTGTAACATAACCATAATTATTTTTCCTTATGAAGAAATTCAGTTGTGCTTTCAGGTTCCTGGCAATTTTGAATTTAAATAGCCCAAACATTCACTAAACTCCATTTACCACCTGCCTCACAAAGACTCAGTTAACTATCATTAAACCCAAGGTATTTTTAAGTTTCAAAATTAGATATATAAAGGTTTGTATAGGAGGATTGACTTGTACAGGGTTGCGAACAGAAATTTCAAGGAGGGGAAACATTTAGATGAACAATCCGAGTTAAAAAAAAAAACAACATTCTAAACTATTTTGCATTTTAGAGCAGTAAAAATAAATAAAAGCTATTAGGGCACTGGGAGCAGGACTGTGAAAAGCTTTTAAAAAGACATGTCCCGTTGTGGGTTCCAGTGGCTGACACATGACCATATGTTGTCATCATGGCCCTGGTACTTGCTTATTGGCCATACCATGATCACAGGATCACAGGATGTTAGGGGTTGGGAGTGATCTCTGGAGATCGAGTCCAATCCCCTAGAAATATATCATCATAATTGAGAGGGACTGTGACTTCATTAGAGGTGCCATTTCTCAGCAACCACAGTAGATATTTATCTCCTTTGTTAATGTAAGCATTTTCTCTGGAAACTTTCAAGACCCATCTGGATATGTTCTTGTGTGACCTGTACTAGATTCTATGATCCTGCTCTGGCAGTGGGGTTGGACTCGATGATCTTCAGAGGTCCCTTCCAACCCCTAACATCCTGTGAGCCTGTATGATCCTGTGATCCATTTTTTAACTTTACAGAATCACAGAATACCAGCTTGAAAGAGACCCCAAAGATCACCTGGTCCAACTTTTCTAGGTAATAGTACAGTTTAAATGAGTTGGCCAACAGATGAACAATTGCCTGTCCTGGCACTGTAGTTCATATTTTGCTATTCCATTGTGGTTTAGGCCTTAATTATGTCTTAAGCTAATAGTTCCCAACATTTTAGAGTAAAACATTTCTTTTCTCCTTGCCCTTCTTTTCTTTCCCCATGCTAGATGCCTAGCTTTTTAGACTGAAAAAAACCCAAGAATTTATGGTGTACTGGATAAAGATATTCAATAAATCACATGAATGTGGTTATTATACAACAATTGTTCCTACCATATTAACATATTAACATTGTGAACTCCCAATAGAGGAATTAATGATCAGAAACTTCTGGTTTTAACTGTTAAGTATGAATGATGTTTAGGACTAAAATTTGATTTAGAAGATTGGTGTTTATATTTCAATACAATACAGTCATGATTAAGCCACATCTTAGCTTGAACAGTGAACTTTGTACTTAACATAGCACAACTAAATCCTCCCATCAACACTTGTCAATTGTAGTAGAAGGTTTAAGAAGAATACCAGTGTAGGCCATGGAAGATGGAGAAACATTTATCCAAGGAAGAGCTATACCAGCAACTCCAGGAAGTAAAGTTTTGATATACAATCATACCCAAAGGGAATAGATACCTTCACTGGTACCTTATACTTTATGATCAGGTAACGAGTGCATTAGCTGTCATTAGATGTCTTATGGCTTAATTTTTACCATAGAATACTTGTTTAGAGAGGACCTTAAGGATCTTTGAGCCCAACATATCTTGGCAAAAGCACAGCCCAGATAAGATGTTCCAGCACCCTGTCCAACTGAATGTTACAAATCTCCAATGTCGTGGACTCCACCACTTCCCTGGGGAGAATATTCCAGTGGCTGATTATTCTCATTCAAAAATTTCCCTCTTTGTCCATTTGGAATCTCTCCAGGAGTAGTCTGTACACATTACCACCTTCTTTTCCACATAACTCCTTGTAAAAAGGGATCTCCACCTTCTTTGTAGCCACCCTTTAAATACTCAGACATGGCAATAAAGTCTCCACTAAACCTTTTCTCAAGGATGAACAGACCCAGCTCTCTCAGCCTTCCCTCATATGGCAGTTTCCCAGTTGTTTGATCATCTTTGCGGCCTTTCTTTGGATCCTCTCCAGCCTGTCCACATCTTTTTTGCATAGTGGGGAATAAAACTGAGTAGAATGGGATAATGATTTCTCCATCTCTGCTGGTGATGCCTTTGGTAATGTAACCCAGTGTCCTGCTGACTTGCTTTGCAGCAGCAGCACATTGCTCACTCGCATTAAGCCTGTTGCCCATCAGGACCTCCTGGATTATGTTTTCCTAGGTTCAAGACTAATTTTTGATTTTTTTTTTTTCAAACTTGTAGCAGGTTAAAGCACTGTGAACAAGTTAACCTGCCTGTTTCCCCCCAGCACAGCAGTGAGGGAAAAGTAACACACAAAAACTCCAGGTTGAGATAAAAAGTTGAGATAAAAGTTTAATACAAATGAGGAAACATAATGCACAATTATGTTAGCCTATTTGCAGAAAAAGCACAGCTGAAAGCAGCAGCAAGCAGAAAGCCAGCAAGCTAAACCACTGCATCCCTTCCCCTTATGTCACCATCCTCATGGAAAAGAGGCAACACCCAGAACCCAAAAGCAGCAGCTGGAACAGGAAGACTCTCCTGTTAGAATCTGAACATCAAGCATCATAATACTTTGCTCCAGCCAGCACTTTCATGGATGGTGTGAATAGTGGCAGATTTAAACTCAACCCGTGACAAACATAAGGTTCTTACCTATTTTACATGAATGGCAATTGTATATAAATAATGCTGGAGTCTTAGGTGCTCTTAAGTCTGGGAGAAAAAATTATATATTTAGATTATAATGTCAAGAGCCTAGGTAAAAATGATGACTATCTGATACAGGTGAAGAAAGAATAATTTGGAAGAACAAGCCTTTGAGAGCTGACAGGCAGATACAGTCATGTACAATGCCCCTCATTTTGTTAGGGCTCTGTCTTTGTATTATGGCATACAAAGGGAGATCATGTTAGCATTTATTTGGTATGCATATGCATTTTCTTGCTTAGGCACTTGTTTGAAGCTGGTTGAATTCATGCTCAGTCATAGTCTAATTTATTTTCTGATCATTCAGTGTTGTAAAACTAAATGAATTGCTGTAAATGAGATACAGGAGCTTCAAGCAGCATTGTCATTGCTCCGGTAAGAGTTTGGGTTAGACTGTGTGGTAACTAGCTGGTGACGGAGTTAGTGTGATGTCTTTAGTACTAGGTATGTCTGTATTTTGCCTTTCCTTTCCACTTTCTTATGTTGCTAGGTTTTGATCATCATGTTCCCCCAGATTGTGTCTTTTTTTCTGATATATTTCCTAAAAATTAGGGTTTCCATATATAAAATGATAGAATCATAGAATGGTCCAGGCTGGAAGGGACATCCAGTTTGACTTCCCCGCAGTCAGCACGGACATCCCCAACTAGATCAGATTGCCCAGGGCCTCATCAAGCCTTACCTTGAATATCTCCAAGGAAGGGGCCTCAGCCACCTCCCTGGGCAACCTGTTTCGATGTTCCACCATCCTCATAGTAAAGAACCTGCTGATATCCAATCTAAATCTGCCCTTCTCTAATTTGAAGCCATTGCCCCTTGTCCTGTCACTGCAGGCCTTTGCAAACAATCTCTCTCCAGCCTTCCTGTACGCCCCCTTCATCTATTAGTTTAATTTTTTTGCCTTAATGCAGTGTGGTGTCAGGTTGTGAATAAAAAAAAAGGGCAACTTGTTTCCTGGATCTACTTTTCTGTAAAAACAATGAAATAAAGGCAAACAAAAAAAGAAAGGTAAATTGTCCTGAAAGAAACTGCTTCTGAATACTAATATTTCAGAACACTGGTACTAACTGCAAGAATAGAAATGAAAAATAAGAGCACTTTCTGAAGTCTTTAAAGAAGTTTTGCCTGCAAGATTGTTGGAAGTGAAAATTAAATTTGGCAGAAGATACGTAGGGCTCAGCTACCTGCTAAAACTTGTCAAGTCTTAATTTTACATCTGTTGTTGATCACACTGCAGGACTTCATAATCTGTTTATCATCATGTCACTGCATTGGAAACCCCAACGTTAAATTGTCATGTCTAGTCAAGTTTGGGGCTTGATCATTCATGTATATTTGATGACAAACAATCCCACTGAAGCATAGCTGATGTATTGCCTTAGTATCCTTACAGGAAGGTCTTGTGCTTAGTTTTGTTGTTTTTTTGCTGCCTCAGGCATAAGCATCTATGATCTCTCAAGATATTTTAGGCCAAGTGGAATTACAATTATACAGACTTTAAAAAAGAAAAAAAAGTAGTTTCATCTGTAATCCTGGCTTTGTCCTATGTGCAATCATTTAGCATTTCGTTTAGCGACTCGCTAAGAGAAGCCCTGCCAGTAACTGCTAGGTACTGGCAAATACTTCCTCAGCATTCAGGTTAAGTAAAGATTTTATCCATTAAAAAATTACTTGCAATTATAGTTCAAAGTAGCATATTATCTATGTTGCTATCTTCAGGTTCTTTTCTTCCTCTTGTATGGTAAAACTCACTACACCTAATTTTAAAATGCACTTTAACGTTTCCTCTCTAGCTGTTATTGTCACTAGTACAGGAGATGCTACCACACCGCAATAATGAAACCTGACAAAGACTCCTCAAGTCTAAAAATGTTAAATAAGAAAATTCAAGATGAAACTTACTTTAAAAGCCCTTGAATATTTATTTGTTAAATTGATTTGTACCTTGAAGACACCCCAAATGTATGCACATATTTTAGCTGCATACAACAGGCCATTGTTTAGCATTTGCCCTTACTGATCTATGCATATTCATGCTATGCCTCCCAGGGGTTCAGTATATGCTCATGCCATTAGCTCCCCAAAAATTTGCCTTGATTCTCTCTTGAGATTTTCACTCCTAGCCTCAGGTTTGGAGCTCGGAAAATTTAAAGTATAAAGTTGCCGTTGTAAATATACTTTCAAAACAGTTTTGGCAGTCAGAAATTTTTTGTCATATCTGTAGTTGTATTTTTAATAACTGGGCAATTTATTTCTGATATATTTTCTATCATTTGATGAAGAGGTTTTAATCCATTTTATAGAAGAACCACATGATTAGGAAAATGCATAGCTAAAGTGCTGAGCAGATGAATTAGCACAATTAAGTATTCTTCTGGAGAGTCACCAGCAATGCTTTGGAGCCTTCCAAGATTTTGTTTCTTAGCTTGCTAGCAAATTTTCAATGTCAAGAAGTCATGTGGAGTTGTCATTATTTTTTACTGTGAGAATGTTTGTATGGAAATTGCGAGCTGCAAAAATTTAGTGGTGGTAGTTCCCTTTGGCTCCAAGCGATGACAATTCCTGAGTTAGAGTTGCAGCTTTGCTAGAATACTCGAATGATAATTGTCCTGAATGCACTGTCACAGGAACAGCATGTAAGTGTAATTAAAGTACTCCTTTGCAAACCACTCAGCACTGATAACAGCAAAGAAGCAAATTCTATGACCTGAGTGTCATATGCATATTCCTTGTTTTCCATTTTCTTCCCCAGAGAAGCTTCCAGGAAAAGGCTGTAAAATATTAGTGTAGAAGCACAGTAAGATACAGAACTTACCTCTCTGATAGTGCACTTTAAGCTGGCTTTCACCTCATCTGCAGCTACTTCTGTCCTAGGGCTTCAGGGAAAAGCCTCAGATTCGCTGTCCGCCAAATGTCTCTTGCTTTTGGCAACAGGGCATTTTGTCCTACTGGCTCTAAATGCAGTCTTTCTTTCCTTTTATCCTCCTGTCTTTTGTCTTGGATCCTCTGACACCTAACCTGAGAGTTCTGATTTCCTACTTTTCTGGGAAATCCTTTCCCTTTCTCTCCTTTGTGGAAAAATGATTCAACAGCTGTAGCTGAAAAGTTTTGAGGATGTGCTCTGGAAGACCTTGATTTCCTCCCAGGATATTTCCCCCTTCACACCACAAGGCCCAAGCAGGCAATTAGCCAGCAATGCATCTCTGCCCCTCTCCTGACAGCTTAGCGATGCTCTAACTTCCCACAGACCTGTTTGTGGGAAAGGGAAACACCTATTTCATGTGGTGCAGGCCAGGCTGAGTCAATTGTTGGAGTCTTGACAGCATGTGTGTTTAACAGGGAGTGTGAATATTTCACCATAAAATATGAAAAGTCTACCTTGTGGACTTCTAAAAAAAACCTCCATTTCTGGCACAGCAGAAGAAGATGGGAGACAGGCTTTTTGTATGGGATACTTGGTGCGAGTGCAGCATTTTCTCCTTGCCAAGTTTTGTCTAAGTTGAAAGTGTCTTTCCTTGATTATGATGAGGCGAGACACTCTTTAAATAGAAAGAAACTTTTATTCCCATCTGCAGAGCAATCTGATGAATTAAATGGGGAGTTATGAAAATCTTCTGCTGTCCCTTTATGAATAGGTGGGTTCAGATGGATTTTATCAATCCAGAAATGGATTTTTATACATACACCTCCCTCAAAATTTATCACAAAATAATTTATTACATGGTAAGAGTCTCAGTCAGATTATACATTCCTTTTCTATGTTTTTGCCCTTTTTTTTTTAATGCACATATATGTATATGTACACACACAAAGCATTTTAAATAAGATTTTAAAACCACCAATGAGAACTTACATTTACAGGAAGAGGGGTTTTTTTTTACAGGAAGAGTAATCTTTCTGATCCATGTCAGTTATGATAAATGGTAGGATTCCATATCAACACATTGTAGTGGTTCATTCTGACCACGGAAACTACTCTATGTGAATGCTTGAGCAGTAAAGATATGAATATGAAACATAAAATGTACTAGCATAAATTGTGGTATCAGATAGCTGAAGCAAAGTATTGGGAAACCACACTGGTCTATGTTAAGGTTTTGCCATCACTGTCAAGAGCTCTATTCAGTCCACTCAGCGATGGTTTGCTGCATGGTTGCAGGCAAACTATGTAGTCTGTCCATGTCTCAGTTACTCACGTATAAAATGGGAGAGATGACAGTCTTGTCTTCTGTTTCGTCTGTTGATATAGAAGAAAATGCCTTTTCCAATGCACATGGTACCCAGCACAATGAGTTCCTAATCTCTTTTCTAGACGTGTTATAATATGAATAAGATAAGATTACTTTCCTGTGTTGCTATGAGATTTAAACCCCATGTATTTGTACCAGTCATTTATTTTGAACAGTCTGAGACACTTCAGGTGTTGGCAGTCACATACCAGCAATCAAATATAGCAAAAATCACACTTTATCACCAGAAACTCTATGTCTTAAACAAGTTTAACAAGTAACTTCATGAATTAAAACAAGAGTTTAGGAAGGCCAGCAGCCGTAAACATCTGTTTAAACATATTAGGGATTATTGGGGCAGTACCTCAGCCTTGTTAAACTGAAGCGTGAGCCAGGTTTGCAGTCCAAAGCAAGCATAAGAACTGTGATGTAGCAAAAAGAAGGGGAAAACCTTTCTCTTTCAGAGTGAAGATTAATTGGACATACACAGTAAGTACACACAAGTCTTTAAACTTTCATTCAAATCTAGTCCAGCCGTAAAACCACAGCTGTTCAAGCTAACAAAGCATTATAGGTCTAGACCTGCAAATGAGCACATGAATGGTATCAGAAATTAAAACCTGCCGTAAAAGTTTTGGGGCACAATCTGTCACATCTGTACACAGTCAGATCCCATTGAAAATAATGCAAAGCTCACTCAGACTTTGGTGTTTATTACAAATGCACTCCAAAATTCTATGACTGAGCAACAATCAGTCCTGAGTTCTCCAACTTCCAGTATAGTGCTGTAGGATCAGGGAAACTGAGAGACAGAAGTGAGAATGAATAGTTCCACCATGCAGAAAAATACCTCTAAGTGTTCATTCTTGCTTTTCTAAAAAGATGAGCACAATGTTATCTATTTCATCCTAGTTCCTCTCCAAGTACACTTTTATGCCTTAACCATGACCAAAATACTTTTGCAAAAAACTCTAATTCATCCAAGAAAAATCTGATGTTATTCTTCTGAGAGTGGTAGGTTACCTTCCTTTAAATCTTGTTCAGCTTGGCCTCATAGAATCATAGAATTGTTAGGATTGAAAGGGACCTCAAGGATCATCTAGTTCAAACCCCCATGCCAAGGGCATGGACACCTCACACTGGATCAGGTTGCTCAGAGCCATATCCAGCCTGGCCTTAAAAACCTCCAGGGATGGGGGTTCTAACACGTCCCTGGGCAGCCTGTTCCAGTGTCTCACCACCCTCATGGGGAAGACCTTCCTAACATCCAAACTGAGTCTACCCATTTCTATTTTTGTTCCATTCCCCCTAGTCCTATCATTACTTGAGACCCTAAAAAGTCTCTCCTTTGTTTTCTTGTAGGCCCCTTTCAGATACTGGAAGGCCACAATAAAGTCTCCTCAGAGCTTTCTCTTCTCCAGACTGAACAGCCCCATCTCTCTCAGTCTGTCCTCATAGGAGAGGTGCTCCAGCCCTCTAATTGTCCTCATGGCCCTTCTCTAGACATGCTACAGCACCTCCAGATCCTTCCTGTAATGGGGCCTCCAGAACTGGACGTAGTACTCCAGGTGGGTTCTCACCAGAATGGAGTAGAGGGGGAGAATCACTTCCCTTGACTTGCTGGCTATGCTTCTCTTGATGCAGCCCAGGATGTGATTGGCTTTCTGGGTTGCAAGTGCACACTGGTAGCTCATGTTGAGCTTCTCATCCACCAGCACCCCCAAGTCCTTTTCTTCAGGGCTGCTCTCAAGCCAGTTGCTGCCCAGCCTATATCAGTGCTTGGGATTGCCCCACCCCAGATGCAGGACTTTGCACTTGGTCTTGTTGAACCTCATGAGGTTGTCATGGGCCCACCTCTCCAGCCTGTCAAGGTCCCTCTGGATATATCCCTTCCCTCCAGTGTGTCTACTGCACCACACAGCTTGGTGTCATCGGTGTATCTGCTGAGGGTGTCTCAATGCCACTGTCCATGTGGCCAACAAAGATGTTAAACCAGACTGGTCCCAATACTGATCCCTGAGGGACTCTCAAGTAGATGAGACAATTTAAAAAAAAAAAAAAAAAAAGGTGTGAGGATGGATTACTAGAATACCTTGCAGTAAAAAAATGTTCAAATTTAAGAAATGGAAAGAAAATGGTATAGGCAAGTATTTCACAGTTCTAATGTGTGTGCATATTGTGATGGTGGAACACAACAAGCAGATACTTAAAAAGGCTAGAAATCTACCATCCGTATCTGTAAGTGTCAGGGGAAAGAAAAAAGACAAATCACTGTCATAGAAATATGCTTAAGCAGTTTGCCAAGAAGCAAATTTTGCTGCAGAGTTCTTCAATGATTCAGTGCTTGAGAGAATGAAATTTTATCTTATTCCTGTGTCAAGTTAGCTATTCAATTTCTTAAATATGCCTTTTTTCCTTTTTTTTTTTTTTCTTAATTAGGGGACTCCCTCTCCCCCTTCTTTAAAAATCCCAGCACATTCTGGATTTCTCAATGTTTTTATAAATGGATGTTCCCAATGGTTTTATAAATGAATTGCTCACTATCAGAAGATGATTAGCTTCTCTAATCTTTGGGAAAATAAAACCAAACAGTAAACTTCAGCAGACATGAGAACATTTCAAGAGATTTGTTTCAAATTCTCCAGCACAAAAGTCATTCAGCTTCAGAAGTCAGATACTAAAACATAGCATTGAATCTAATGAACTGGTAAAGATGTTATTCTAATGCAACCTTCAGAATACTGGAAGTGTGTTACTCTCTACCTAGTAGTAGAACTGGGCCAGAAAACAGAGAAAGAAGTATCTGAAGTGTATTTCAGCATCAGAAAAGCGATGCATTGGCATTTCCTGAATTCAGTAGTGGGATGCTGAAAGCCCCTCTCTGCCTATACCATGCCTGAATGATGAAATTTGTTTGATCTGCACCCAGAAATTCAAGATAAAAGATGAAAAACAAAGAAAAAAAAAAAGTTGTTGAACATAATTCAAAGTAGGTATTAAATGCAAACAGGAAAATAGCAAAACCAGTGCTGCTTAGAATGATGTACTTGACAATTCCAAATCTGACAGATTGAGTTAATGCGGTTTTTTCCCCCAGCACTTAATTCACTTGCTGCTTTGTTTTGAAATTTAATAATCTAATCATGTTTAAAAATTTAATGACAGATTTCTTTTACTATTTTTGTTTTTACAGTCAAATTTAAATTCAGGAAAACAATGACAGGCACTCTTGTACAAAAATAATACACTTAATTTCAACACCCTGAAGTCAGAGCAATGTCTAATGTGTAAATAATAAGGTGTGTGGTAGAATAATTCTTTGATATTATTTCTGGTCGTAGCAATATGAAGTTTTGTAAAATTGTTAAAATATCAAAGTGAAAAAGCCCAAAGCTGACAATAAATTTTAGCAGAATAACACAAACTTTTTCAGTATTATCCAACAATGTAAGGAAGTGTTGAATCCTATCAATCCTATTCACTATTAAATGAGGGGAGACTTCATTGCTCTCTACAGCTACCTGAAAGGACATTGTAGAGAGGTTGGTGCTGGTCTCTTCTCACAGGTAATCAGTGATAGAACAAGAGGGAATGGCCTCAAGCTCCAACTGGGTAGGTTTAGACTGGACATTAGGAAACATTTTTTCCAAGCAAGAGTGGTCAAGCATTGGAATGTGCTTCCCAGGGAGGTGGTGGAGTCACCAACTCTGGATGTGTTTAAAGGTGGTTTGGATGTGGTGCTTGGGGATATGGTTTAGGGGTGACCCTTGTAGAGTAGGGTTCTGGGTTGAACTTGGTGATCCTGAGTGTCTTTTCCAACCTGAATGTTTCTGTGATTCTATGGTTCTGTAAAAGTGGCAAATCCTGCCTTCTGACAACCCCACGTGTGCTCAGATGCCAGCTAGAATATTCAAACAACCATTTCTGTGCTCTTTCTCTTTGTCCTTCCTCGAAACTATCCTTTACTGTGATTCCTACAAGAATTTGCCAGTTATGAGTCTGCTGACAGTGATATCACATATTATCTTGTGGATCAGTAATCTGTACTTTTCCTTCCAAGCATCTGTATCCCTCTCTCAGAGTTTGGTGGTGGTGGTGTTTTTTTAACATTTTACAGCAAGGACCTTTTCTGTTTTGTACAGTCCCTTGGATAGTGGTCCTCAGCAAGGACTTGTTGCTATGGTAACGTAATATGGAAGAACATTATAGACTAAAAAGCACGATTTAAAAACATGCTGTAGGTTTCCTTTTTTGCAGAGCACTCTTCTGGTTTTTGCTTCTGGTAGCCCCCAACCCATGCAATGATCATTAATTTCTTCTTGGATTTCAAATGTGATGGCACAGGTTGGTGCTGACTGGGTGAATTGAATCACACAGACTCACAGACACATTCAGGTTGGAAGAGACCCTCAGGACCACCAAGTCCAGCCGAGAACACTACTCCACAAAGTTTACCCCAAATCCATATCCCCAAGCACCACATCCAATCCACCTTTAAACACATCCAGGGGTGGTGACTGACGAGAGTGAACTCATGAAAAATAAGGACAGTGAGAGTTTCCTGGAAGCATATTCCATGGTGCTGGACCTGTTGAAATGGCCATCAGTGGCTTGAGTGAAATGGAGCAACAGGCTGTTAAAGGAATCTGTAGTTTCTTAATTCTCAATAACAGGGAGAAAAAGAGAGACTTTATGGAAGAAAACAGAGCTATGAAGCAAGAAAGGAATACAAGCAGGAAATTCCTCTTTGTATTAACAAATGTACATGTTTAATTTTGCTTTTATCATACACAGGAGTTCTTTCCCTTTGCCCCACTGCAGATTGCTTCCTTATTTCACACTTTGCTGCAGCTTGTTTAGGAAGTTATCTTCAATGCCTGCAAATGAGTTCCATGTGTTGTTGCCTACCTTCACAATTTCTGACCTTGTATAGTTAATCTAAGAATATTTTCATTGTCAAACTCAGAATAGAGGCAGATTACTGACATATATTCCCATGTGCTACGGTGCGGGAGGAAGACTCTTCATAGAGAAGACTTTAAAATGAGCATAATGAGGAAGATGCAGAGGAAAATATGGTGCATATTTACATTGCAGCTCAAACAACAAAGGAAAAATGAGAACAAAACAGAAAGCATGTTTGCAATATGTCACACTCCCTAAAGAATATCTTTAGGCTGAAATATTAAAAGCATTCTCAGTAACAGCAGACAATGCCAAATTAAAACAGAGTCCAAATTTGTCATACCTTAACAGCTAGGAGTGGTGTATTCAAAGCAATTCTGAACTATTCAAATGTCTTCCAAATTTGTGGTCTGCTTTTGGTTCTATGTTTTTCCTAACTTTTCCCTTTTTTATCTGTCCTCCCTCTTCCAAATTTCTTGTGCTGTCTAGGCTCCAGTATATGATGCTGGTTGTTCTGATGCATGCCTAGTCAGGGAATGAGGACAAATTTATACCTTTTTTTCCCCATGTATTTATCTTAAGATAAGAAACAAAAATTACGTTGCTCTCTACAGAAGGCTTGGGATTTAATCAAACATTTGGATAAATAAATACACCCTCTTAGTTATGAAAAATTCTATTGCTTTGCTTTAAAATCCTAATATAAAAGTTGCTTTATAGATATAATTTTTAACATTATAGCACCTACGAACTGAAGTTGGGCTCTCATCATGCTGAACCATTTATGAATGCATTAATTGCTTGGACTGCTTAGAGCTTGGAGTTTTTCTGTTGACTGCAACACATCAAGGATTTCACCTGTGACGAAAAACATTCCCTGCCCCAACAATCCCTACACTCTTAATGAGGAAGACAGATTCACAAGGGGAGAAGAGGCAGGCAAAGCAGCTCATTGTTATGAAGCTGATCAACTACAGAGCAGAGAACAGGTCCTTCTGTCTCCTGTCACAGTGCAGTGCCCTGGGCATGCTGCCTCGACACGTAATTAACTACTAAATCTTTCCAGCGCCCTTTGAGAAACCAGGCAAATTAGCCTGCATTAAACACTTTGCTGATTCCAATGCAGCTTGCTTAAACATTGCTTCAACATCTCTGCGCTGTATTCCAGACTGCCTGTGTTTTTACTTCAGGGAATATGTGGGCAGTTGCCACTGTTTTAAAAAAACCCAATGATTCCTGGAAGGAAGGCTTGATTTGGGCCCAGAGTGGTACAATGTTCTCTTCACAAAGAGTGGAATAGGGAAAGAGAAAGATGGCTGTTACCTAACTTGTGATGGAGAGAGTGGACAGTATCATTGACTGCAAGACTCATAAGGGAGCTGAGGAGCCTGTCATGGGCAGTGAGATCTGTTAGAAATTACACAGTTACTGGACCATCTGGCCATGCATCCCAAAGAGCGAGAAAAGCAAAAACCATAATTACTTAAGGTTTTAAAATGTGTTTTAGATATAACATCCTAAATAAAAGTCTTGAGGAAGGTAAACTTGGGCCACAGATTTCAGGATTATTTTTTTTTTTTCCTTGAAAGCTGAAAATTCTTTGACCCTGACATTAGTTTAGTATTCAACTGCAGTTGAACTGTAGATGTCCAAATAAAAACATACATTGAGATAGTTTTCTGAATAGATAGCAAACATATCTTTACGGAAAGAGTGGTCAGGCATTGGAATAGGTTGCCCAGAGAGGTGGTGGAGTCACTGTCCCTGGGGGTGTTCAACATACATGTGGACCTGGCATTCTGGGACATGGTTTAATGGCCATGGTGGTGTTAGGTTGATGGTTGGACTTGATGAACTTAGAGGTCTCCAACTGAAACAATTCCATGATTCTATGTGATATAAATGCAATATTTTAAATAAGCAAAATCCTAAATATTTTCCTAACACAGAATAATGTGTGTCTACACTTGAGTGAGCCATGCATGGATTAATCTACTATAGGTCATGTGGAATAGCATCCTGTAGACAAGCCCTCAGTTCCAAGGAAGTATGTAATTTTCCTAAAATTTACCTTCAGTTCTTTAATGTTTGGCATGCAAATTAGAAGAGGAGTAAGATTTAGTCCTGCTCAGATTCAGTAGGAAAATATGACCTGTGTACCACCTATCTCCTGCATAAATCCTCAAAAAGTGATAAGCTGAAATGTCAGAGACAATTACACTTTTAACATGAACTTTCATGTAAGATTTAATTACCATATGCACTGTGCTGGAAATCTGGAGGCTCTTTTGTCTGTTGGCTTGGTCTAAAGGAACAATATAAGTAGGTTACTTCTTCAAACATTTTTTTTTTCCATTTTTTTTAAAGTGTTACTGGTCGTGTTGCAATTTGCTTCACATTTCTCAACTATTCTACATGCCTGAAAAAAAAAACCCTAACAAAAACCCACCCCAAAATGTCTTTGATTTAACAATGACATATTAGAAACTGAAGCATGTGAAACACACTGGTGTTTTGCAAAAATAATTCTCCTGGAAGTTAACTCCTCTGTGCTTCTGCTGTCGTCAGCGTTAGGAAATTAGACTTTCTTCTTCGTCTATGCAAATTCTGCAGTGAGGTTTTATTTTCTTTCTTCTGTGCATTTTGCACTCGTTTTCATTTATCTGTCATCAGAGCATTAAAAAATCATTAAAAAGCTTGGTGTTATGAAAATCCTGACAGCACATTTTCAGCTTGCTTTATTTTGTTCTCATTCAATTCACAACTGGTATTTGGAAACATCAAAGTCTGTAGGAAAAGGCTCCTTTTTCCCTTTCCTCCTCCTCCTTCTTCCTCTTCTTCCTCTTCCTCTTCCTCTTCTTCTTCCTCTTCCTCTTCTTCCTCCTCTTCTTCTTCTTCCTCTTCCTCCTCTTCTTCCTCTTCCTCCTCCTCCTCTTCTTCTTCTTCTTCTTTTTAAACTGGCTATCAACTAGGCCTAGTAAATACTCCTGTAACTTTTATTTAGCATGTTTCTAACAACTGTTTGAGAGCAACCTCCTTCTCCCACTGCAATCCCAAAAGATATGTCAAGTGCCTTCTTAGTGTTTGCTAAGAACAACAAATGAGCGGCGTATTATCTCCAAGGTTCCTCCTGGCTGTACAGACTCTAAGTTTGGAAGGCACGTCCCAAGCCATTTTTCAAGCACTACAGCATTTAGTGATGTTTGTGTAATGATTGAGCTCCATATTAAAAGCAATTAGGATTTTTGCCTTATTATTTCATTGGAAGCTGTTGCAGGCCTTCATGTTGCAGGTGAAGTCCCTGGAGACTGGAAGAAGGGACACATTACACACATTTCTAAAAAGGGTAAAAAAAGAGGACCCTGGAAATTACAAACCTGTCAGCCTCACCTCTGTGCCTGGGAAGATCCTGGAACAGATACTCCTGGAAGCTATACTGAAACACATGGAGGACAGGGAGATGCTTTGAGATAGACAGTATGGCTTCACCAAGGGCAAGGTCCTGCCTGACCAACCTAGTGGCTTTCTTCAGTGGTGCAACTACATCAGTGGACAAGGGAAGACTCACAAGTGTCATCTCTCTGGACTTGTGTAAAGCCTTTGACACAGTCTCCCACAATATCCTTTTCTCTGACCTGGAGAGATATGGATTTGATAGGTGGACTGTTCAGTGGATAAGTACTACCAAAGGGCAGTGATCAATAGCTCAATGTCCTGATGGAGACAAGGGGGCCTACAAGAAAGCTGGGGAGGGACTTTTTAGGGTGTCAGGTAATGATAGGACTAGGGGGAAAGGAACAAGATTAGAAAGGGGTAGATTCAGATTGGGTGTTAGGAAGAAGTTCTTCCCCATGAGGGTGGTGAGACACTGGAACAGGTTGCCCAGGGAGGTAGTGGAAGCCTCATCCCTGGAAGTTTCTAAGGCCAGGCTGGATGTGGCTCTGAGCAACCTGATCTAGTGTGAGGTGTCCCTGCCCATGGCAGGGAGGTTGGAACTAGATGATCCTTGAGGTCCCTTCCAGCCCTAACACTCTATATGATTCTATGATGAAATTGAGAGCAGACCTATAGAAAAGGATATGGGGGTACAGGTGGAGGAGAAGCTGGACATGAGCCAACAATGTACACTTGCAGCCCAGAAGGCAAATCACAGGCTGGGCTGCATCCAAAGAAGTGTGGCCAGCATGCTTGAGAGAGGTGAAGGACTGTTTAGAAGGGCTTGCAGCAACAGGACAAAGTGCAATAGTTTTAAACTGCAGCAGAGTAGATTTAGATTAGACATAAAGAGGAAGTTCTTTACAGTGAAAGTGGTAACGTACTGGAACAGGCTGCTCAGAGATGTGGTGGAGGTCCCGCCCCTGGAGACATTAAAGATCAGACTTGATGTGGCCCTGGGCAGCCTGAGCTAGTTGGAGGTGTCTCTGCTCAAGGTGACCTTTGAGGATCCCTTCCAACCCAAAGCAACATGTGAATCTGTGAATCTGTTTGCAGTTCAGAAAAGCTGTTGGAAGCCATCATGTCTCTAGTTCAGCAAAGAGGCCACATGGTTTAACCCTGCATTTGTCTTTCCTCTGACTTCCAGTCAGGACACAGCTGAAAAGCTTATATGCAGTAGGTCCATCGCTTCTGTGTACTGATGTGTGCACAGATTAGTTTCTACTACAGAAAATGAGAAGCCTATTTAGAGAACAATTAGAATTTGCACCAAATATGTGCACTGAGAAGTATATAATGAAATTAAGAATTTAAACATCTTTATTGTCTTGCCTAATATTAGGCTGCTCAGGCAACATCTTTTTCCAAGAATAATCAGAGGGGTAAAGACATGAGCCTTACTTGTGCCTCTCCTGCCATTTCATATGGATTCCCAGATGCAGCAACATTTCTTCTGTGTGGCAAATCAATTGCTATTCTTGTTGGGGAAATGTACAGAAAGGAAATGAGTCCCTAGAAGTTCTGTATTTGTGTGTGCAATTCTTTACTACCAGCACCAGCAGAACACAATGAGGAGTTCTGAGACTGAGAGAAGCAACCCAGCATGGTCTTGGGTGCGTTATCAGGGCTTCCTTTCAGCACCTGGACAAAATGCTTTTTGGGATGCTATTCTCTAGCCCCATAAGTCTTTCTAATTTGATGTTATTTGATGTGAATTGTGTGTAAGTAATGCTAATTATGCAATAGGTTTTGAAGAATATGTTTTGGTTGTACGGTGGAAATGTCAATCCCATTAACAATCATTATTACCTGTCAGGAAGCAGAAGCAGCCTTGAATGAATGCTATTTTTTCCCTGATATCTGTGCAGATGCATACCAATGATTCATGCATGTTTTGTTTATTTGTATCCCGATCACTAAAACTGCTGTTTCCTTTCTCCAAGTTTTCTCTGCTTGGACTGAGTCCAGAAAAGAGAAATGAGGCTCTAATTTCAGGCCTTCTGTGAGTCAGCTTGTATTCAAATCATTTTTGAAACAAAAGTTTTCAGTTTTCAGAAAGTGGCTCATCTGCTGAAATGTTTCCAAACCTTGCTCCCAGTGGCTTCTGGAATTTATTAAGGCTGTGGCAAGGGTTCAGGAAGATTGGAGCAGGGGTTTGGAGGCAGTACTCCAAAATGAAGAAACTTGTTTTGGTTTGCTTTGTTATATAATCAGTTAAGGTAGCTGACTAATAACTACTGACCATAAACCCTTTCATTTTTTATTTTCATTAGTCTTTAAGTATCATCCTTTTAATTCAGTGAACTTTTTATGAACTTCTCTGAATTTTGATGTATGCTCTGAGGAGGGCCTGCAACTATGAAGGATCATTTTTACTGACTCTAAGGTGACTGGTAGAGGGTTCAAACAGATGCTAAACTAAACTGGCAGAGTCTTTCCATATTTCCCTTAAAAAAAATAATAAAAAAACTGAGGACAAAAAGTAAGATACTTTGATAAAATGATATTCATGCAATTGTGTTAGTAGCTTGTATCTTAATCTGGTTCAATGTGAATGAAACTTCCTTGAAAATGGATCACAAGAAATTGCTTGAAATATTCTACCTGTATTAGCTTTGTAAACTGTTATTGTTACAGTCTCTCGATATACAGCTCCCAATGTATCCTCTCACTGTCTTACATCACATTTTGTTGGGTCATTGTTATTATGCAGTCAAAAAGCAGATGAATGTCCTCCTTGGATTTTTCCCAGAACAAAGTTCCAGCCCATACCAGAAGAATTTGTTGTTCCTGAGGTTTATCATCTTCCATTCAACACTGCTGAGGTTTATCCCTCTTTTATTAAACATGTGCAAGATTTCAACACAACAAAAAGTTACAATGTTCTTGTGGGGAATCTAAGCAGAAAACATTTGCAAGAAAAGGAAATCTAGAATCATAGAATAATAGAATCATAGAATTGTCTGGGTTGGAAGTGACCTCCAAATGTCATCTTGTCCAATCCCCTCTGCGGTCAGTAGGGACATCCTCAACTAGATCAGGCTGCCCAGGGCCTCCTCAAGCTTTTTTAAAGGGAACAAACAGTATTTTCTGTATCCTACAGTTCCTCAAAGGCTCTGTACACTCTTCTTTTCACCAAGAATAAGAACCTATTTAGGATTATCAGGTTGTTTTTTTCAGTCAAAAATCATGTCCTTCTTTCATTCTAGTCTTGCAGAAGACCTCAAAGCTGAAAATGAAGATGGTTCCTCCACACTTTCAATATTGGTGTTGAATTACCTGCATACTTTGGCAAAATGGGGAATTGTGTGTCTCCTGTTTAGTTTATTGGTTAAGTATGAAACCCTGCCTATGTCTCCCTACATAATGCCTCTGCCTGTTTTCAATAGGAATGAAGAGGTAGGCAGATTCTCGTAATGCAGTCCAGTCACGGAAATGAGCGGTGTGGAAATGAACAGGTACAGAAAAGATTAAAACATCAATAATGCTACTTTCAAGTCATGTTTTCATATGAAAAAAAAAAAAAAAAGAACTGAACATTTGCATTTATTTTTCTGATTTCTGACTACTTGTTCTCACTTGTGTGAAATATTGACAATTGTAAAAGTCTTGTCTGGGTAAATTAACACCCTTTGTTTGATTTCTTTGGAATTCTCTTGTTTGTTTAATTAAAGATTGGTCCTTAAATTTAAAGGAATACTTTAGTAAGTGAATATTCTACAATAGTTATTTCTGGTAACCTAACTTCTGGGGGGTACTTAATCGTCAGCCTTTAGGAAATAAACAGGTTTCATTTGGCAGCTTGTGTATAATTGAAGTGCTTTTTTTACTAGGAAAAAGTGAGTGGCAACAGGAGTATGAAAATCATTGCTGGTTCGCTCTGATTTAATGTGAATTCAATATTCTGAAGCAAAGTTTCCATGCATACACATTTTCTTATACTTTTTTTTTTTCTTTTTACATAAAAGACATCAGCCCAGGAAGCCTCCAAATTAAATTTCATCTGTAGTGCCATGCCAGGTGAAGCTGTAGGTCATGGAAGTATCTGGAAAAAAACTACCTATTCCCTTTTTCACTCACAAAGGAAATCCCACCAGCCATTCTATTTTTCCATTGTATAATTCAGGATTAAAACAACAAATCAAAGTTGGGGAAGATTGGTTAGATAAAACAAATATAAGGTGCTAAGAGATGGGTCTTGCATATGTTTATCCATTAACAAGCATTAAGTTTCTAGAATGAAGAATCATGTATTTCTATACGTTGACATTGATAACCGGAGAGGGACTTACTGCAAAAGCATATAATGACAGGGCAAGGGGCATTGGCTTCAAACTGGAAGAATCTAGACTTAGACATTAGGAAACAATTCTTCACCATGAGGGTGGTGAGACACTGGAACAGATTGCCCAGAGAAGTTGTGGAGGCCCCAACCCTGGAAGTGTTCAAAGCCAGGTTGGATGGGGCTTTGAAAAACCTGGTATAGTAGGACATGTCCCTGTCCATGGCAGAGGGATTGGAACTACATGATCTTTGAGATCCCTTCCAACCCAAACCATTCTATCACAGAATAACAGAATGTTAGGGGCTGGAAGGGACCTCCAGAGATCATTGAGTCCAACCCCTTTAATAATTGTATTTATCTTCATATTTTTGCATGCATGTTCTAAAAATAAGTGTTTGATTTTTCAGTAAGTTTGTATGTGTAGGTTTATCTAATAACACTGCAGATCTGGCAGCATTATGCCACATTAAACCTATCATTAGTAAAGAATAGAAGCTACTCAGCTTGCAGGTTAGCTTGCAGACAGTAAAATAGCACCTCATTTCAGTGTAACCACTACATTCCACTCCATCAGATTACCCAAACTGTATGAACTGTCTGTAAGCACTACGCATACCTGACCACTGTTTTCATAAGACACTTGGTTACACTGTCATCTTGCTGTAGGTATTTCAATACATGGCAAAATATATAGTCCATGTTCAACTGTAAATGGGGCATTGGGTTGCTTTCAGGTATTGTAGTAACCCTAATGTATCAGTGTTTAAAAAGAAGCCTTTTATGAGCATTTGCTCTGTGGATTTTTAAAAGGAAGTACCCTGCATGTTACAATATGTAACCATGTCATCAGCTACAGAAGTTACAAAAATAATATAAAACTACTGTAACAAAGAATATAAGAAATTAATATTAAAGTATCTTCACATTTTCAATGTTTGCAAATGAAGTAATTAATAAGAAACTTTGAGCTAACAATGAAGGCTATTTTGAGTGCACTGGGTATAAAGTACAGAAGAGTTACTATTGCTGTTCCTGGGTGCGCCTACACACACAGACACACACACAAAAAAGGTGAAATTACTCCCACATATTAGCCGTGAGAGTCTCTAAAGATTAGAGCAGTTGAAGAGGTATTAAGATTTCAGTGTTTGAAATGTGAAATGGAGAACAAAGATTTGTTTAAAGGTTCAAAAATATTTATTTTCTAAACAAAGCGCTGCCTTTTGCAGCTGATAATGTTTCTTTTGAGTCCAGAATTATGACAGAATTACCTAAGCTTCAGATATGAAAAATGACTGATGGAAGATGTCTACTAAATGTCAAGTAAACAGTGTTTGTTCCACTGCTGGAATATTATTCTGAGCAATTGCAGCAGACTAAGTAACTGGAACTGAAAGCATGATGTTAGGGGGACATTTTCTTTGAAGGGAAATCCTAATCATAGAACAATAAATGAAAATTTCTATTAGCTTCAATGAGCCAAGAGCTTACTTTTGAAATGTAAAGTTTTGTTTTCAGTATTCCTTGATCAGACACAACACTTCTACTCTCCTTATTCCTGACATAATAATTATGATAGGTATAGTATTTTATATAAATATATACATGTGTATATGACACGTGCACAAATATACATATATACACACACATACAGACAGACACAGGCACATACATATCATGAACTTGAAACCCATACTGTTCTGGGTATGAAAATCAAACTAAAGTTTGGAAAATCAAACTAAACATGTGAGTAAGTCCAGTCCCATGGAAATCTGATCCTTGATGCTAGGTATGGCCTTACGTACCCACGCACTGGAGCTCCTCTGTGGACAAAATCACATATGTGTGATTAATATTGCTCTCTTTAAAGTAAATCTAGACTTCTAACAACAGAGGGGTGTTCAGAACCACACTGCAATTCTAGAAATGTGGTGATTTTCACTATGTTCATTCAAGAAGTATTTTCTCAAGGAAGGTCAGAAAAAGGTTTACTGTTGAAGCCCAGCCCGTCACTCTTATCCAGAAGCTATGCAGAGCAAAACTGTGTCGCTTGCCTTTTGCAGTCTGTCTGATAAAAACTGTTGTGAATGTACCTCGAAAGAGGCCACAAGACAATGCCCTTGCATTGTCCTATTAATTAGTGCTTAATGATAAGACTCTACTGTTTTTCAGTGGGATAACATTGTTTTTCAGTGGATGATGTGCTAGGGAGACTGCCAGCCCTTACAGACAAGCACCCTCCACCCAAAAAGTTTAGTAAAAGGAGTAAGAGAAGTTCTTTAGATTCCTATTTAATTGTATATGCACTATATATAAAAAAAAAAAAAGTAAAAGCAGACAGAGAAGAAAGATATGCAAATTTTAAGGCAGGCACTACTGTCAAACACAAATGATTTGGGGGTTTTATTTAGCCCACATTCTGTGGCAAACTGGAACCTGTTGAATACAGGTGCTCTCTTTTTTCCTTAATGCTACATTCTTAAAAAAGATCCTGCAATCCCTTAATCAGAATAACTGAGAAATGCAGCATTTTTGCTGAGGCTACTCTTGTGGACATGGTAGAGTGGGGTTAATTTACATTTCACAAAATAAAAGGAGCTATGGTAACTGCAGAAATTAAAAGGGAAGGTTCTTGCTTGCCTTTGAGTGGCTGCACAGCAGCACTCTTTGACGCTCTGCTTCAAGCAAGCAACCACAAGCAACCAAATAAAAACCATGTTTCTATTTTCCCTCAGGAAAAAAAGGAGTGAAGTAGTTTTCCTACGTTGTAAGAACTGGAAGACTCTAAAAGAGGGGACAATACAGATCTTTACAAGAAGCTATGTAATTAAGAGACCCGCAACACAAAAGTTAATATCAGATTAACTGCAAATGGATGATTTAAAACATTTCCTTGTCTTTTCCAGAGTGCTTGGATGTTCCCAAATAAATAATGAGCTTTGGAAGGTATTAATTTCCCCGAGGGAAGACAAAAGTTTCTGTAAACTTGACTTTAAGAAGTATTGCTCCAGGCCATGAAATCTATGCAAGCAAACAAAGCCCAGGAGATAGATTGCCTTCTGGCAGACTAGTTGCAAACATTTTTTTAGCAACTTGCTACATTCTTCAAAATAATAACAACTACTATTTTTAAATGGAAATATTTTCTGTTTGAAGGAGTATTTTAAAAAGCCTTGGGAACAGAGCATATCACAGTAAGTCTATCACTACTCCTATTGAATGCAGCATGGCTTGAATCCACATGCACACAGCTATAGTTTTGGTTTTAGACTGAGTTTTAAAGTGGGGGGGTTTGTTTTGTTTTGTGGTTTGGTTTGGTTTGTTGGGCCATAGATTACACGCACTCTCAGACCAGCCTTCCAGACCTTCAGAACTGCATCTGTCTGTATTGGTTTCAGATTTTTTTTCTGCTTCAGATCAGTTCATTTGATGGTCCTCTATTAAGGGACCTCTAAGTGGACAGGGGGACAACTCCACCAAACACTATGTAAGACAAAAGATGCTTTAAGTGCTGCATTTTCCTACAATGTTAACTTTAAAAGATAAGTGAATGGGACCTTTCAGCTAGGAGAATCCAATTAGAACGGCACAACACCTGCAGCTAAGAAGAGCTCTAAATATATTACATGTAGAACTCCCATTTTTATGAGCTGAACTACCTAATTCCGCTACCCAGCTGAGAGAAAATCCAGACATGAGGAAAGCATAGGCTGTGGTAAAGCAAGAGGTGTTACACTACACATGTTGTCCTGCAAGCTGACAGTCCACTGACAGCTTGCAGTGGTCTGAGAAAGAACTTGCAGATCTAGATTCTGTAAAAAATGCTAAAATAAGCTTGTGACAGTAATCTGCAATGCTATATTCTGAATTCTATGATGTATGGATTGAAGAAAAAAATTATTATTCTAATAAACTGTCTACATTTGTGAACTGGACATTTGATCTCTAAAAGTATATTTTTCGCCACCCTACAAAAATAACTATGCACTTGCCACTAAACAGCTGCCTTCTTCCAACATTCAATAGAGTACAGCGAGGAATGTGCATCTAACGTGCAGCATAGAAGATCTACAGGCCAAATTAAGGTTTCCTCATGTAAATAATAATAATAATAATAAAAAAGATTATGGCATGAAGCACCCATTTGCAACCAAATTAAGAAATTACTTGGCAGATGGTTAATTTCATCCATTAATTATTACATGTAAGAGAAACATGTAACAATTATATTTTAACATTGGTTTGTCAGAACTTTCTCATTTATTCATTTCAAGGACAATGGCTTTAAGAATAATATGATAGAGGAGTATCTTACCATGAAATACAAGTGACAGCTTTATGTTAACCAGAGATGTCTGGTTTCTTTACATCACGCTTTAACAGCAGCCAGGAACTAAGCACCACACAACCATTTGCTCACTCCCTTCCAGTGGGATGGGGGAGAGAATCAGAATAGTAGAAGTGAGACAATCTGTGGGTTGAGATAAAACCAGTTTAATAGGTAAAGCAAAAACTGCATGCAGAGTAAAAAAACAAACCCAAGCAGAGTAAACCAAGAAATTCACTCACCACTTCCCATCAGCAGGCAGGTGTTCAGCCATCTCCAGGGAAGCAGGGCTCCATCATGTGTTACCTGGGAAGACAAACACTGTAACTCTGAACCTACTCCCTTTCTTCTTTATTTTCTCAGGTCTACATGTTAAACATGACATCCTGTGGTATGAGATATCCCTTTGGTCAGCTGAGGTCAGCTGTCTCATCTGTGTCCCCTCCCAACTTCTTGTGCATCCCCAGCCTACTCACTGGTGAGGTGGTGTGAGGAGCAGAAGAGGCCTTGACTCTGTATAAGCACTGCTCAGCAATACCTAAAACATTCCTGTGTTATCAGCACTGCTTCCAACAGAAATCCAAACCATAGCCCCACATAACTACTAACTGAAGAAGTTACCTCTGTCCCAGGTGAAATCAGGAAACGATAGATTAATTACTGCAAATGCTTTGCTACACCTAACACTCTGATCATGCACTTGGGATATGAGTACAGAAACCTGAGGACTGAGTTCCAGACGTTCTCCTTTGTAAATCTATTTTGAAATCAATTATAAGAGGAAACCTACTGAAATTCAGTAGAAGTTTTTGATTCAAAATCCTGTACTCTTGGTGGAAGTTTCTATTGCAACAACAACGCTTTGCTGCTGGGATTTCAGAACTGTGTCCCACATATTAGATGTCCCGACAAAGAATATGCTGCGGTTATAAATAACAACTTAGCTGTGACACCAGTGCCATACATTTATTTTAGGAGCAGCAAAGGATGCAAATGAGTTTTTGCTAACAATTGGTATTATCAATTATTATGTTTTCTATTTAGATGAAGATTTCCCATTATGTCTTCTTACTTCAATCAGCATTTAGGCTTTTATGCTTCTTTCTTTTTCTTTTCTTTTTCTTTTTTTTTTTTTTTTTGTTACAAGATATTCTACCAAAAATAAATAATTAAACCACAGATGAACTGTCAAAAGGGAACATTCATATTTTAACGCAACATTAACATTTTGGTAATTAACATGGCAGTTAATGCTTTTAGCAGATGTAACAACATTAGACTTGTAAATTTTAATTAAAGTTAATAGTTCACGATAGCTGTAGGGACCAGGCATCCTCTCTGGATACTGAAAACACGTCTAATGTGATTAGAAATACTAATTGAAGAGAAAAGGACTGCAATAGTAATGACTGTACTTCTTTATCCTACTAAATTATTACAAACCTGCAGCAACTTAAAAAAATATAATTGCAGGAGGAAGCTTGAAGAGTCAAATGCTCCTCTTAAAGAAATTTAGAAGGGGTCAAAAAGAACATCGCAGCCATTTTCTGCATGTTAGAAAGGGGAAATTCATTAATTGAAAGCTGCTGCTCCTTTCTTTTCCTCCTGAGACCATATTCCCAAGAAATACTATAAAGTTATTTGGTTACATTTCACATCCCTTTTGGATTTAATTAGGAACTAATGTGTTAGTTTTAATTCCCTCAGAGGCTTTGAATTCCAATAGCAGGCAGAGAAACAAGACTGGCACTGGGAACTGTGACTCAAGTGGACATTTCTCAGTTTTAGTGCAAGGTAAGAGATTGGTAGTGAGTTCTTTTCATGGCTTGCTGATAAATGAAACATTTTAATAAGCACAGGAAAAGGATTAGTTTTACTAAGGGTAATTACAAGCTGCTAGCCACCTATAAAATGCACTCCCATTTTATTGTAAAATGCCAACAATATTTATTTCACTTGTTCTCTGGACTTTTTTTTCCTCTATACCTGGCTCCAAAGGCTGGTGAAGTCAGTAGAAAAAATTCTGTAGTCTTTATTTCAGTAAAACTGTCACTGAAAATCATCTTTCTGCTGGAGTTTCCAGCTAATAAACATTAAAGACTAGAAATTAAGTTTACCTTTTTTGACTGACAATAGTTACTTTAACTACAAATGCAGTTGTTCTCCTCTAGTGCCGTTAGCTCTGTTTCTGTCAACACCTTTCCAATATTATCATAAAATATTATTCATTTGCATTGCAGCAGAGGCACAGGCTTCATTCTACCAGGCAAAGTGCAAAGACATGGTGAGAGACAATTCTTGTTTGGAAGAGCTGCAATCTAACCTGTTGTGACACAGGCTAAAAGAACGGGTGCTAGGAGAATGAATGCTGTTCTATCATCATTTAATTTCTAGCTGAAATGCTGGGAGAAAAGACTAGGAATTTTGGCCAGGCTTATATGGAAAGACTGAACAGAGCTACCTGAACATCATTTATTGAGTAACACTGGAATGCAGAACACGCACAAAGACTTGTATTAGTCTCTGGGCAAAGGGCCTATGTGCAATGCAGAGACATTTTTGTCTTGTATTGGTACCAAAAGTAAACAATAAATGGTGTTTATGCAATCATGAACCTCAATGCTCCTTTCTACAAAGGTGTACATTTTATTGGATTCAGGTGAGATCTTAATTGTGCATTTTGAAGAGCTGTCCAAATGTACCGTGTGATACAGTAGATAACATAATATATGTGAATATGCCCCTCCATGAGGGCTGTGCCTTTATGATTTACTTGTGAGCTAAATAGCCAAGAAGTGCTTTTACTTTACATATTACTTTCCATTGGAAAATCTTAATATATTTTGCAAACGTTCTAAATTTTACCTGCGTTACCACACAAAAATAGTAAGTTGCTTCTCTGTATTTCTCAAGGATTCAACACCAGGAAAATAATAGTGTGATCCACACAAGATTTCAACAGGAGAGAGGGGGAAATAAAAGTTATGGTTACAGTTTCAGTAAATTTCTTAAGACACTAATTCTTCATTTCCTGGACACCACTGAAGCTAATGTGAACCTCTATTATAGATCCATAAAAGTGGATATTTATTTTATTTGACTTACATTGTTACAGCCATGGGTTTTAAAAATAATTTACTGCATTTTTGGTTTGTGGTTCTATAGTTGTAATGACTCAAACATAACACAATTTCAGGAAGCTATGACTTACTGAAGGACAAACTTGATTGAATTTTTAGTTTTTTTTTCTTTAGTTGAAATTTCCATATCCAACAGCTAAGGTCCAGGTCTTCAGCTGTGTAAGTCAGCATGACACCACTGAAGTCCTATCAGCTACACTGATTTACACTAGCTAACAACCTGAGCGTCAGTGACACCAAATGCATGGTTTATAGGTTTTATTGGTAAGTACATGTTTATAGACTCAAAGGTACTTTCTAATCCTGAGTTGTAAAAGCTACTGCCTTGGACAGACCGACAGAAGGCAGCAAGAGTGGCAGCTATTGCTAGAGCATAACTGGCTTCTGCTCCTTGAGCATGGCCCTGCTGCAACCAAGCCTTGCAGTGAGAGATCATCTACTTGCACAGGCAGTGCCTGGAAAAACACAGCAATCTTCTTCAGTTTGGTTGAGCACTTTCCTGTGTGGGTATTGGTTACAGAAACCAGCAGCTGCTCTGAACTGCCACTTTGGTGCACCAAATAAATGGTGAATGCAGCTCTGCAAAATGCAAAAGTTCTAAGTCACAATTATGAACTGTATTAATTTCTGTACAAATAGCTCATTTTAGGCTTCCTGCTGGGCTGGGCTACACTCACTATGCTCACCAGTGCCTACTAATGAAAACCCTCTTTTAACCTTTGTTGTTTGAATCTTCTCTATACCGTAATAATAATACTTTTGGGACCCTAAATGAAAGAAGGAATAAAATCTTTTGTTTCAAACCACTGAATTAAAAATATAGAACATTCAGGGGTTTGAACCACATTTTGTTGGTGGTGTAAAATAGACACAGTTAGCTACTTTTTCACATTTTCATAGTTGTATTAACTATGTTTTAGTGAAGTTTTGCCATGGTTTCAGGCTTCTTAAGGTCAATATTCTCTCACTTTTCTATGTAGCCACACATTCCTGCACAGCAGTATTGCTAAGGGTTTAGAATTCTCTACTGTCACCTGAAACAGAACTGTCAGCCTTCAGGTTCAGAAGTCCTGTTTTAAATATATAATTGCATGGTCAACCTCCTTAATATTTAAAAATATCAGTATGTATACAAGAAAGAATACCTTCATTTTCATTAGAACACAGATCAGCTCTATGAGAGGTGAACAAAATCACCTCTAGGAAAATGCACTGAGCAATCCCATTCCTCAGTATTTGTTGTCTCAGAACTGAAAAGGTTTGAAGCTAGCAGTTGCCACCTCCAATTCCTTCATTTACAGTTTAAATGGTTATTTATGATCTTTGCTATGAAATTTTTCAATCCACTCACACTCTTCACCTTTGCAGTGTAAGTGGTTACCAAATATAAGCATGCTTTCATCTGTTTCTCTTAAGACTTCTATCAGCTAATTTCATGTTATGAAACATATGCAACAAATTCTTTCACGATGGGAGATAAGGAATGAATATAATTAATCAATATTAACAAATAAAACAACAATCACAATTATCTTCTTTATGACTTTTGTGAGTTGACATATCCATTTTCTGTCTCCCTTTAGTTACCTCATTTAGTCATTTATGTTTAAACTGTAGCTTTCCATACATTATTTCTTCTTACATTTTTTTTTTCCTTACCATTATTTTTCCTTTTAATCTCCCCCATTTTCCAGTTCTAGTTTTGGATTTTTCAATACTTTTAAAAATTGTTATCTTGTATAATTTTGTACCACTGTCAAACCTGCTCATCTTATTATCTCTTTTCTTTATTACTTAAAAACAGTATGCAACCAGCAATGGACCCAGCACAGATCTTAATGAGATTGTAGTAGAAACCTCCCTCCATTTTGGAAGTGGATTATTTATTTCTACCTTTTTTATTCCCTACATGAAATCAGTTATTAGCTAAATACTGTTTCTTTCCTCTTATTGCAAGGCAGCTTAATTTCTTTAAGAAGCATTAGTGAAGATTTGTCAATAAGTTTGGGGTTTTTTAAATACAGGGATCTTATCACATCCAGGCTCGACATTTCCACATGCCTTTCCAAAAACTCCCAAAGGTTTGCATGGTATAAAGGACTTCCCTGTAGGAATCTCTCATAGTACCTGCATAAGCAAACAATCTTTCTATCCTTACCTTTGTGGAATCCTTCCGTCTTTAAATCATGATCGTTTATTGGCACTACAAAGTCTACAACAGCAGGCTTCCTGCTTCTGATGTGTTTGGAACAGGTTTTACAGTGAAGTTTTATACCATTACCAACATTTGCCTTCAAATGCTTTTGACCTGCCTTTTAGAGTTCTACATTTAGCTTGCCAGAGGTTGTGCTATTTTCTGTTTTCTTCATCTGAACAAAGGTGGTTTTTTTTTTTGAGTGCCTCTTTGTTTTTAATACTATTCTTTACTCCCATATAGAGCTCTGCTAGTCTTTCAGAGGTCCTATTTCTGTCTTTGATAGATAATACTTAGAAATTCTAACACAGGTCATGTTCTCCTTTGGCTGTTGCTTTCAATTCACTTTTAACAAAGTCTGCTTTTCAACATTTGCTGTTGCTATGGTAAATTTATTTGGCCTTTTCACTTCTACAAGAGTGTTGAATTTGAATATATTATGATCAAAATTCAGAAACAGTTCTTTGGTAAGTTCTGAAGAAGGTCTGGTGCCCTGCTTGATTCAAATCAGGAGTTCTTGAAGCTCCTCTGATTAATTGCTTCATTTAATGATTTATGTTGTCTAAAAGCTTAAGTTCCGCATAAAGCCCTATCATAATATTTATCCAGTGCAGATATTACAGATCTCTCTCATCCTGCCTTCACAGGCTTTCTGATTTCCCTTACCATGGTCACAGGCAGCTATCCCAGCCTTTTGACTGTTAGTAGCAAAGAACCAGGAGAAAGGAAAACTTGAAGCCTGAATTTTCAGATCAGCTGCTCCTTTTGATTAATTTCCTGATGTTTATTGATTTGAAGAACCTAAAGAATTGTTAAGCAATGAGCTATGTTATACTCCTCCTACCTCTGTGACCCTGAAGACACCTATTTCCATCCTCCACTGTCCTAGTGAGCTCTTCTACCTGAAAGTTTTACAGTTTCAAAATATGTATTTTTCCTAAGTCTTAAGTTTACTCTGTTATTGAACATTTCAAGAATCCAGATGTAGAGAGGCATGGACAATAATAGAAACCAATTTAGGAATCATCCAGGAATTAGGTCTAAACATCTGAGTTCTTAGTTGACTTCTATGTTGTGACCTAGCAGTTTCTAGCTCTCTTAAATCCAGTAGCTTATTCCTGGCAAAGGACAGCATTTTCCGGCTCAGAGACAATCCAAGCATAACATTGCCATTCCAAATAATGCCTTTTGTCATAGCTTAACTGTTTTTTATATCCTTGAACACTGTCCAGATTTGTATGTTATATATATTCCCAGATTTGAATTATCAGATAAAGACTGGTGGACTTTTCTTAAACTAATATTGATATATAAATAAATTTATAGCAGCAAGGCTACTGAAATGCAGCGTGAATTCTCAAATAGTGAGGTCCTCATGCTTTCTGCTTCTGGCTTGTTTAATTCCAGGTGCAGAGCATTAACCAGCAGCACCTTCAGGAGTTGGTAAGTCTTAAGAAACAAGCCATGTTCTGCCTCTCATATCCCAAATTCCAGTATGTCTTTGTCTATTTTCTCATATTTTCTGCTAGCTGGTTAGGCAGTGTACCCTCCAGCCTCCAAGAGAAGCATTTGCCAGAGATAAGCCTACTCCTTAACAATCCCTAAGGCTACTGGATCTTCTGGAGCCTCTTCTGCCTTTCTGATTCTGTCTGATATAATGGCTCCATTACAGGGAATAAAAGATGAATTTATTTAACTGAAAATGTGCATTGAAGACCAATGAAAAACATCCTTCTATAAATAAACCTTTGTATAGCACAAGTCTCAACCGTAGTATGTGGAAGATCTGTTACTTTGCAACTTTAAAATTAATAGGCTCACTGTAGTTACATTTATATTAAAGACTTTTTGCCTGATCATGAGGCTGGACTAATGAACTGAAATAGCTTCTTCATTTTTAAGGTTTTCTGATTCTCAAACACCAAAAAAGAAATGGAAACAACCATCCTCTAAGAATGGTAAGGCTGGAATATGGGTAAGATGCAGCAGCAATTAGTGACACTGGGCTGAAGTAGTCCCTGGATTAAGGAAATTAAACAGAGAAGTCAAAATATTACGGAGGTGTGCAGTGAAATAACAGCATGGAGAAAATAATGGGAAAAAGAATGTAACAAGTAAGTGCAGCAAGCATAAAAATAGGAACAAAGGGGGGAAAAAACCAAGGAACACCCCCCCCCCCCGCCTAGAGTCAGATTAAGCAAAGGAAGACAGTGAGAAACATACCGGAAAAAAAGGCAAGTAAAATCTGATTATTCTCTCTTAATGCATGAATATAAAGAAAGATTCAAATGCTATGTAAGTCTCCCCCAGTGACTGTGAACTGTTCATTTTCCATCTGAATCTAGAAAAGAGCAATAGCCAGCTGTTATAGTAGTAATTGCATTTGCTTGCAATAAAGTGATACCTAGTAAGATTCAGTATTTTGTGGTCAGCTACATACCAAATATCAATCCCTCCTTTTTCCATCAGAGGGTTTGCAAATATATGACTCTCTCGCACAACTAAATTTCTGGTTGAGACTACAGGGACTTTTGGAGATGGGAAACAGTCAATGGAATTATCCACAAGGAAAAAAAAAAGGATAAACTCTCTTTAATCATGATTTCAACTCATTCTTTTGGAATATACTTTAAAAAAAATACACAATGCACTTTGAAGGGGAAGATTGTAGGGTGTATCTGATTCCACAGGCAGTGCAGTCACCTTGTCACAATGCTAACAAAAATAGGAACCGTAAAGAATGGTTAATAAATGTGTTAACACCAGAGACATGAGAGATGACAAAAAATTTCCTTTCAAACTTTTGTTAGATTTTGTATCACTGGATACACTGCTGATACCTGAAAGCTGGAAAGTTTGCTTCAGAGACTAGTTTTGTACAGAGGGAGGTGAGTAGACTTCACCCCTCCCCCATTTAATCTGCAAGAGATATAAATCAAGTGTAGCTTTACTTGTTACAAGGGAAAAACCCCAACCTTTATGACAACTGAGACTTTGCTTTAGAAAAAATAAAGTACATCTACTGTCTTCTCACTGGAGTGCCAGATATCTGTCTTTTGCAGTTTCCACACTGGAGGAAGCAGACATTTGATCACAATAATCCATAACCTTAGAGGGGAAATTGTGGTCAACTTTCATAATTTTTCATCACTGGTTCTGAAGAACTGTGTTGTGTGAAGTTAACTGCTTTTCGTCATCCTTGCAGGAATGTGAACAATAGTAGTATTCTGGAATTCATGATTGGATGTGGCACTTGGTGGTATGGTCTAGTCATGAGGTCTGTGGTGACGGGTTGGACTTGCTGATCTTTGAGGTCTCTTCTAACCTTGGTGATAGTGTGATACTGTGATTTTCAGGTACTTGGACCCAGCACTTTTGCAAAAGTAAAAGCTGGTATGATAGGACCTGCGGAGTCTTGCCTCTTTTGTTCCTATGACTTTCATTTCTCCCACGTATAGAAAAAATGAATTTGAATCACTTTCAGCCGATATACCTGATCAGTACCTAAGTGTCTTGTCTAGATCACCCCAATTCACACACAAACTTAAAAAGGACGTTGTTTGACAGGCTGTTTTCCAAAGCGGACTGGGCCAAAGCCATAGACCCGTGTTGCTCACCGGAGGGCAGAACCAGTCCTACTGCCGGAGGCCTGAGCTTCCGCACACTTCCAGCGCTGCCAGCAGAGCGCTGCGCTTTCCCTAATCACTGTATAAGGAGCGTGCCAGTGTAGACGAAGGCTTCGTTGTGTTGGCAGCATAAAGGTGTATCAGATGAATGGTCTGTGTCTCAAAACATTTACCAGCCGAGGTAATTTCCAAACCAGCTGCAAACTCCCCCGCACACGCGAAGGCAGCAGGCCGGCGCTCCCTGCCGCTGGATGCACGCTGTCTCTCCGGTTGCCAGTCAAGCCCACACCGGAGTGCGGCTGTTCCAGGATAGAGCTCGGCAGGTTCGGTCCCCCCCGCAGGGCGAGGCCGCCCGGCAGCGAGGAGCGGTGCGCGGGAGAATCCCGTCTGCCCGGTACCACACGGAAAGCTCTGCCGGCACCCCCTCCCTCATGCGGCCGGCCGCCAACCCAACCCAGACGTGCCGCCGCTAACAGACCCCCGGGCTTCGGCCGGGAGGGAGGCGGTGGTGCGAGGCGGAGCCCGGCGGCCGCCCCGCCTCCCTCCTCGGGGATGCCGGGATGTTTACGGGCCCGGCAGGAGCAGCGGGGGGCGGAGAGGAAGTTGGGACTGCTGTGGGTGCCTGAGTCGCCTGCCAGGAGCCTATCTAGGCTCCTGCGGCCAGCTCCGGCCCGGCCCCGCGCCTGAGGCGCCCGACAAGCCGGGGAGGGGAGGAGGCCAGTTGCGGGCCCCCGCGCCAGGAGAAGGCGGCGCCAAGCTTCCCGGTGAGCGGGGCAGCGGCAGGGCCGCTGGGCGAGCGGCGCGGGGCCGGGGCCGCATCAGGGGGTCCCGGTGATAGTGGCTGCCGTTTTGGAGGTGTCCCCCACCCCCCGGCAGTTCCGCGCGGGCGGCCGCCGGAGTCCCGCCTCACGCTGCCTCCTACTGGTCGCCGGGGCCCTCGCTCGCAGTGCTATTGGTCGCGGTAGCTGCCGCTCCACCCGCCGCAGGGGGAGGGAGCCGTGTGGGTCTGGAAGCGAGAAACTTTCTGCGCCGCGCTCAGGCGGCGGGATGGCCGTGGCGGCGCTTGGTCCTTACACGGGGCAATGGCTATCGGTCTGGCGCTCGGCGGCTTGAGGCGGAGAGTGGGTCACTGTGTGGGGCGCCTGGCGTTGTGGTGGTGCCTCACTTAACAGCTGGTGCGGTGTCTTGTCTGGCAAGGGCTGGCCCTAGTATGGGGTACGACTGTCTGTCAGGAGGAAAGCAGGCGGCCCGGGGACGCTGCTCAGCGGCGGCCCGGCTCCTCGGGCTGCCTCTGGCCTGGCTGCCGTGCTGTTTGCCCTAGCCCCCGTGCCTCTCCGCTCTCTGGGCTCTTCGGGTTAACACCGCAGGAGTAGGTTGGTTCAATGGTGCTGTTCGCCGTTTCGAGCCGGTGTCCTCCAGGATCCTCTGCTCTCCTTTCACCTGGGAGGCGGATGCTCCCCGAGGGGGTCAGCCGAGCCTGGAAGTTTTCACACAGTGTCGAGTGAAAACGGTGTGATCTCTAGGAGCCACGGCCCTGTGGTAGTGAGTCGAGAGAGCCCTTGCTGAGGCAAGAGCCTGCTGCCTCTGCCCCTCTTCCCCGGGCAGCCGCCTCCATCCGAGGGGACCCGCCGTGGCCCCGGCACCAGCCGCGACCGCGGCAGGCGGGTGGGCAGAGGGGGACGCCTGGCCGTGCGGGCCTCTTGCAGGAGCTAGCGTTGCTTTGGCTCTGCACTTAGCAGCCCGCCTGCCGGGTTTACTTTGGCGATTGGGGAGGCTCCCAGCGCCAGAAGCGGAACCGAGGCCTAGTGGGAAACCCTGGAAGTGAGGCATCCTCCATCTGCTGGAGTTTTTTCTTTTTCTTCTCCTGCCGCTTTCCCCATCTTATGTAGCACCCAACCTCGGTTATACTAGTGCTGGCCCTGAATTCCATTTTGTGTCCGTGCGAATTGTATGCCTGCTTGACTTCTAGAATTCGGAAGTTCAGGGTGGAATGTGCTTTGTTTTGTTCTGTATTTTGTGAGGAGCATCACTTCTTGAATGATGAAGTTACTTAGGATGTTAAACCTACTTCTGGTAAAAGATGATGCCGTGTGCGTACATTACATCACTCAAATATTTGTTTCTTGGCCCTGGAAAACACTGTTGATTATTTTTTTTTCACTTCTTGTGCCAATTGAATAGTCAACTTTTGCATGACAATGTTAACCTGTAAGGTAGACACTTCATATTATTAGATGCAAATAACGACTTGACAGCTCGACTTAATCAAGAAGAATGAAGCTTAAAAAAACCCTTTCAGGTCGATCTAGGAGGCAATTAATTGTTGCAGTGCTGTGGAAATGTCTGCATTTGAAATTTTGCACTGGAGTTGTCTTGAGGGAGTTAAAATGCAGTAAAAGAGAACCGTTAATTCATGAGTAATGAAAAACTTAAGAGGAAGGAAAGTTGTTTTGTGTTGTGGAAAGAGAAATTTACCAAGCATTGTTGGACAGCTTTAAAGTAGCAACGTAAAAGCCTTCCAGGTTTTTGTGGTTTTGATGGTTTTGTGTTGTGGGTGTTTGGTTTGGTTTGGGTTTTTTTGGTATTGGAAGAAAATAACATTTATTCTTTAATTTCAAAACAGAAATACATGACTCTTATAAACATCAGATATTTGGGAATAAGACTTCTTAAAGCACAGTTAAGAGATGTTCACTGTAAGGGCAGATAACGCTGCCTTTATCATGGATATCTTGTATTTAAAACACCAGGTAGTCATTGGAGTGAAAAAAAAAAAAATTGGAGAACAAATAAAGGCATTTTAGCCAACTGAAAATCTTGTGTTGACTTGTTACAGTGTCTTCCAGGGTCTACAAGAATTAAGCAAGTAGAATCTCATCCCCACCATAGAAACTTGTTTCCCAATAGGAAAAAAGGTTAACATTTTAGGGTTCATCTGAAGGCCTGCAAGTGTGTGAGAAACTCAAATGAAAAATGGCATGCAATCAGTCAGTAGCCTGTTTTACTGTGACCTGTGGTATCTTCTAAATAGTATGATAGAGCCATGTAGCCCACCCATATCTATTGTTTTTCTGCATCTGAGCTCAACTCCATTGTGTAAAGCGTAACCAGTGTAGTGTATTTGTCCACAGAGACAATTTGGTGAGGCAGTTTTTTCATGCATGCCGGCCCCCTCCCCCCCAGCCCCATGTTTAATAAATGTGGTACGATATTCTGCATTTATACCAGCCCTGTGTTCAGTTTTCTTGCCATTGACATTTTGTTGCCTCCTGAAGTTTGACGTTGTTCCAGACATCTATGCTGAACGGATGAGTTCATGCTACCTTAGAAAGTCTCCTGGGAAAAGTCAAGCTGCAATAACTTCTCTACCGCCAAGGGATTTTTTTTGACTGGGGCTTACTCAAAAATCCCTCCAGATTCTTTAGAAATGATGGGGGTGGGAGATTATTTTATGCAGGTTAATACTATTGATAGCCTTAGGAATTAATGGACTGATTTCCATAAAATTTGTTTGATTTAGCTATGTTCCATGTGCTTTGCAACAGAGATGAAAATTACTGTCCAAAGTGGTTGTAAGGGTGGCCTTTAGAGCACTGATTTGCTGTATTTATCACCGTTTGACCTCCCCCTCCCCCAATCACATGGGAAGGAGCTCAGACCTAGAGTGAAGTACAGTATTGCTACCTGTTTGCTGGTTTCTAAATATTAAAAGGATCCTTCCTGTCAGATAGGATGAAAAAGCTGAAGAAAAGCAATGCTACTGAAATTAGTTGCCTCTCTGGTGAAGATAATCCTGTGTATTTGCCTCTGGCATGTGAAACATACTGCATATTTTCTGTCTACAGAAATCATGGCTGAATCAGTTATGTTTCAAGTGCTGTTATTCCCTGCTGGGCAAAGAGAATATACACTTGTGTAAGCGAATTTGCTATGAAATTTTAAGCAAGGCATTAAAAAGAGAAATTTGTTAGAAGGTACTATGAACAATCCTGTTAAAGCCCACTGCATGTAGTTGATCTTGTGATATTAGTGACTTCTTACTGTTGATTATAGGTGACAAAGTATATAGGCTGTTTGCATCATCTGGCATTTGAGAGTTTGCATTCAGGCTTTAGTCTGCTTGGAGTGACTTATAACAAAATTAGGCCTGTCTTATTTAATAGCTAGATCTGAGTTGGACCAGATGAATTACTTTACAGTGTCGTAAGAGTGCATGTAATGACTATAGAATAGATCCTTGCACAAGTTTTTGGGACAGGTTTGAGTTAGGTGCTGTGAAGTGTTGATGAACCAGTCTTTTTCACTTCATTTTAATCTTCTGTTGTCAGCACAAAAAGTTAAAACAATTAGCGATTCCTTGAAAGCTGGAAGACAAAAATATCACAGGTGAACTTAAATCTAAAATAAGTTAAAACTTGTGGGAAAATGCATAGCATTCTGTCCTGTAGAGGCCCTTCTTCTGTACTCTTTTTGTCCTCATCTGAGAGCAGATCCAAAAAAGGAGTTGTCTTTGCAGCCGCGAACTTCCAGTACTTTCCCTAAGTGAAATTCAGAACTCTGTGCTAGGTACGTGGGCTGTTTGTGAAGTTCATGGAGGTAAGTATTCAGAAAAGGAGCAACTAGCAGCCTGCAAACAGAGCACTTAAGTAGTCATAGAGGATACTCCATAAGCAGGAGTCGATCTTGCATGTTTTAGGCAGTGGAGGTTTGATGTGAAACACAGCAACAACTGTGAACTTGAGTGTTGGCCTGCTTCTGAAGTGAGTGTGCTGGCTGCTAGCTGCTTTACTTCTGAACCGAGGGATTCTGGATTACTTGCTACTGTTACGCATGGTTTCAGGGTTCAGAGTAGTGCTAGTCAGAGGATGGTAGAAAGCCTGTGCAATATGCCTGGTGTTTCTTTTCTGATTCTGTGTAGTGCTTCATTCATTTCATCATTGCTGGAGCAGCACAGATTTTACACTATACTACAGCTACGTTTTTGTTTTTCAGCTTGTGAATGTGCATCTGTCACCTGTAGTATGGTATCACAAGGTGGTGTTTTGCACTTGCTTTGGAGCTACTTAGACATTTCTCTAGGGATTATGTGGAATTTATAGTTACATGTGTTCTGCTTCATCTGTAGCAGTGTGGACGTTATCAGCCATGATTGTGGCACAGTTGCATGCAGCCAGCATTCCAAAATGGGTGTTTTTTCCCTGGCGCCTAGCAATAATGGGTTTATCTGTCAGTGATTCCAGCCTTTTAATTTGTCCTGCATGTCTCTTAACTCCTGTGTGAAGCTCAGCTATTTACACTTTCAGTAAATCCTTTGAGCATCCCTTTATGATTTCTTCCCCCCCCCGCCCCCGCATTTAAAACTTTCCCTTTGTTAGGGAAAGGTCTCCTCTTCTGCCTCCCTGCATACTGGAATTGTGAGGTTTTGGGGTTGAAAGGGGTTAGCTGCTTCTCTCTGAAAATATTTGCCTTTCTAAAAATTGTTTTCAAGTTAAAAAAAAAAGATGTTTTAACTTTTTTTTTTTTTAATTGTACTTCTTAACCTGGTTTATTTGTCTTCTGTTTATTTTTGTTTCCTATTTCTACTTTCCTGTACAGTATTTTGTTGACACAAGTTTTGGCTTGTTGGAAAAATTGCATTTTCTAGGCTGGCTCTTGCCTTTCTGTCACAGCTCTTTTGAGTTTAAGGTCTTGTTAGCATTTCTACCTAATGATGAAATGAAATGTGGTGAGCTAGTGCACTAGTGTGCTGCTGCCAAAAGGGAGATGTTCTGTTTTTTTCTACAGATCCTTTCCTACGTCTCCCATCTTTGAACTTGCCCTGCTTGCTTTTTTTTCTCTGTTGCTCAGCAAACTCCCATATATATTGATTCAGCTCATAGCTTGCAGAATATAAACCCAGCTGCATCAGGGAATTAAATCAGCTTAGCAGAAAGTCCATAATGGAGTTCAAGATGGCTATGCTGGATCGTGTGACAGAGAAAGGAAGAGAAAGCAAGACCTTTTGTATATAGTTTCTTGTTAGAGATATAATTTGATAATAGATGTAACTGATTTAAGTTAGGGCTGCTCTGCCCCCAGATAGGTCTTTCCCTCTGTCTTTTGCCATCACAGTTCTGTCCTTTCCTCTGCAATGGAATGATTCAGGGAACTGAACTAGAAAAAACTGACTCTTTGTGAAGACCAGTTTTCATCTAGTTTCCCTGACCTTACCTAGGAGTCTGGGTAGCCACAGGAACCACACTAGAAGGAAGAGGTGCTGGAAGGTGTGGTTAAAAGGCAGGGGAAACAGCAGCATCTTGTACTCAGGTCATGCTGTCTTAGAACTGCATCCTTACAGAGGCTTTCTTGATAGTATTGTAGTTAGAAATAGATTTTGTCCCCTGCAAAACATTTCCCTGTGGCATGATCATGACCCACCTGTGTCCTTTATAACTGGCTCTTCAGTGTAAAGAAATGGGTAATCCTGTTGGTTTCCAAGTGAACAGAAGTTAAATAAGGCAGTTTCAGTTCCTGTTTCTTCAGTTTATATGAAATAACAATTAAATGGTTCAAAGAAGGACAAGCTAGTGCATATGCAACCCTTTGGAAGCACCTTGCAAGATAAGTAATCTCTTTTGAGTGACATAATTGAAATGGTGAGCGAGAAGTAAACAAAATATAACTTTTTAAATGAGGTGAATGAAAAGGAAGGGAAGCAGGAAAGCTTGGACTTTAATCTTCTAGTCAGCACTGGCAGAGAGTGATCTCTTGGTAGTTGCTGGATGACAGAGACTGGCATATGTGTTTTTGGAGTAGGAATGAAAATGTCTGATAAATTGGGGCAAATAGATAAGAAAGTAGCATATGAACTCTAAATGTAGTCCTTTTTTGGAATACTTTTTTCCTTAGTGTATTACTTTAAGTATCTATGGTTGCTCCTGCTCTTGCTAAAACTAACTTCTAACCTGGCTTGTGTCTGGGTGTTTTTCAACAACCAGTCTGTGTTTTTCAACAGCTTTGACTGGACTGCCCATGAGTAGGGAATTTGGGCATCGTTGGGTTTTTTTTTAGAAAATTCACTATTTCCACACAGACAGATGATAGCTATTTGTACATGAGTAAGTGCTAAGAATTTGTGTTGTGCACATTCAAGTGTTGTCCCTCTGCAGAGGGGAGGAATTTTCCTGCAATCCCATGGGCAGTGGTGATCTGGGTAGTGTATTAAAAAAACCCAAAGGCTTTTAGAAACCGTTTCTAAAATGAAGGCCAATCCTACTTTGTATATGCATCTATCTTCAATCACTTCTAGTGTTCTAAAAGGTGCAAATACAGCTTTCTCTGAAGTGGATGCTTCTGCAGAGAATGTTGCTAATGAGTATGGATTTTTCACATTTTAAACTTTTTTTGACATTGTGAAGCAAATGCTTCAAATGCATCACTGCCTGCTAATAGTAAATATTCTGTGTACAAACATGTAGGTGTGTATATACATAATCTATAAATGTGCATAGGCACATGTATATTTGTGTATGCATGTACATTATAATGTATGTGTGCTAATCAGGATAAATGTCATGTTTTACTGTGCTAGTGATCAAGTTGTTCTTCCAGTCTTGATTGCTTTATCCCATTCCAGTTAATATCTTGACAGACTTGGCAGAGTTCAATAGAGTATCAGCTTAAATGCACTTTGCTTTATTAATGCATACATTTTATTTATGGGATATCTGTTCACAGGATTGGTGGTTTCAATAGTCGGCAACACCAAAGAACACCATCAGTTACTCACTGTAACATTTTATTGACCTTATGTCATGAGTTGTAGGTTTCTTGTAGTTTGTGATTGACATCAGATTGAAAAAAGGCTTAACATCTTTGAAGCATAGACATTGTGACCAGTTACGGAGGTCATGATGGTGAGAAGGAAGGCATTGATAGGCTAGTTTTGAAATACTTAACATGTTTCAGCATGATTTTGGCATTCCTAATCCTGTCTTTTCAGCTGAGTATGTGACTTTACAACCATATTACTATGCCACCTATTTATATTTAACTAGATTTCATTCTAAGGGTCTGTGTTGGTTAGGGATAATTTACTGAAAAGGCACTGCATAGGTCCTGTGCTGTGTTTCCCTACTATTTGGAATTTTTTTTCCCAGATTCTCTTGCCACTCCTGTTAAATATTGAGATCGGAATGCTGGTGGTATGAAGGTGGATGAAAGTTGTCTTGAAATATATTTCAGCACTTAAATTACAACCCAGCTGAGCTTCATCTTAATCAGCTGCATTCTATTGAGGGAGGGAAACCTTAATATTTCCTGGTCTTTAGGAATGCAATTAAACCATTATTAAATAACTGAAGTGACTTTCAATTTGGAAGCAAAATGTTTCTGTCATGACATTAAACAAAACTTTATGTATTTGGTTTTGAACAGCTCCACATTCTGACACCAAAGCATCCCATGCAGAGCACCAGGAAGAAAAGTTACTTTTTAATATCGAAAAGCTATGATAGATTCCAATTTGGTTTGCTTTATTGGATGTGACTCCTGACTTCCCATTTATTTGGAAAAATTATTGCTGTGCTGTCATTTAGTGTAACATGAGTGATACAGTTGGGATGCTTGGTTTACAGCTGCTTATATTCTCTTGCTTCATCCAGGATCTTCTGTGTGTGTAACCTGAGCCTCTGCTTTTAAAATCACTTTGAAAATTTGTAAACTGCACCCTGGGTGCCAGCACTGAGTAGCTGCTGCAGAGTGTTGGTCCGTTTGGGTGACCTGACCAAGTGTGGGCTGTTTTTGGCCAGCAAAACCATTCCTTCCAAATGGCCATCCCAAAGAATGACAGTTTAAGGCACTGTGTTTTCTAAAGCAGTAGGATGGCAGTTTTTTAACCTGCTTACATCAAGCTTAGGGGCCAAGCTGTTACTGCTGGGTCTAAAGTTTATTTCCTGAAGTGTATGTGGCTTTGATCTAGGAGCTGAGAGTTGCAGTTAGGTCAGTATGTCCCTGCAGGTGACAGAGAGCAGAGCTGGAATTGGATAGGCATGCTTGGAATACCTGGCATAAATTGATGGGATTAACACCAGTGTGATGGGTTGGGTAATTGTGTTTTGGGTATTCAGTATGGCATTTAGAAATCTAACTCCTGGTTTCCAGCGCACAGGATTTTATTTTTGTTGGTTTGGGCTTTTTTGTTTTCTTTTTGGTTGCTGTTTCAACCAGGGAGACTCTTTGAATGCTCTGTCTACGTTTAAATTGTGCTTTTGGGAAGCTGAGAGTTAATGTGTGATACAAACAAATGGGAATATTCCCTTAGCCTGTGTGCTTATATGGAAACTAGTATTAATAGACTTTTTTTTTTTACTCTTTTCTGAGGGTGATCTTATCTTTAGATTTAGTTAGAAAAGATTAGTTGTAAAGTTTAAATAGCTAACATTTCTTATTTAAAGTTGGTGTTGGATACTGAAGAATCTCACTTGACACCAGAAAGTAAAGAGTATGTAGTGTGTTTAATGAATAGTTGTTCTGGAAAGCCTTGGCTCTATGCTAACTAAAATAATGGTTATAGTAAAAACTAAAAATACCTTCCTTAATTGATGGTGTAATCCAGAAGTAAACATAGTACATTCCATCCTGATCAGCACGCTGCGAGTGGCAAAACTTTGTGTTTCTCCGTTACAAATTCTGTGCAGCAGTTACACCTGTATTCTGCAGAGAAAAAAGACTGAGATTTTCAGATTCTCAGCAGAACTGTAACGCTGAATATTTTTTAAAATCTCTATTTTTTTCAAAGTGTAGCTGTCTCTTCTTTGTCATTGACGATTGACCGTCCCCACTTCAGATCCAAAATTAGCAAACAAGTGTATAGCCTGTAGCTAATGGAAACCATGTATCAGTGAGACTATTAATGGCATTTTCCAGAGGAAAATGTTTTTTGTTGTTGTAGAACTGCCATCTGTTAAAGCAGTAACTTTATTACTTGAATACCATGAAATATATTTCAGTATGAATAGTTTATGAACTTGGAGCTATGAAATTAGTTTTCAAAAAGTGTGTTTCATGTGATTAGGCAGGGCATTTAAGCTTTTTCTCTTGAAATAATTTGATCATGTTTTTAAAGACTTAGTTGAATCATAGAATCAATAAGGTTGGAAAATACCGCAAAGATCATCAAGTCCAACCTGTCACCCGAGATCTCATGACTACTAAACCATGGCACCAAGTGCCACGTCCAATCCCCTCTTGAACACCTCCAGGGACAGTGACTCTACCACCTCCCTTGTCAACTCATTCCAATGACGAACAACTCTCTCCGTGAAGAACTTTCTCCTCACCTTGAGCCTAAACCTCCCCTGATGCAGCTAGAGACTGTGTCCTCTTGTTCTGGTGCTGGCTGCCTGGGAGAAGAGACCAACCCCCTTCTGGCTACAACCACCCTTCAGGCTGCCAGCTGGATGTGGCACCATTCACCACCACTCTCTGGGCTCAGCCCTCCAGCCAGTTCCTAACCCAGCACAGAGTGCTGCTGTCCAAGCCATCAGCTGACAGCTTGGCCAGGAGTTTGCTGTGGGGGAGGGTGTCAAAGGCCTTGCTGAAGTCCAGGTAGACTACATCCACAGCCTTCCTCACATCCACCAGGTGGGTCACCTGATCACAGAAAGAGATCAGGTTGGTCAGGCAGGATCTGCCCTTCCTAAATCCATGTTGGCTGGACCTGATCCCTTGGCCATTCTTCAGGTGTGCAGTGATTGTCCCCAAGATGATCTGCTCTGTAATTTTCCCTGGCACTGAGGTCAGGGTGACAGGCCTGTAGTTTCCAGGTTCCTCCATCCAGCCCTTGTGGATGGGCATCACATTGGCCAGTTTCCAGTCATCTGGGATGGAGAGCCAGTTAGCCAGGACTGGTGGAAAATGATGGAGAGTGGCTTGGCCAGCTCATCTGCCAGCTCTCTCAGCACCCTAGGCTGGATCCCATGTGGTCCCATGGACTTGTGGGTATCCAAGTGGCTCAGCAAGTCCTGAACTAATTCTTCATGGATTTCAGGGGTACTAAGTTGTAAGACTTGGAAGTCACAAGGATTCCAAATATTTCCCAAGTATTTTTTTTTTCTTTTAAAAAATGTTATTTTAAAATATGTTGCAGTGACATGTCAGCAATGAGCTTCGGTTTCTGTTCAGCAGGATGTCCTCTCCTCTGATTTCACTAACAGTTGTGGGTAGTCCCACCTCTCCTCTAGAAGGCTGATGGAAATCAGCTGGAAAGCTGAGTGCTGACTGTTGGGGTGTGGGAATGTGCCCTTGCATTTTGGGTTACTTCCTGTCTTTGCATGATCTTTAGATGTGTGGGCAGGTTATCCCAGAGCTTTGACAGGTGGCTGCTGAGGAAGTGGATAAGGACAGGGACACCTGTATGTGAAGAAAAGAATAGGTTGTTACTCTTAGTTCAGGCGGTTGCATTTTGATAATCTAACATGCTGGTGAGGACTTAACTTCCTTTTGCTGTCTTGTGAATTTAGTGTGTGGAGTAAATAGTGTCAGAGGAGTTACTATGCAATTGCAATTTCAGATGAAATTTGACCATGTTGTCTTTATCCCCAGGTACTTTATCCTGCATCTTTTCTATGTAGGTGCCACCTACTGTTTTGATCCACTGAAAAAGACAAAGATTTCAAATAGTAGTAGCTAAACAAAAGTCTTCTCATATCTTCAAAGTTTTAACAACCTGAACTTGAGTATAAGATTCAGTGCATGTGCTTGAGTTCCTGTGATTGCTGTTGTGTACAGATATGAGTCTAAATGATTTTTGTCTTCAGTGGTGAAAGTTCTTTGCAAGATAAATGAATCAGAGAGTCGTTGTTCATTGCAAGTGGTGTGATGAAGACAAACAGTCCTTTCCTTCTACACGATCAATGCAAGAGCATCTGAAAACATCAGTTAGGTTTGGCACTTTGAAAGTTTTGGGTGCGGGTGGTATAGTTGTCTTGCTTCTCTCTTCACCTGCTGTCTGTTTTCCATGAACCACTGCATGTCATGGTGATGGATTTGCAGAAGAAAGTCATTGCATCACTTGTTTAAAGAGGTGATTTATGGGTCTTTTGTATTTGCATTTCAGTTTTAAACAAGTGCTGACTCTTTGGCAGTGTGTTTAGTGTCTTTTTTAACCACAAATTAGAACTTGAAAGCCACCTTTAGAAGAGTAATAAGTGGGGCAACAATTTAAATGTGAAGATGATCAATATTATACCACTATGTTTTGACCTCTGGGGTTTATTATCGAGGTGAAAGGTATTCCTCACTGTGAAAACAGTCTTCAAGCAGCCAAAACTAATTCTTACTTCTTCTTGACAAACAGTACAAAAGATGTGTTTTGCATCCTTGGCATTTTATATGATCAAAATGCCAAATTACTCTAAATTGTGCCTCTACCATGCAATCTTCAAAGACATAAACAAGTTAAAAAAAACCCTTCCATATATGGACAGAAAATACTGATCTTTGCCTTCCCTCTGCAAAAGCAACAACAAATCCACAAGTGACTAAATCTTCCACGCTTCCTATGGTAGAATATTTGTTACCTTTTTAGTTCACTTGCTGTTATTATAAAACCAAGCACAGCAGGCAGAGCTGTGCAGAGTGATAACGATATGACTTTTCCCCGTTAAGTTTTATGTGTTTGGGGGGTAAATTTAGAGAAAAAGGCAGACGTAAATTGCCAAACACTTCCACTCAGTGCCTCTGACCATTCAGACCAGATGAATGGGTTGTGTAGTTCCTGAATTAACATACATAATCTAAACTTCTCATCTTAGACTCCATTAATCTTTGCTAAATGTCTGCAACAGAGGGTGAAAAGTTTTGTGTTTACTCCTTTTCTCCTTAGGATTTTTGAAAGAAAGGGACCCATAGAATTATCTGTTGGTGCATTATGTGGTCAACAGTCTTGGATGTGACACAACACTGGCAAAACACTGCACAACTGCCAGTAGAAATACTGATTCTATTGGAAAGATTTAAATTCTTGTAGAGTTTTTTCCAAATAGCACTCAAGAAAAGAATTTTTGCTTTCTTGGCAGTGATAGAGATCTCTGCCGCAAGAAATTAGCAGAGGATTTGTCGAGATTGCCACGAATTCCTCCCTCAGAACTTTTTCTCAACTGCATAACCCCCTGTGACTCCAATTGAAGAACTCAGGTGCAATTTTGTGACCACAGTTTGGTTATCAATGCTGTTGCGTTAGGATTTTTTGCCTTGGTGGGGAGGTTGCATGGGGAATGTTACAGAACTTGTAATAAATGGCAGTATTGGTGTCCTAGGGCTGTCTAAATAAGCGCCTGCCTAGCCTGTGCTGTGCAGCATGTATCCCATCAGATGTTTCTCCCTTCCTCACCATGCTCATTCCAACAGCCTTTGGAGCTTCTGTCTCCTCTGCCCTCTCTTCTCGGTTTCTTTATTTTTTTTCTCTTGACCTGCTTGAAATAGCTCTTTTGAGTCTCTCTTATGTTTGGATTAATTATAGCTAAGAGTCAAAACAACAGAAAGTTCCAAGCTGTATGCTTTATGCAAGAGGACTAAGGATAGGAAGGCAAAGCTATTGGGACCCTTAGTCACTGGGGAGATTGGCTGTGGTTTGGTGTTAAAATAGCTGATGGTACTGGAATGGCATGGGGTGACTGCATTAAAACAGGGGAATGAAAACAGATGGATAGTGATTGGGTTTGTGTATCCAGTGCACTGTTCAGTGCATTAGGGAAGTATATTGAGAAGCTCTGCAAAGCTGCTTTGTGATTAGTTTATCTATTAGTAATGTTACCACAGTGATGCTGCAAGAATAACAATGGTACTGTGAACACAAGCTGTTTGTTAGCGCTTCATAAATACTTTGCAGTAGGCTTTGAGAAACTGCCATCTATTGAGAGTTCCTTCTAGCCTGTTAGTGTTCTCTAATAAAGTACTGGGACTATTTGTGTTTTAACAGAATAGATTGTATACTTTCATACTGAACCTAAATGGTATTTGAGAAATTTTCCTCATTCTAAGGAAAGGCTTGTTTAACAAGTAGCTGTGTACAGAAGAATGTTTGCAGTTTTTTAGGTATGTAGAATGAGCTGAATTAATCATAGGAAATTTACTCATGTTGAAGATTTGAAAGCTATCAAAAAAGTGTTTTATGCCAAACCATTTCTAGAACTTGCAGCATTCGGAGCAGGAAGCAAGAAAATAAGTAGTATATTGAAAAGCAAGAATAGTTTTATAGTCAATCATGTACCTCTTGTTCCTCTATATTTGACCAGGTAATAGGCAGTGGCACTGTGTGATGAAGTTGTTCAGGTCTTGTCTCTTATTTATAGAAGTGTTTATTTCCTTGTTTGCATTCAGAGTTTCTGGTGAATGTTTCTGTCTTCATCTGAATAGAGATGGCTCTCACAGATGCCAATATAACTGGATGCTGCACCTACTGCCCCTCAACAAAATGTTGACTAGTCTAAAGGTGGATTTGCTTAGCTGGGGGTGGGGGGAAAGCTCTGTGAGCATTTGCATTTTCCTGATAATGATTCAGCACCCTTTGCAACCTGTGCCTCTCTGTCTGGGGAACTTGGCAGGCATCTTTTCTCCCATCTTATTGATGGTTTTTGAGGGGTTCATAGCTGGGACTAGTCACTGTGTTCCTGATGTGGTATCTCAAAGCTGTCTCAGCCATCTTGTTAGAGTGTAGTGAGTCTACTACATGTTTTAGCTTTTTTCTGTTTAGATGGAACTTCTTTTGCATGCTCCCTAAAATCCACAGATGAATTAATGCAACATAAACAGTGTGCAGGCAGCAGTTTTAACTCTCATGCCAGTGTACTGCTTCTCATGCTGCCCATATGTCTGAAGTACCATCCAGCAGACATCTATGTGTTAGATAAGTGGTTGGTGCCTCTGAAGAATAATGGGGTGATGCAGCTTTTATCAGAGATGTTTATTTGGCTCAAGTAGGATAAAGCACATCTCTTCATAATTTCAGGTGTGTAGAGTGATTTTTATCTTTTAAAAATTATTATTTTAATTTTATTTCATGAAACAGCTGAAAACTTCCTTTCCAAAACTGGAATAGTTAAATGTTAAGCATGCAAATGTGGAAAATTAGTTCTTCAGTTCTTCTGACATTCACTGATCACAAGCACAGACTGAAGTGCAGTGTAGTGACTGTGTTTCTCTTTCCAGGACATAAGGGACAGTTTTACGTGATAGAATGGATGAACAATCACAAGGCATGCAGGGGCCAAATGCTCCACCATTTCAGCCACAGGTAGGTGTTTGGGGGTATATGTGTGTGTGTGTGTGTGTGTTTTTAAACAGTTAAGAGTGCATGCTATTGTTTCTTGAAAAAGGAAAAGAGAAATTAGAAAACATTTTCTTGTGGGGACAGAGAAGCAGCAAACAGAATATATTCTGATGATCTTGAAACTAATTCAGTATCAGTTTTGTATTTCAAAGAAAATAATTGCTTTTCAATTTTTTCCTCCTGCTACTTCACTAGCTTTGAGGATTTGGAGTAGGAGTAGGAAGCAAAGATGAAGGCAGTTGTTTTTCTGAGAAATGGCGAGCTGTTAAACACTACAGGTTTCAAATTTGTGTCAGAAATACCACATTTATTTCAAGACTGTTACCTTCAACTCTCTCTTTTTGCACCTCCTGACAGTGATACTACATTATGAATTAGTGCCATTACCTGTTGAAACCAGACAAGAGAAATTCCCAGTAACTCTGGTTCTGATAGAATGAATGTACATAAGAAATTTAATCTCTGGGTATGTGTTGATGGTGTGAAAGGATAAAGAAAGATGATATGATAAGCAATAATTTTGAGACAGAGCCTTTTGAGCATTTTAGGAGACAATTCTTTGAAGGGAGTGCAAGAGCTTGTAGAGGAATAACCTACAAATATTACTGGTGGTGACTATTCCAAAGTAAAAGCTGGAACTTAAATATTGTCATTTTCTTGTTAAGAGCCTTTTATTTTACAAAAACTGAGTTGATTCTATCTTGTGAAACTTAGTAAATGTACAAGAACCAGATTTCCTTAGCTCTGGTGTTTTTATTGTAACATTGTGACAGCAAAAAATAATAATCTGGATTTAATAGCAATGTAAACCAGAAATTTAAGATGAATGTATAGCTTCAACCCACCACGCTATGCTATGCATACAGGCATTTTGAGAAAATACATTTATATTTTCAAAACAAAATACTTAAAATTCATATTATGGCTGTCATAAAGGGTCCCTATTACTATTATAGGCTGTTTTCTTTGCTAACTAAAGAGAAAATGGAAAATAACTGATTAAATGGTGTCTGCATTTCTGGGAAACCTTTCTGTGATTCCTGTTGGCTGACTACAAAGAGGTTTTGTATTTCCTCGTTGTCTACTGAATATTTGAATACTTTTTCCTGTCTCAGGATCAGCTTTTTGAGGACTGGTTCAGTCTTAGAAATTTTACTCTAATCTACAAATTCATTTTATGAATTTATACCAGTAAAATATGCTTCTGGTTTTACTGTTCCAAGTGCTGTGGCTTATCTACAGGTATCTGGTGTCCTCTGTGGTAAACTATGGACAGACCTAAAAGAACTACTGCTGTGATCAACTAGTCACTTTCTACAAGAAAAGAAACTAGTGTTTATTCTCGGCTTTAGTTAACTGTCAAACATTTTCATAATCTGCATCTCATTATTGTTTTTAAAAACAATTGCTGTGTAAACTGCTCTAAGCATGATTTTTGTCGTTCAGTTTTGTCCTTGAGACAAAGTTTCGGGTTTGTGGATCTGAGCTGAACCTGCATCAGAATACTCATTGTTTTGCATTTCAAAAAGAGCATAGTCTGATAGTTACATTGCCAGAGCAGTGCTAAAGTGATGCTCCTGTTAATCCAAATTGTTTTCCCTATGAGCCAGATACGTACTTTAATTCTTGCGTATTTCTCTGCTAATGGAGTATGCCTATAGTGAAA